>NW_022589769.1:6497890-6999823 GCF_004348235.1 Phoca vitulina | reverse complement strand
ACACAGCGAGAGAGGGAACACAAGCAGGGGGAGTGGGAGAGGGAGAAGCAGGCTTCCCGCTGAGCAGGGAGCCCGATGCGGGGCTCGATCCCAGGACTCCGGGATCATGACCTGAGCCGAAGGCAGATGCTTAACGACTGAGCCACCCAGGCGCCCCTCGTTTTTGACTCTTAAGGATAATTTTCCTAACCGTTAACTCTTGAAAACGTGTCATTTTCTTTGTGCCTGAAAGCTGCTTAATTCAGAACCTGGATTCTCCCTGCTTCCTCTTCAGGAGAGCACGTAGGTCATATAAGGGGAAAAGTGCTTCGAAGGGAGATGACGCATCTAGAGGTCACCTCTCCGGGTTATCTGGTTCTAGTCTTTCCTTATCTTTGAGCTGTTTTACAACTCTGTAAGTAGTAGTATAACAGGGCAAAAATAATTCTCAAGCATATGCAAATCCTCGCCCAGCTGGTAGAGGTCCGATTGACTTCTCTCTCCTTCAAGGAAAACCCAGATTTACTTTTGTTTACCCCTTCATTTCAATATTCCTGATCCATATATTAGTCTATTCTTCAGATTCTGTTGAATTGGGTTATAACATGTACTCAGTTCCATCATGGACTGAGCAGAATCTTTAACATGTGTTTGGTTTTTTTAAAAAAAAAAATTTAAGTAAGCTCCATGCCCAGCGTGGAGCCCAGTGTGGGGCTCAAACTCACAACCCTGAGATCATGACCTGAGCTGATATCAAGAGTTGGATGCTTAACAAACTGAGCCATCCAGATGCCCCATAACATGTGTTTATTTTTATATCATCGTGAGCGTCATGATTTTACCTTCTTCTGAAAATTATCTTTTTTTTTCTTTTAAAGATCTATTTATTTTTAGAGAGCACGTTTGAGGGCGGGGAGGGGCACAGGGAGAGAGAAAGAGAGAATCTCAAGGAGACTCCCCACTTGAGTGTGGAGCCAGATGCGAATGTGGGGCTCGATCCCACCACCCTGAGATCATGACCTCACCCGAAGCCAAGAGTCAGCTGCTCAACCAACTGAGCCACTCAGGCGCCCCTGAAAATGATCTTTTAACAATAACAGAGAAAGATACATTAATGTTTTTCTGTATTCCCTCAAATATGCCTTGTCTCTTGCCCTGTGCCCGATTAGAACTATGGGTGAATTTCTCCTGCTAATGCCCCATCATCCTATGGTAGCAGGCTGTGTCTTTGAGAAACGCATTAGCTAGTGAACAATTATCTTTTCTAAATACAGTTTATTGTGTTTCAGAAAAGGAGCTACATTAATGGAGAGGCTGGTCCACCTCATACAGGTTATGCATCTCTCTATCCATGACAAATTTTTGAATAGTGTTGGCAAATCACAATAGCAATAGTATCTTTTGTATTCGGAAATGGATGGCAGATCTAGGGCAACAGGACTCGTGGGTTGAATTGTTCTCCCAAGAGCAAGGACAGATGTACAATTTAGGATTTAATAATTTATTTTACTGAGAGTTTTCAGGTGTTGGCCATCACAGTCTGGGGGAGAAAGTCCCTTATTAGGAAGGAAACCATTGGGGCGCCTGGGTGGCTCAGTCGGTGAAGCGTCTGCCTTAAGCTCAGGTCATGATCTCAGGGTCCTGGGATCGAGTCCCGCATCGGGCTCCCTGCCCAGCAAAGAGTCTGCTTCTCCCTCTCCTTCTGCTCCTCCCCCAACTCGTGCTCTCTCTCTCTCTCAAATAAATAAAAATAAATTAAAAAAAGGAAAGAAACTCTTACTTACTTAGCTCCTTTCGAATAGACAGGATAAATGGGTTCAAGTTCTGCTTCTGCCCAGCTTGAGCATTTGGGAAAACCACCGTCCTTCTGGGGTAGGGGTTTCTAGTCCATTAAAAAGGGAGGTGGGGGGGGCACCTGGGTGGCTCAGTTAGTTAAGCATCTGACTCTTGATTTCAGCTCAGGTCATGACCTCAGTGTCGTGAGATCGAGCCCCTCATCAGGCTCTGCACTCAGCTCAGAGTCTGCTTGAGATTCTCTCTCCCTCTTCCTCTGCCCCCCACCATCGCCACTCATGCACACACACTCTCTCTCAAATAAATAATAAATAAATAAAATCTTTAAAAAGAAAAAAAGGGAGGTGGAGAAGTGAGCTAACTGTATTAAAAGCTACTCAGGGATTCTAATGTGCAGCCAGAGCTGAGAATCACACAGAACTAGACTATCTCCAGAAATAACAATGTTTATTCTGTGCCCTAGAGAAGCAATAGAATCATAAACATTGGACATAAACAGACAGACATATGCACAGTCTTTTTTTTCTTTTTTTTTTTTATACACAGTCTTTCTTATGAAGACACCTGAATCATCAGGAATACTTGATTTCTTAGTACATGTCTACACTAAGAAATTCATCCAAGAACATTAAAAGAACTATGTATTCTGTCTCCCCACGCCGCCAAATGAAGTGCCCATTTCAAGTTTGCAAGAATGGAGATGTCATCTGTCATCTGTTGGGCTGTTTTCATGGTCTCTTTCTTTTTTTTTATTTTTTTAAAGATTTTATTTATTTATTTGACAGAGAGAGACACAGCAAGAGAGTGAACACAAGCAGGGGAAGTGGGAGAGGGAGAAGCAGGCTTCCCGCTGAGCAGGGAGCCCGATGTGGGGCTCGATCCCAGGACCCTGGGATCATGATCATGGTCTCTTTCATTATGGTCTGTGTACTCTTTGGGGTGGTAATAAAGAAAACGTGGTCAGTCCCTGGACAGAATTTTCCAGAGAAAACTTCAAGTCCGTGTTCTCTAGGCTGACATAAATCCCCCTCGTTTTGGTAGCAGAGTTAAAGGCTGTTGTTTGAAGGGGTATTTCTATTTATCTTACCTGAAACATTTTCTTTGTTATAAGTGTAAGTGACAATTTCTTCTTCACTTCAATTTGTAGTAAATAGAAATCTTCCCAGGCAGAAATGCCTTGAGGAAAATCGAATCCATTTTGCATGGGGAGATTTCTTTATGCTTCAGGGAGCTCATAATCAGGTTTCTCTTGGCTTACTCCTGAGCACAACCAATACAGTTTTTATCGACACTGCTTTCTGTGTGTGTGAACAGAAAACTGTGAGGCATGTGGAGAAAAAGAGGCCAGAAACCTAGGGACCAAGGCGCAGAGATGGGGTAGAAAAATCTTTGGACTCTTCTGCTTCACAAAACTAGGATATCTGAATCAAAAAGGAATTAGATCTGATCAGCGCTTCTCAACTAGGGACAAGTTCGCCCCTCTAGAGAACATTTGGCAACGTCTGGAGACAGTTTTTGTTGTCACAATTGGGCAGGAGTGTGTGGGGTGGTGGTACTATTGGCATCTAGTGGGCAGAGGCCAGGAATGTTGCTGACGATCCTACAATGCAGGGGACAGCCCCCGCAGTACAGCGTGATCCAGCCCCAAATGTTAATGTCAGTAAAGGCCAAGGTTGAGAAATCCTGGACAAAGGGACTCCACAGATTTCCTTCCAGCCCTACGACATCATGATGCTCAAATATGATGTCCAATCCTAAATAATAAGTCTATTGTTACAGACTTAATTGTCTCCCCCCCCCAGATTCCTGTGTTAAAGCCTTAACCCCCCATGTGACTGTATTTGGAGGTAGGGCCTATAAGGAGGTAATTAAGTGTAATGAGGGGGCGCCTGGGTGGCTCAGTCGGTTAAGCGTCTGCCTTTGGCTCAGGTCATGATGATCTGGGATCGAGCCCCGAGTCAGGCTCCCTGCTCAGCGGGGAGTCTGTTTCTCTCTTTCCCTCTGCCTGCCACTCCCCCTGCTCATGCTCGCTCTCTCAAATAAATAAAATCTTAAAAAAACAACACTACACTTAGTGAAAAGAAGCCAGGTTACATACAGAACAATTCCATTTATACGAAACATCCGGAATAGGGAAATCCGTAGAGACAAAAAGGAGTTGCCAGGGACCAGGGGAAGGGGTGCATGGGGAGGGACCACTTAATGGGTACAGGGTTTCTTGGATGTAGATCGAGGTGGAGGTTGTACAAGGCGGTGAACGTACTCCATACCGCTGACTTGTACACTTCAAAAGGTTAAGGGTTAATTTTATGGTATGTGAGCTTTATCTCAGTTAAAAAAAAAAAAAATCTCAGTAGAGAAGACACATAAAGCTAAACTAGTCCTGGCTAAGCATTTGGGGAATAACAAAACTCTGCTCTAAGGCACAACTGATCCCTAGGAAAGCGGACCTCTTAGCTCTTGGAACCCAGCCCAGGGCCACCCTGGGCCGGGGCTGAGCAGCTCTTACGGATGCTGTTTGCACCGGATTTAAGCAGCAGGATGTGCTCTGGGGATGCCTTCCCTAGGTCTGTTTCAACAAGATGAAGATGGACAGATCCTGCAGCGGTGGGCAGCAGGTCTCCAGCATGAACACGGCCCTGCAAACCCACAGTGGGTGAACTGGTCTCACCTGGGGTGCTGGCTGCGGAAGAACCAAATGAAACCAAAATGGGAATCATTTTTGTTCCTTGTCAAAATGATGGCCACCTTTTTTTTTTTTTTTTAAAGAGTGTATTTATTTGACAGAGAGAGACACAGCGAGAGAGGGAACACAAGCAGGGGGAGCGGGAGCGGGAGAAGCAGGCTTCCCGCTGAGCAGGGAGCCCGATGCGGGGCTCGATCCCAGGACCCTGAGATTATGACCTGAGCCAAAGGCAGTTGCTTAACCAACTGAGCCACCCAGGCACCCCTGATGGTCACCTTTTAAGAGCCACCTGCTAAAAGCATTTCACCCCTGGAGTGGGGCCTGGACAAATCTCCAGCTTTCAGCTATCTTAATTCCTTCCAGGACTAAGGAGGATGCTAGAGATGGAATGTTTATGTCCTCCATCCCCCAGATTCATGTTAAAAATCTAACCCTTGGGGCACCTGGGTGGCTCAGTCAGTTAAGCGTCTGCCTTCGGCTCAGGTCATGATCTCAGGGTCCTGGGATCGAGCCCCACATCGGGCTCCCTGCTCAGCGGGGAGTCTGCTTCTCCCTCTGCCTGCTGCTCCCCCTGCTCATGCCCTCTCTCTCTCTCAAATAAATAAATAAAATCTTTAAAAAATAATAAAAATAAAAATCTAAGCCTCAAGGTGATGGTATTTAGAGGTGGGACCTTTGGGAGGGGATTAGGTCTTGAGCGTGAAGCCCTTATGAATGGGATTAGTGCCCTGATCAAGGAGACCCTAGAGAACCCCCGGCCCTCCGCCATGTGAGGATGCAGCTACGGGACAGTCTGTGAAGCAGGTCCTCAACAGGCACAGAATCCGCAGGTGCCTTGATCTTGGACCTGTAGCTTCTGGAACTGTGAGCAATAAATTTCTGTTTTTTATAAGCCACCCAGCTTATGGTCTTTTGTTATAGCATCCTGAGGAAACACAGGAAGCAACACAGGAGTTAAGGAAAGCCTGGTTAGGTCTTTTCCTCTGCTGTTATTGCCTATTTCCCGAATTTGTCTGAGACCAGGATTATGGGGAGTGAGTGGTTTCATTTCTCAGCCCTGGGAACCACCAGGGGAAACTGGAAATGCAAAGAGAGAAGATCTGAAGGAACATGGTCCACCCAGTGATGACCCAGATTCTTAAAATAGAGCTCCACAAACTCTTGCAGATGCCTTTCCTTTTTTTAAAAAAAATATGAAATTCCAATGGAATTTAATAGACTTGGTTGTTTACAAATAATTGTAGAGGAAAAGGTATGAACTTCTTAACCAGAAAGTCTAGAGATTCAAAACCCTTCTCTGTTCACTAATGGGGCAAGACTTCCGTCTCTCTGCTCCTGGATATATATTTGTACGTAAGTACACACACACACACACACCACACACACACACACACACACACACACACACACACACACCTCTTTATAGGATTGCGGCAAGGATTAAATCAGATGAAATTCTCTCTCCTTGATTCTGAGACCCACCTTTCCCAGCACATTTTAACCTTTCTGAAGTTAGGATGCCTCTTCCCCCATCCCACAAATGTGTAACCTAACACAAATATATAAGTGTGATAATATTATCAGAGGATTTTTTCCCTCCAGGGAAGTAGTTTTTTAATTTTCTTTTTTCCTTGGCTGACAGCTGCCACCTCCTCTTTTTTTTTTTTTTTTTTTAAAGATTTTATTTATTTGACAGAGAGAGACACAGTGAGAGAGGGAACACAAGCAGGGGGAGTGGGAGAGGGAGACACAGGCTTCCCGCCGAGCAACAAGCCCAATGTGGGGCTCGATCCCAGGACCCTGGGATCATGACCTGAGCCAAAGGCAGACGCTTAACTGACTGAGCCACCCAGGTGCCCCGCCACCTCCTCTTTCTTCCCTCCCATCAGCCCTGTCTCCAGTCCCTTCCCCCAGGTATCCTGGGGCAGCAACTTACTATACATCCTTCCGTGTTTTTCTCCTACTAATAAGATCGCACGCAGGCATGTGCACGCACACAAATGCTATATGTTATATGTGCTATAGAGAGAGACAGACACAGAGAGAATGTGACATACATTTTCCTGGATCTCCTTTTCCTCCCTCAATCATACTTCTAAGACAACTATTATTGCTCTCCTTTTTTCTTTTTATTGGCTTCAGAACATTACACAGTGGATGAACAATAATTTATTCAACTATCCTACTGATGTGCCTTCATTTTGTGTCCAGTTTTTTTTTTTTTTTTGCACATATGTTTTTGTATGCTGGTGTTTTTATTTCTGTTGGATAGAGTCCCAGGAGTCGGGACTGCTAGGTCAAAGCATATGAGCCTTTTAAATTTTAATAGATGTTACCCGGTTGCTTTCCATAAAGCCTGGAACACGCCAGACAGTTCCAGCAGCAGCATCTAAGATGACTCTGTTCTCTGCATGAAATTAAAAGGCCTTTTAATGGCCTGGTATATTTAATGTGGCCATGCTGGGTTTTGTTTCTGTTGTTCCAAAAAGATGTGAGTGACTCTGAACCGCCTCTGTGGACGTCTAACTGTCAAGGAGATATGACTCATATGCAAAGCACCTCGCCAAGCCCACGCCCATCATGACATTGTTAGGACACTGCCAGCTGGCAGTAACCAGTGTCTGGTATTTTGTACCTGATCTGAAAATCTCGCCTCTTTCCCTGGAAGCAGGAAAGCAAGAATGCTCATCTAACTGCAGCATCGTGAACAAACCGTCTAAAGCAGGAGATGGGGCAGGGGGTTCAGACCAAGACTCCAGCTAACTTTATTCTTTGGTTTGATGATTTCAAAGGTTTGAAAAACACAATTAAATCCTTTGCACCTCAGTCTTTGTGGATTAACAGCCACCTAATTCTGCAACTCTTAATTGAATGAGAGGCTTCTAAGTGCTGGCCAATGTGATAGATTACAGGCATTCAGCACGGAGCAGCGAATGTGACACCCAGGGTTTTTGCAATCATTGTTCTCTCACAAGAAGACGGGAGCACATCACTGCACCTGGATTTGCCCATAAAACATGGTTTGACCCTATTAGGACTCATCATCTCAAGGGCCTTCAGAAATACATGTATAGCAAAACAACTGAATTCATCTCTGGACAACATTTCACTAAGAGCGCATTGGGTCAGCAAACTGACCTGAATCCTGTTTCCAAAGGACTAAGAGGGACACCCTCATCTCTTGGTCCTTTGGTTCAGCACCACTGGAAACAGGGACTGCTCCCTGTAGACCCCCTTTTTGCAGATTGGTTGAGGTATAATTGACCGACGATATTGTAAGATCTTTAAAGTGGACATCATGGTAATTTGTTACGGGGATACACTATGAAACAACTCCTATCATCTAGTGATTAACACACCCATCACCTTACCTATTACTCTTGTGTGTGTGGGTGTGAGAGAACACTTAAGTTCCACTCTCTTAGCAAATTTCAACTATATGATACAGTATTATCAACTGTAGTCACCAGGTTTTACGTTAGATCCTCAGACCGTATTCATCTTATAACTGATAGTATGTACCTTTTTGCCAACCTCTCTCTCTCTCATCCCCCAGCCCTGGCAACCACTTCTCTACTACATTTCAATGAGCTTGAATTTTTATTCTTTTTTCTTTTTTTAGATCTCACATATAAGTGACATCATGCAATATCTGACTTTCGCTGTCTGATTTATTTTACTTAGCATAATGCCCTCAAGGACTATCCATTATCACAAATGGAAAATGGCAGGATGTCCTTCTTTCTCCTGGTTGAATAATATTGCATTGGAGATATACACCATATTTTCTTTATCCATTCAACCATTGGTGGACATTTAGGTTGTTTCCATATCTTGGCTGTTATGAATAATGCTGCAATGAACATGGGAGTGCTGATATCTCTTCAATATCTTGTTTTCGTTTCCTTCAAATATATACCCAGAAGTCGGATTGCTGGATCATATGGTAGTTCTATTTTTACTAGTAGACCTTAAATCACTTTGAAGGCAGGGACTGTATAAACATCTTACTCAAAACGCTACTGTATTCTCAAGAGCTAGCACAATAATTGGCATATAAGAGGCCAGCAATAAATATGTTATTGAATGGATGAGGGAATGAATGGATAGATGGGCAAATGGGTGAATGAATGACTTACCTGTTTGGGATTTCAAATGCACAGAATTGTGGTCATTTTCCAATTTGGATGTTATGGAATCTAGACACTTATTACCATTTGGGTTTCTTTGCTTTTTGGGTTTTTTGTTGTTGTTGTTTTGGTTGTTTTTTTGTTTTGTTTTGTTTTTGAGAGAGAGGCAGGATAGCGGGGGGGAGGGGTGGGTAGAGAGAGAGAGAGAGAGAAAATCTCAAGCAGGCTCCATGCTCAGCGAGGAACCCGATGGAGGGCTCCATCTCACAACCCCGAGATCATGACCTGAGCCGAAATCAAGTGCTTAACTGACTGAGCCACCCAGGTGGCCCAAGACATACCATTTATAATGCAGTTGTTCGTGTGTTATTCAAATAAAAATGCCTCCGGAAACCCTGGTCTAGGGCAAACCACCTAGACTGTTCGATCCTTGCTCAGTCCTTACTGGCTGTACCCCTTCCCTGGGGTGAGTCCTTAACCTGTTTACCCACATCCCAAGGGACATGATGATTCCAGCTCTTTACCCTTTCTTGTAAAGAGTAAATAAGAAAACACAGGAAAAATATAAGGTAGAAAGTGCTATATGAATGTAAGGGGTCATTATTCTCCCCTTACACATAATCCCTGCACCTCTTTAAGCCCTACTGAAAGTGAGAGTGGGCAGCACTGGTGCCAATGTATTCAATTCCTAAGACCCCAGGCTAACCATACTGTTATTCCCTGCCTACCGCATTGCGGCTCTTAGAAGACCCTCCTTTTTTCCTACCTGTAATCAACTACTAATGTCTTCTCCCTTCAGGATATTTGATTCACCGCTTCCTCCCCGCCCACTGCCACTGCTTTAGACCCCAGCCTAGGTGACCTCATGACCAGATGATTCCAGAACCTTCCAGCTTCCCTGCCCTTCCATCCAGGGTGCAACCACCGCCAGACCAGTCTTCATAAATGCTACTTTCTTTACCTCTATCCCTTGTCCTGCTCCAGACACCTGGCATGTTTACTCTGGCCGAGTGTAGCGACCCTGTTCAACCCACCTCCCACCTCATGCCTCCTCCCGAGGCAGCCAAGTTCATGCATGCCTCCAGCCACCAGCATCCGCTTTGTCACCTGCATTCTTTTTTTTTTTTTTTTAAGATTTTTTTATTTATTTGACAGAGAGAGAACAAGCAGAGGGAGAGAGAGGGAAAAGCAGGCTCCCTGCTGAGCAAGGAGCCCGATGTGGGACTCGATCCCAGGGCCCCAGGATCATGACCCGGGCCGAAGGCAGCCGCTTAACTGACTGAGCCACCCAGGCGTCCCAGTCACCCGCATTCTTTTTTGAGGCTGTCCACCCACTTTGACGTCCCTCATTCTCTCTTTCTCTCCAGTTGTCTAAATATACCCAGTTAAGGCCCACTTTGTATCCTGCTCTATCAACACTGTCTCCCCCATTTACCGAGGGCACCACGCTCTGTGCCAAAGGCTTTCACATATTTTCTCTTTGGATCTTCTTCGTTACCATATGAGGCAGGTCCTGTGATTAGCTCCATTTTATAGAGGAGAAGACGGAACCTCAGAGAGGTTAAGTAAGCAGCCCAGGGTCACACAGCTTATGAGGGATAAAGCTAGGATTCAAATGTAGGCAGAGCATCCACTCTCCAACACGACATTAATCAGCCCCTCTGTTGCCCAAGAAGTCTTTCAGAATCAGTACAAAGAATCACGAAGAGGTACTAGAAACACTAACTGACCTTACCCGTCTGAATGAATGGCAGCCCCAGCCACTCCCAGGAGATCAAGAAGGCAGCAGGACTAAGTCACCCAGGCTTGGGTTCGAGTTCCAGCTCTGCCCTCTATGGGCAGAGTGACCTTAGGCAAGTTGCTTAGCCTCCCTGACTCCCAATTTCCTCATCTGTAAAATGCAATAAATATCTCCACGTACTCACATCATAGGGTGTTTTATAAGGAGTGAATTAGAGGATGGATATAAACACATCCACGGAGCAGGCATGTAGGAAGTCCCTGTGCAGGTTAGTTTTTATAATCATTCCCTTCTACTGCCCTTAGAATAATTGTTTTTTTCTCCTCTAACCATCCCTATGTGTAGAGGCATTTTAAGAAAAAAATAATTATTAGTAAGTCTGACTCTGATTCATTCAAACAAACTTATTCTAAGAGTCTGGTCCTTAAGCGCCCCCCCTTGGACCCTGCAGGAAAGTTTTGTCTCAATGGGGAGCTGAGCCTTCTATGTCCAGCCTTCTGTGAACTTACCCTGGGCTTCAAAGTGCACTCACCTCCGGCTCTGGTCTCGTCTCCCTCATGCATACAGAGCGTAGCAAGCATTACTCATACATTTACAGTTCCCTAGTCACACATGCTGCTTCATGTCTATGTCTTCACATATGCTGTTCCCTCTGCCTGGAATGCTGTTCCTTGCAATCAGTAATGAAATACTGTCCATCTTTTCAGGCTACTTCAAGAACCACTTTCTCTCCCAGACCCCAGAACCATCCCTCAAAATACACATAACATAAAATATGCCATCTTAGCCATTTCGAAGTGTATAGTTCAGTGGTATTCGGTACATTTCCATTTCTGAGAGGAGGAAATTGAGGTCTAGGGAAAGTAGGTGACTGGCCCAAGATCACGAGGCGAGGAGGCAGCAGAGGGAGGCCTAGAACACAGACAGCCTGAGAACTCCTTAAGGGTGGGTCTTTTTCCCCTCTGTGCCTCTGAAGCTAACACCCAGTAGGGGCTCAAGCCTGCTGAGTAAGTGAATAGTGAAGGAATGAATGAACCGCATAGGCAGCATCCTGGGAGGAGCTTTGTGAGTGCTGGTCTGAGTGGCTACACTATTAGCATCTGCCTGTGCTGGTCTCCAACCCACAGGCTCATCCAGATAACAGATGATTCACATTCATGAACCGGACAGACCCCGAGTCCCAGGACTTGAGAGCCAATGAGAAAGAAACAGGAAAAAAAAAAAGAAAAAACAACCCTAGTGCAAGGACCCTGGCCTTAGGGATCCCCACCTCCTTGCATGGGGCCAGGAAGCTCACCGAAATGCCATTCTCTTCACCAGTAACCTCTCGAAACCCTGCTTAGCCTTCAGGCCCAATGCAAACGCTCCTCCTTGCTGTCACGCTGGGGTCCCCCAGGAAGAACAGAGCTTTCCTTCCTCTCATTTCCCCACTGTCCCTTCATTTAGCCTTTGTTTCTTGTTCCTGGTATTACAAATTATGCTGTTCTTTACTTCTGTGTCTCCATGCTCCCCAAATCTGGAAGCTTCCTAAGGATAGGGGGCTGTGTCTTATCTCATCTCTAATCTCCGCAGCATGGCAAAGAGACCCGGGCGACAGTCACAGAGGTCTAGAATCGGACTCGAGCTCTGCCACATCCCAGCTTTGGGACCTTCAGCAAGTTTCTCAACCTCCCGAAGCCCCAGTGTCCCCATCTGTAAAAGGGGAATAAGAATTCAACTGACTTAATAGGGTTGCTATGAGAATTTAATAAGCTCAAGTTCACAGCCAGAACTCATTAACTACTATTATTATTAATAAGTCTTTAATAACGAATCAGAGACCAAGAAGAGGCACAAATAGTTTTTCCTTCAGTTAACACATAAGAAGGAAATGTTTGCAAAAATGAAACAACAGGGGCGCCTGGGTGGCTCAGCCAGTTAAGCGTCTGCCTTCGGCTCGGGTCGTGATCCCGGGGTCCTGGGATGGAGCCCCACTTCGGGCTCCCTGCTGAGTGGGAGGGAGCTTGCTTCTCCCTCTGCCTCTGCCTGTCCCCCTGCTTGTACTCTCTCTCTCTCTCTGTCGAATAAAAAATAAAAGATCTTTAAAAAAAAGAAAGAAATTCCTACCACTTATCAATGGGATTGATTAAGAAAGAACCAGGACCACAGCAAAGGATAATTACATTGATCCTCATTTGCTCCCTGTGGTCTTATTCTCCATCCAGGAGCCTATGTGAACTTTTAAGAACAAAACCCAGCTCATGTTACTCTTCTGCTTAACACTCAGCAGTAGCTTCCTCTGTAAAAGGAATAAAATCTGTACTTTTTTTTTTTTGTAACCACAACCTACAAGTTCCTACCAGTCTGACTCCCCTCTGATTCATCTCCATTCTCTTCCCTGACTCTCTGGGTGCCAGCCACCCTGGCCTTCTGTCTCTTCCTCTAACACAGCCAGGACCTTCGCATTTTTGATCTCTGACATTTACTGGCAAAATGTCACCTTCTTAGAGAAGCATTTCCTCACCACCAGATGGGAAATATCCCTCCCCTGTAACACTTACCATTTGAGCTACATTATTTGTTTGCCTGTGTATTATCGGACACCTTGACTTCCCTGAACAGAAGCTCCCCATGGGCAGGAGCCCTGTGTGCCTTGCTCAACACTGTATCCACAGCCCCTAGAACACTTCCTGGAGCTCACAGAGCACTCAGTACCTATTTACTGAGTGAATACATGGGGGAGGGGCAGGGGGAAGCAGATTACAGCCATTTTTTCACTTTTTATTTTTATATTTCAGATGAATTTCAATTTTTCTAATAAAGTGCGCATACTAGTCTGTACCTTCAAAAAAAGAAATCATGCCAGAACAAAATAAAACTGACATAACGAAATTAGCATAATCAGACAGAGGAACACAAAACCTTTGCCAAAAATCGATTATGTGGATCACCAGCAATCCATATTATTTACGCCTCCCCACTGTTTATACCTGAAACATTGGCCAGTGGACCCATCTGCTTGCTAGTCAGCACACACCCTTGGACTTTTAAATAATCGTCACCTCCCCTGGTGATTGAGCTTTCCGCTTTATTCCAATCCCCTACTCTCAGCACATTTATTTCTACCTCTGTGCTTTTGCCAATATTTTTACCTCTAGGGGCATTTCCTCCCCGCTGTGCCACTGCCCCCCTCACCCCGGCCCACCGCACCCCCACCCCCCCCAGCCCACACACACACCCTGCATTTGCCCTGTCTGAAATCTTGATCATCCCTTAGGGGACAGGCAAACCTACCATGAAATGGCTACGACCACGGACAACTGTGCTTTTAAAAAGCTCCATGCTTTTTTCAAAAGTCACCTTGTCTTTGTGTCTCTCTCAATTAATTACAGTTGGTTGAAAGCAATATTTTTATACATCTAACCACACTGAAATGTCACTATCCATTTTCCAACTGAGTAAAAAGAAAAAAAAAAGAAAACTAACTCACTGCTAGTGGGAAAATGCTGTCTAAGGTGGATGGAAGCAATTGCTTGGAATCCTTCTCAAAGGAGAAAATACCAGGTGGTTTACAAGGGTTTAAAAGCCATTCCTCCATACATTCCCATGAGGAGGAACGGGTGTATACACAATCATTATCTGCAATTTACAAAGCAATGGACACAAGCAAGAACCAACTGGTGAGCTTGGAATAACCCTCTCCCATGCTGTCGGACGCCATCCGCTTATGTCCTATTATGACAACTGTTCAGCACTGATTGAGCACTTACAGTGTGGCAGGCTCTGTGCTCAGTGCATTCTATACATTGTCCCATTTAATCCTCCCACAGCCTGAAGTGGTCATTATGATTATTATCCTGCAGGGGGAGGTTATGGAGAGGACATGACCACCCTTTGACCCAAGAGCTGCCCCCCACCCCAGCAACTAGAGACTCCTCGCCCCCTCCCCGTCTTTGAAAAGTACAAGCATTTTCACAGTGAAAGCTGTTCCAAGGGCACAGCCTTGAAAGAGTAAGGTGTTAATGGAGACCATCTGGAAGTATACAAAACTGAACCCTGTTCAGGCCTCCATAAAAACTTTTTAAGATTCTGGCGGGCAGGTATGGAGTTCTACTGGTCTTGCAACCACCTATAAATTTCCTTGCTTATTACTCATGCCATCTGGAGCGTCCTGACTCTTTCTTTGTCTCTCCTTCCTTCCTCTCTGCGTATGGGGGGCCGGTTTTGAATTTCACCTTGGGGAAGCTCCCAAAGTCTCAAACCAACATATCCCCATTTTACAGATAAGGTAACTGACACACAGAGAGGTTCAACAATTTCCCAGGGTGGGGATGCCTGGGTGGCTCAGTTGGTTAAGCATCTGCCTTCGGCTCAGGTCATGATCCCAGGGTCCTGGGATCGAGTCCTGCATCGGTCTCCTTGCTCAGCAGGGTGCTTGCATCTCCCTCTGCCTGCAGCTCCCCCTGCTTGTGTTCTCACTCTCTCTGACAAATAAATAAAATCTTTAAAAAAAAAAATTACGGGGCGCCTGGGTGGCTCAGTTGGTTAAGCGTCTGCCTTCGGCTCAGGTCATGATCCCAGGGTCCTGGGATCAAGCCCCACATCGGGCTCCCTGCTCGGAGGAGAGCCTGCTTCTCCCTCTCCCTCTGTCTGCCGCTCTGCCTACTAACGCTCTCTATCTCTGTTAAATAAATAAATAAATAAAATCTTTAAAAAAAAAAAAAACAATTTCCAAGGGTGACAAAGCAACAAAGTGTTAAAGCTGGTTTGGACCCATTTAATCTGACTTCAAAACTCCCATTCTTTGCTGCTGTACTATACATATCTTCCATCCAAAAACTGTAGTTAAAATTGAAGATAATAGTTAATACAACTTATACTGAAAATGACCAGTTCTGCAATCTTCCCCCCCCCTTTTAAATTCTTTTTAAGGGGTGTCTGGGTGGCTCAGTTGGTTAAGCGTCTGCCTTCGGTTCAGGTCATGATCTCGGGGTCCTGGGATCAAGCCCTGCGTTGGGGAGCCTGCTTCTCCCTCTCCCTCTGCCTCTCACCCTGCTTGTGTGCTTTCTCTTTCTCTGTCAAATAAAGAAAAAAAAACCTTTTAAAAAATTGTTTTTAAGTAACACATACTCAGTGTTTAACATAAAATATTTAAATATAGGTAGAAGTTAAAGCATGTCTTCTTTTTTTTTAATTTTTATTTATTTATTTCTAAAGTAATCTCTATGCCCAGTGTGGCACTCGAACCCCTGACCCTGAGATCAAGAGTCTCATGGTCAACCAACGGAGCCATCCAGGAGCTCCAAGCATGGTTTCTTTTTAATGGGCCTCTTTTTATTTGCCTCCAGCATTTCATGCATTACAACTTTCATTGGCATGGCAGTTGTTATTCCACAGAATCAATAGTACTAATTTTCACACTTCATTAAAAAATAAATGGAGGTCCAACATGTTATGGTATGAATCCATAGATCCCAGGGAAGTTGAGAGGGAGTTCAAAAAAAGCCACTTGGATCAAAAAAGGTCAGGGGGCACGTGGGTGGCACAGTCGGTTAGGTGTCCGACTCTTGGTTTCAGCTCAGGTCAAGACCTTGGGGCTGTGAAATTGAGCCCTGTGTCAGGTTCCGCACTGGGCGTGGAGTCTGCATGAGATTCTCTCTCCCTCTCCCTCTCCCTCTGCCCCTCCAGCTCATGCTCTCTCTCTCTCTCAAATAAATAAATAAATCTTAAAAAAAAAAAAAAGACTTAAAAAAAGGTCAGGTTGCAGACATGAGTCCAGAGATCAAAGCTTTCTAATGGTAACAATCCTAGATTTATGATTCAAAAGGGGGACTCTGGATCAGTGCCTTAAGAATATTTCAAGTTTGAATGGGAAACAAAAAAGCAGATTTGGGGATCCATTGCAGAAGGAGATCAGAAACTGTGGTCTTGTATGTGAATGGGAAGCAAAAGTCAGAGTCTTTGATGGTTTGGAACAGAGAAGATGAGAAAGCCTTTCTATCAGGCTTTTAACAGTTTGCAGCCTAAGACTCAGAAGGAAAAAAATTTCAAGAGCTAAAATGCTATAAATTAGGTGTTCGGTGCGATTTTCCTGTACGTTTGAAAACTGTCCTAACAAAATGGCAAGAAAATAAAAAGCTGTAAGAGAATTATTAGGGAACTGACCAACACGGCAGTTTGAGTCCAGAGTGTTGTTTTATGCAAAGCCTTGCGAAGGATGAAAGGATGGAATCTGTTGCTTCTACTGATGTAGTAATAAAATAATCAAAGTAGCCGACACGTACTGAGCACTTATCTTGAGCTTGACATATATCTTCTTACTGAGTTTTTGCAATGGAGCCATAAGGTAGGTCGTATTATCATCTCCATTTCAGGGAACAGAGGCAGAGTAAGGCTTCGAAACATGCCTCAAGTCAGTCCCATAGCCAGGGAGGAGCCGAGCCAGCATTCCAACCCAGAGCGTATTTGAACACAGCTTCTACTCTGCAAAGACCCAGCAGTCTTTCAAGGCCACTGGGGGCTCCAGAGACCAACAGGGTGGCCACGTATTTGTGTGTGTTCTGGGACTCTCTCAACAGATTGAGAGAGCTTCCTGAAACTGCGAAAGCAATAAACCTTCATGTTAAAAGCAGAGAGGGGCTCTGGGTTCAAATCCTGCCTCTGAAGCTTCATTGTCACGGCACCTAGCAAGCCCAGGTTTTTCTAACTGTGGAAGGGCAGTCGCAGTATTCACCTCGGGTGGTAGCTGTGGGGACTGAATGAGATGATGCACTTAAAGTTCTTAGCACAGGACGTGGTGCATGGCCATCTATCAATACAGGGCAGCCATTGTGAGGATTTTTCTGAGCTTGTAGGAAGCAGAGCCCCTCAGCCCGGGTGTCATGCCAAAGTACCAAAGCCAAAAAGGGTTTTCAAAGGAGGAACCAGGAGGAAGGACCCAGATTTTAAAAGGCGAAAGAAAAGGAAAGAGGTTGGGAGCACCATGGGTGCCAGGTGCAGAACTAAGACATTTGATTGTGATTTCAACTTGAACCCTTGAGAACCAGAATACAGTTGAGCCATTCTAGGAAGATTTTCTGAATTTGTCATAACAGGTGTGGAGAAAGAGCACACACACACGCATGCACACACACACACAATCTTCCACCAGGTCAAGGCAAAAAAAAAAAAAAAAAAAAAAAGCACATTCACAATACTTTGGTCCAACATAAATCTGCCATTGGTGCTAAGCATGGTTACCCAGAGCCAAGGCAGGAAGCTGAGGGTCCTTGAGAGAGGTAAGAGGCCCTTCCCAGCCCAGCAGGAGGCACCGTGCTAGGGTGAGCAAGGCAAAGGCAGGGGCACCACAAAGAGCCCTGGCTTTGCAGGGAGGGCTGGTGCCCCTGGGGCCCTTGCGGCTGCCTCTCTATTTGAAAGCAGGAGTTTTAACCGCTGCGTCCTATTCATGAAAAACAAAAATCCTTCTTTTATCTGTAAACACTGCTGACACCTAAATACCGTAGAGAGACTCAGCAAATAAAGTCAGCGCGTCTCAGAAGTGCCTTCCAGGATTATACTCAAACCAAAGACTGAATGAGTCAAGGGAGAAAGGAGAAGGGTGTGCACAGGGTTAACCTTCCCCTAACCCTTTCCCTCCCACCCGCGACCCAGGAGAAGGCGGGGGAAGAAACGCTGGGAATTTCAGGTGTGCCCTGAACCTCGCGCCCGGGGGAGAAACACGGCAGAAACCCAGCGGACACTCCCCCCTCTCCAGGGATGTGGGCGCTTTCCAGGATGGTCCAACCGCTCCAGTGTCCTAGCGCATCCCGGGCGGAGAGCCGACTCTCCTCGCTCGGCTGCGGGAAAGACCTTACTTTCCAAGACCAGCTGCGAGCTTACGGATCCGGGACTACCGAGTTCACCCCCAGGCTCCCGGTTTGCTGCCTCGCGATTTCCCGAGCCTCCCCGTGAAGCCCAGCCTGGAGGGTCCCCCTTAACAAAAGGTTCGCGGGAGAGCGCGTCGCTGCGCAGCGCTGCGCATCCCCCCCGCGCTGAAAGCCCCGCTGCGGGGGCGCTCCCCTTGGTGCGCTCCCCGCGATCCCCTGAGCTCCCACGACCACCGGCTCCAGCGCACGGATCCCCAACTGTAACCCCCCTTCCAGCCGAGTACTCACTTCTCCCCAGTCCCTCCGCTGTCCACGCCGTCTCCTCCACCGCCCCATAGCGCCTCAGAGGCTTCTCGGTTTCCAGATGGGTGGACAAAGATTGCTTTAACTCCATCGCTGATCCCCGCGGGCAGGTCGACGGGTCCCCCTTTACTCCATCCCCGCCGCGGGCTGCAGGGAGGGAGGCGGCTCCAGCCAGCAGCGTTTTAAGGGGCCGAGCGCTCGTGACGCTGCTCCATCTCTTCCGCCGCCAGGGCCGGGGAGCGCCGACTGGTACCCTGCAGGGGGAGGGATGCAAGGCGCATGCGCAATGGAGGCGGGAGGGGGGCTTGGGGGTTGGGTAGAGAGAAAGAGGGGCAGATGATAACTCTAAGAAGCGCAACAGACAAACAACAACTAAAATAGAACCAACCCAAAGGAAGTAAAAAAACAAGGCCCCTGCTCATGCTGGAGCCGGTGGTGATGCTTTGCCAGGGCACGCTGTGCTGCTTGTGATCTGTCAGGGCTGCTAGGTTTTGAGTGGGACTGGTGAGCGCATCTCTAGCTGTGGGCGATGGATCCATCTTTGGTGGTAAGTGTGCAGAAGCCTGAGTGTGGACTTGAATCTGTGGGTTCTGGGCTGGGTCGAGTGCATTTTTGTGAGAATCTCTGGGGTTTGCTTCTGCGTGTGTAACTGGAATTATGAAATGGGACAGTCTTGTTACGCAGGTGCCCCGTGTCAGCTCCGTAGGTGTTTGCATGAACTAGAGAGACAGGAACATACTTTGGACACAGTTATAACACAATTTATATATATAACACAATTATAACAAAGCTGTTCGGAACACGGGTCTCTACTTTCCAGAAACTCAGGGGTTCACACAGCAGGGCAGCATTGAAAGTACAAAGTAAAATCAGCAGCTAGATTGATAAAAATTAGTAAGAGTTTACTGAATGAGGGCTAGGTGCTAAACACTTCCTAATAATTGTGTGAAACAGATACTATTTTGTCGGCCTTGTTTTACACAGGATGAAACTGAGGTGCAAAAAATGATTTGCTCCAAGTCCCACACTTACCAAGTGGCCTGGTCGGCAATTGAATCCAGACTTAGCCTCTTTCTTATACTGACGTCTTATACTGCACTGATATGGTGTTTTGTATGGCAGGAGGGCTAGGAAAGACCCTATAGGATATGAGTAGTTTGTTTGTTGTTTGTTGTTGCTTTTAAGATGTCATCTGGGGCAATTTTTCGTATCCATTTGGCTTGTGGAAAAGTGGAGCATGGCCTACCTGTTTAAGAAAATTATTTAGCCGCTGGTAGTAAGTGTCCTTAAAAAGTTATTATCAATACGGGTGCCTGGGTGGCTCAGTCAGTTGACTGTCCAACTCTTGGTTTCAGCTCAGATTGTGATCTCAGGGTCGAGGGATCGAACCCCACATTGGGCTCTGCACTCAGCAGGGAGTCTGCTTGAGGATTCTCTCCCTCTGCCCCTCCACCCACACAGGCACTCTTTCTCTCTCTCAAAATGAATGGATAAATCTTTTTAAAAAAAAAATTATTATCAATAATGAACTTCTCAATAGCCCATGAGAGAAAAAGGAAGTAAGAATGAAAATCATAAAATATTTAGAGCTGAATAACTGTGAGAGTACCACATATCAAAACTTGTAAGTTTTGGTGGAAGTAAATGTATAGCCTTAAATGCCTGCATTAAACAAAATGGGTGATGGACATTGGGGAGGGTATGTGTTGAAATGAGCAACTGGGTATTATATAAGACTGATGAATCACAGACCTGTACCCCTGAAACAAATAATACATTATATGTTAATTAATTGAATTTAAATAAAAAAAATAATAAACTCCAACTGACTCTAAAAAAAAAATGTAAGACTAAAAATAAGTGGGTAAGGGGGCGCCTGGGTGGCTCAGTCGTTAAGCATCTGCCTTCGGCTCAGGTCATGATCCCAAGGTCCTGGGATCGAGCCCCACATCGGGCTCCCTGCTCAGCGGAAAGCCTGCTTCTCCCTCTCCCACTCCCCCTGCTTGTGTTCCCTCTCTCGCTGTGTCTCTCTCTGTCAAATAAATAAATAAAATCTTTAAAAAAGAATAATAATAAGTGGGTAAGGATGAATGGATAAGCAAAACATGGTCTAGCCATACAATGGAATACTATTTGGCCTTAAAAAGGAAGGGCATTCTGCAATATGTTACAACACAGATGAACCTTGAGGACGTGATGCTAAGTGAAATAAGCCAGTCACAAAAAGACAGATACGGTGTGATTCCAGTTACATGAGGTATTTAGAGGAGTCAAATATCATAGAGCTAGAAAGTAGAATGTTGGTTGCCAGGGGCTGGGGGAGAGGAGAATAGAGAGTTATTGTTCGATGGGTATAGAGTTGCGGTTTTACAAGATGAAAAGAGTTTTGGGGATGGATGGTGGTGATGGCTGCAAAAAAATGAATGAATTTAATACCACTGACTATACTCTTAAAAATGGTTAAAATGGTAAAAAAAAAAAATGGGTTAAGTGTTCAACTCAAAAGACTTTAATAAAAAAGAACAGATGGGGTGCCTGGGTAGCTCAGTCAGTGAAACATCTGACTCTTGATTTTGCCTGAAATCAGGATCTCAGGTTCGTGAGATCAAACCAGCATCAGGCTCCATGCTAAGCACAGAGTCTGCTTGAGATTCTCTTTCTCTCCCTGTCCCCCTGCCCCTCCACCCCGCTCTCTCTCTCTCTAAAATAAATAAATAAAATCCTTTTTTAAAAAAATAAATAAAAAAGAACAGATAAAACCTGTGAAGTAGAAAAAAGAAAATAATAATGACAGCATAAATTTAAAAAATAGAAAACCAAGAAGCAATAGAGGAGAGCCACAAAACCAAAAGCTGATTCCTTGGGAGGAATATACTAATAAAGAAGGCAAACCTCTCAAGACTCACCAGGATAGGCACTCATGAGTAATATTAAGAATGAAAAGGGATACATAATACAAATACAGGTAGGTTTTTTTTTTAATTGGTTGAAAGAGATAAATTTCTTTAAGAAGTAAATTACTAAAATGTATTTAAGAAATTAAAAAAATCAATAATCATTACAAAAACTTATACATATCATATATACAAACTCCAGGAGGGGGAGAGGGAGAGAGAGAATCCTCAAGCAGACACCTCACTGAGTGCAGAGCCTGACTCAGGGCTCAATCCCAGGACCCTGAGATCAAAACCAAGAGTCAGCCGCTTAACCAGTTGAGCCACCCAGGCACCCCAAAAGCTGAATTCTTAATATAAAAATTTATTTTCCTCCTTAGTCCCACAAAGGCATCAGGCCCAAACAGTTTTATAGGTGAGCTTAAACAAAATAACAGATAATCCTTATTTCATAAAAATTGTTTCGGAGCTCATTTTATGAGGACAATATATGACCTTGATATCAAAACTAGATTAGAATGGTACAGTAAAAGAATTCTAGAGTGAGCTCACCTATAAACACAGGTACAAAAATTCTAAATATTATAATACATTGCAAACAAATGAGGTTTATTTCAAAAATGTAGTAATGTCCCAGTATCAGAAAATCTATTGATATAATATACCATATTAACAGATTAAAAAAAAAACCTGTTGGGGGGCGCCTGGGTGGCTCAGTCGTTAAGCATCTGCCTTCGGCTCAGGTCATGATCTCAGGGTCCTGGGATCGAGCCCCGCATTGGGCTCTCTGCTCAGCAGGAAGCCTGCTTCTCCCTCTCCCACTCCCCCTGCTTGTGTTCCCTCTCTCACTGTGTCTCTCTCTGTCAAATAAATAAATAAAATCTTTAAAAAAAAAAAAAAAACCTGTTGGAGTACCTTAATGGATACAGAAAAAGCATTTGAAAAAATTAGCAGTCACATACATGTCTTTTTTTTCTTAGCAAATTAAGAATAGAAGATCATTTCCTTAACCTTCTCAAGAGTAATTATCAAAAATCAACAGCAAACATTCAACATTTACTGTTGAACCTCTGTGCCTGATCATTAAGGTCAGGAACAAAGCAAGGATGCCTGTCATCTCCACTTTGAGAGATCCTAGCCTAGTTAGATAGGAAAAATAAATGAGGCATAAGAATTGAAACAGAAGAAACAAAACTTTCTTTTTCGGACACTATAATTGCCTATATAAAAATGCAAGCAAAAAGAATGCAAGCACATCCACATGTAAGCTATTAAAATTAATAAGGCTAAGTTTTTGGAAACAAGATAAACATACACAAATGGTAATATTTCTGTACATTATTAATCAAACTTAAGGTTATAATCATAATAACAAAAAACCCCCTCAAGAACCTTTGAGGAGAAAATTATTATTTTGTGTCAACTGGGACTATTAATTAATGATTTTTATGTTACATTGCTAAACAACAGAAAAAATGAAGAGATAGATATGCCACATTCAAGGGTCCAGAATAAGTCTCATAAAGATGGCAATTCTCTTCAGTGATAATTGTAGTTGAAATCTCCATAGGGAATAAGACTTTAAAATAAACCTGACAGTGGGGCACCTGGGTGACAGTCGGTTAGAGTCTGCCTTCTGCTCAGGTCATGATCTCAGGGTCCTGGGATCAAGTCCCACATCAGGCTCCCTGCTCAGTGGGGAGTCTGCTTCTCCCTCTGCCCCGCCCCCTGCTCATGCACTCACGCCCCAGCGTGCGCGCTCTCTCTGTCAAATAAATAAATAAAATATTTTTTTAAAACCTATTGTAAAACCTTAAGATGTAAGAAGAAAATCAAGAGCCCCCAAACAGACCCACATGTATTTGGAAAGCTGGTATATGACAAAGGAGGCATTACCAATGAGTACAGAACGGATAGACTCTTCACTAAATGGTGAGATAGTTGCCTAAAAAATGGAAAACTAAAATAAAAATGTCAACCTTGAACTTCCTATCATGTATACACATATCACATACACATATCATATATACAAATTCCAGGTAGATTAAAGACCTGAATGAGAAAAAGCAAAATTTTTAAAATGTGTAAGATCACATAGAAGAATATCTTTATTCTTTTGCAGTGGAAACTCATGTTACCTAAGACCCCAAAACACAAACCTTAAAGACAAAGATTAAGTTTGACTCTATTAAATATTTTTAGTGAGGTGACAGTCACATTAACCTAAAATTAACCATTTTGAAGTGAACAATTCAGTGGTATTGTCCTTTCCCAGTGTGGTACAACCCCCACCCCATCTCGTGCCAAAACATTTCATTACATTTTCAGGAGACTTCCATGCCCATTATGTAGTTATCCCATATTCCCCCTCCTTCCAGCTCCTGGCAACCACCAGTCCTTTCTTTCTCTATGAACGTAACCTGTTCTGGACATTTCACATGAATGAAATCATACACTTTGTGACCTTTGTGTCCAGCTTCTTGTTCTTCGCATACTGTTTTCGAGGTTCATCCATGCTGTAGCATGAATCAGTATCTCCCTCCTTTGGATGGCCATTGCATTGTAGGAATACACCACATTTGGTTTATCCATTCATCTGTTAATGGACATGTGCGTTGTTTCCACCTTTTGGCTATGGTGAATAGTGCTGCTATGAACGTGTGCATAGAAATATCTGTTCGACTACCTATTTTAAGGTACTGAAGACTGCAGCTGCTGGGTTATATGGTAATTCTATGTTTAACTTTTTGAGAAACAGTCAAACTGCTTTCCACAGTGGTTGAACCATTTTACATTCCCTCCAGCAGTGTATGCAGGATCTAATTTCTCCACATCCTTGCTAACATTTATGATATATACATATTTTTTTGTGATTATAGCCACAGCAATGGAATAGACCAACTACCAAAAAAGGGATGACTTGTAGAGACTTAATATTAAACAAAGGAAACCGGATGCAGAATAGTACATACTGAATGATTCCATCCATATAAAGTTCAAAAACAGACAAAATTTATCTATAGTGATAAGTGTCAGAATAGTGGCTACTTTTAGGGGGCTACTGAACAAATAAACAAGAAGGGTAACTTGTTAAAATACTAGAAATGTATTGAAATGATGACATAGTGGGATGTGCGTGTGTGTATGAATATACACACATATATATAATTTACATGGATATATATATGTGACTATGCAGATTCCTTGAGAAAGCCACTTAAGATATATGCCCTTTACTGGAAATTACATCTCAATATTAAAAACTAATTAAATGGGGCACCTGAGTGGCTCAGTTGGTTAAGCATCTGCCTTCGGCTCAGGTCAGGATCTGAGGGTCCTGGGATCAAACCCCACATGGGGTTCTCTGCTCAGCAGGGAGTCTGCTTCTCCTTCTCCCTCTACCTCTGTTCCTCCCCCTGCTTGTGCATGCGCTCCCTCCCTCTCTCTCTCAGATAAATAAATAAAATCTTAAAAAAAAAAAAAAAAACTAAGTACCTCTGAGAAACAAACAGGGTTTCAGAGGGGAGGGGGGAAGGGGGATTGGTTAGCCTGGTGATGGGTATTAAGAAGGTCACGTACTGCATGGAGCACTGGGTGTTATACGAAAATAATGGATCGTGGATCACCACATCAAAAACTAATGATGTATTGTATGGTGACTAACATAACATAATAAAATTTAAAAAAATAAAAATAAAAATAAATAAATAAATAAACTAAATAAAATAGTGTATAAATAAAATAAAAATAAAATAAAAATTTAAAAACTGAATAAAAGGTATAAATAAAATTAAAGAAAAAATGGCTGGTAGGTTCAGGGATCTTTGTCATGTTATTCTATCTACTTTTCTGTATTAAATTAAAATTAATGTAATAATTTTAAAAAAAAGAAGAAAAGAAAAAATAGCCAGGCCTCTTGGATCCAATAATTCACCTCCTAGGAATCTACCCTAAGAAATGTTTGAAATATTAAGAAAAATACTCACACACAAGGTTTCTCTTATAATTTCTGTAAAATGTGGGAAAAGTCTAATATCTTACAAAAGGGAAATGACTAAATAAATTCTGTACTTACATAAAATTATGTTTACAAAGAGTTTGAAATGCCATGGGGAAAACATTGTAACACAAGGTTCATCAAAACGTAAAAGGGAAAAGTAGAAACACATTGTAATATCGAAGGATGGGCTGTTGTTCCTGCTTTTTTGGTTAAAATCAGGTGTACACTGTGATCTCAATCATACTAAGTATTTCATAAAGTGATAATAGTAGAAATTAAATGAAAAATACTGTGATCCCAATTTTGTTATCTGTTCACATATAAATATATCCAATAAAAGAAAACACTTATTTTTTAAGATTTTATTTATTTATTAGAGAGAACAAGCACAAGTGGGTGGAGGGACAGAGGGAGAGGTAGACTCCCCGCTGAGCAGGGAGCCCGATGTGGGGCTCGATGTGGGGCTCGATGTGGGGCTCGATCCCAGGACCCTGGGATCATGACCTGAGCTGAAGACAGATGCTTAACCAACTGAGCCACCCAGAAGCCCCAAAAGAAATCACTGAAACAACATATACCAAAGCGTGAAGAGTGACTACGTATGAACTGTCGAGATAACAAATAATATTTTGATTGAATTCTCCAACATTCCCACAAGGGATATGTGTTACTTTCATAATCAGGAAAAAAATCAATAATGTTTTCAATGCGTGGAAAATAAAAAGACGAGGAGCAAATACATAACAATATTCATAGTGGTCGTTTCTAAGAGTGGAGAGTTGGGGAAAATCTTCTCCTTTTTAATTTTCTGAGTTCTCCAATCATCTCTACTGAGCACGTGCTGTTGCATCGATGAAAGACAGATGAATTCTGTTTCTAAAAATGTGTGAGTAATACAATTCTGTAATCCTAGGGGACAACAGGAGCCCTGCCACAATCGTGCCCAGAACCCTGTCTGTTTGCATTAGTCTAGGGTGGTAATGCTTCAAGTTCAGTAACTGGCTGAAGTTAACCATCTGCGTGGAATTATTAAGTGGCTCTTTCCAGCCCTGGCTTCCCATCCTGGCTGGGTGCCTCACTCTTGTGGAAATGCCAGACTTGTAGGGGATGCTGGATGATTACAAAGGGCCAGGGCGGCCACGGGGCCCAGTGCCACACACTTTTATAACTGTCATTTGGGTTGATTGAAAGGGAAAATAATGCAATATCAGCTCCGTAATTTGATCCTTTATCCGGCGTGCTAACAATTTGCAAATGGATGCAACACCCAGCTTATCGGAACAGCACGGTGTTCAAAAACACAGGCTTTGAAATCTGGAGCATCTGAGTTCAAGCCCCCACACTGCCACCTGCAAGCAGTGTTACCCCGTGTGACATATCACTTAATTTCCCTGAGCTTCACTTTCTTTACCTCTAAGCCTCTAAAGACACTATGTGGGGGGGACTGAGACCACGCGTGACATGACATCGGAGGGCCCCGGTACAACTGTCATTGTCTTTGCTGGTTTTATCATTATTACTACTACTACACTGTGCTGGCTGATGGTTTGGAGTTCTCACCTTTAGGGCATTTACCCAATGAGGTCTCCAAAACAAAGCAGAGATCTATTAAAAGATACTGAGGAGTGAAACTGGACCCCTCACGTGCTGCGGGTGGAAATGTACCAGGGCGCAGCCACTTTGGAAGACAGCCTGGCACTTTCTCAAAAGGGTAAACACAGTTACCATAGGACCCAGCAATTCCAATCCTGGCTATGCACCCGTGGGAAATGAAAAAAATACAACCATATAAAAATGTGCGCACCAATGTTCATAGCAGCATGATTCGTGAGATCCAAAAAGCTAGAAACAACACAAATGTCCATCAACAGACAAATGGACAAATAAAATGTGGCATGTTCTTAGGGTGAAATAGTATTTGGTTATAAAAAGGGACGAAGTACTGATAGCATGCTACAACATGGATAAATCTTGAAAACACTGTGCTAAGTGAAAGACCCCAGTCATAACAGCCCACATGTGTATTGCATGATTCCATTTATATGGAATACCTAGGATGTATGTCTATAGAGGAAGCACATCTATAGAAACTCTATAGAGAAAGGAAGCAGGTGAGTGGTTGCCTACGGCTGGGGGCCCAGGAGGGTTGGTTCCAAAGCAGAACTGTATACTTTTCATCATGCAGAGTTGGGAGTGCCACAGTTCTCTTCTGTCATCAGAACGGGGTTGTTTTGTTGGTTTGTTCTGTTTGTAAAGCCTGTGATCGATGTCTTAGGAGCTCATAAGCTTCCATAAAGCAAATCTGGATGTGTTTGTTAGGCATCTCAAATAAATACAGATGGGGTACAATAGACCAAATGTGTCAACAGACCTCCTCCCAGCTTAGGGAGAAGTGAATATCGAATTAAGCATGTAAGTAAGAGTTTGGGATTTAGGGTTTTATCTCTTGAACAATGAAATAACATATCCTTAGTTTCCAAAACACACAAGAGACACTACTAATATTCTAGTGTGCATGGGGTCCTAGCTACACCACTGACTAGTTCATGACCTTCAGGCAAGTCACCTCTCTCCATTCCACTGAAGTGGCTCAAAGATCCCTATTTCTTGTCATATCCAATAGCTTTGTTTCAATCATCATCCTACTTGATCTCTCCAAAAAAATACAACCGGGTGAGCCAGACCCTACTCTAAACTCCCGCCCCACCTGCCTTCCAGAACTCCTCTCTTCTGGTCCTTCTGGTTCCAGCCCCCACTGTTCCATCTCCCTCACGAGCTCTTTCTCCATCCCTCACCCCCTTCAGTGATGGTTCTCCAGTGTTTATCTCCTTCCAGCTCTTCTCATTCTTCACCCCTTCCTAGTTAAAACTATCCTTTGTGGTGTCCCTGACACCAATGGCTTCCAATCTCCATCTTCGGCCCCCATTCCTCTCCCATGTTCCACCACCCCTGCCCCACCCCCCACCTCTTGGAAATACTCAGCCATCTTGGGAAAATTGATAAAAGAGGGAAATGGATTTGGAAGAGTAAATAGAGTTAAAGAGAGTTCCAGAAAGCACACTGTGTGCTTTCAAGCACACTCTTGAAAGAGGCTTAGGAGAGTGAAAAGAAGCTAAGGAAATATATACCCAAGACTTAGGACCTGAAATCCTGCATCTGTTGGAGAGCTGGGGCTGGTGCTTCTGCATGAAATGCTCAAGGAGAGGGCATCAGGTGTTTCGGCTGTGCAGGGACATGAAGTTATTATGAGAGAAGCCAAGGCTACGTGCCTGTGTAGGGTAGGGAGGGAGTCTGAGAAAAATCCCCAGGGTGCATGGTGACTCTCCCTGTATTATGGTGCTTTTTTGTTGTTGTTTTTTTAATATATTTTTTAAAGATTTTATTTGTTTGAGAGAGAGAGAGTATGAGCAGGGGGTAGGGGCAGAGGGAGCCTGATGCAAGGCTCATTCCCAGGACCCTGGGATCATGACCTGAGCCTAAGGCAGATGCTTAACCAACTGAGCCACCCAGGCGCCCCTTTTGTTTTGTTTTGTTTTGTTTTGTTTTGTTTTGTTTTGTTTGAACTGACATTTTTTTGAGTGGTTACTACATACTGGGCACTTTACAAGATCCACCCTTCTTAATTCTATACTCCGAACAGTATCCTATGAGATGAGGGCTTGTCGCTCAGAGAGCTCCTCACTAATAAGTAAGAAAACTGCTTACTAATAAGTGGCAGGACCTGCATTCAATCTCAGCCTGCCAGTCCCAGAGGCCAAACACTTACCCACCATTCACACCACCTCTCAAAGCTTTCGTTTCTTCTCAAGAAATCACCATGAGGGGTGCCTGGGTGGCTCAGTCAGTTAAGCGGCTGCCTTCGGCTCAGGTCATGATCCCAGAGTCCTGGGATCGAGCCCCACGTCGGGCTCCTTCCTCAGTGGGGAGCCTGCCTCTTCCTCTCCCTCTGCCTGCCACTCCCCCTGCTTGTGCTCTCCCTCTCTCTATCTCTATCAAATAAATAAATAAAATCTTTAAAAAAAAAAAAAAAGAAAGAAAAAAAAAAAAAAAAAAAAAAGAAATCACCATGGCAATGGCCAGGATTATAACCTCCATCTGAACATGTTCAAAATCAGACTCCTTAGATCTTCCCCCAAACCTGCTCCACCTGAATTAGAAATCTCACATTTTTTCCTCAGTACCTCACTCTCCAATATGCCACATTCTCCACCCGCCCACAACCATAGTTGGTCAACAAATCCTACTGATTCTACCTTAGGAACCTCTCCCAAATCCAACTGTCCCCTCCATTCCCACTGCCTTGCTTTAGCTCACTTCTGCATCATCTTTCACTTAGACTCTTGCAAAAACCATCTTCTCTGTTTTCCCCCACTAGAGACCATTCTCCACACTGCTTCTAAAATTATCCTGAAGCACACACACATTCAATGCCACTCATGTGCTTAAAATCCTCCATTGCATTCCCGCTACCTGTAGAATAATTTACATAACCAATCTCCTTGGTTTTGAGGAAATCAGGTTATCCCCAACTTCTTGGGATGATCAAGAAAACTGTGAGAAAAGTCTTGCAGCTAAAGCTCTGGAGACATCCTTTCTGTCCTTAGGATGAATTCCTAAACGTGAAATTGCTGAGTCAAAGGATATGCACATTGTCAAAGGCACCTGATCCTTTTAGTAAACCATCCTCCAGAGATGTCATGCCATTATACTCACCAGAAGTGTGTACTACATGGGGACGCCTGGGTGGCTCAGTCGGTTAAGCATCTGCCTTCGGCCCAGGTCATGATCTCAGGGTTCTGGGGGACCGAGCCCAGGGTTGGCCTCCGCGCTCAGCAGGAATCTGCTTCTTGCTCTCTCCCTCTCCCTTTGGCCCTCCCCCCACTCATAGGTGCCCTCGCTCTCTCTAAAATAAATAAATAAATAAAATCTTTTAAAAATAGTTATAAGAAAAGAAGTGTGTACTACAACTTACTACAATTCACATGTTTACATGAGTCTAACCACAGAGTAGAAATGTGCTCTATTCACTTTCGACTCATCAGAGCTGCAATATGAAATAGCACACAGTAGGTACTCAGTAAATGTTTGTTGAGTGAATGAATGAACTAAGTAAATGGAAGAAAAGTCTATTAAAAGCTCCCTGATTTCTGTATAGCTCTCATAAGCACGTCATAACACAACTGCTCTATGCTCTGTCTATATGCACCTGACTGTTCCATGCGGAATGATTCGGGAGCATCCCTCTGCACCCGGGACTGATATTTCCAGATGCTCCACAATACTCCATCCAGGGAGCAAAATCCTTGCATCCTATCCACACTGACTGTGTAGGTACAGACCCAGTTCTACTCTCTTCCATTTTCCATCAGCACCAAAGCAAGTCAGGTATTTTCTGGAAAAAGGTTGACATAAACTAAATAGCAAAGTGAGTAGAGGTGCTGCAAGTTCACGGATCTGTTATTTCCAGATGTGTATAAGCAACTCTGTTGGACAGCTCCACTAGAATAAATAGCCCAAAAGCAGCTCAAATGGAATCCCTTCTCTTCAAAACAAACCACAGGGGCGCCTGGGTGGCTCAGTCGTTAGGCCTCTGCCTTCCCAGGGTCCTGGGATCGAGCCCCGCATCGGGCTCCCTGCTCAGTGGGAAGCATGCTTCTCCCTCTCCCACTCCCCCTGCTTGTGTTCCCTCTCTCAATGTGTGTGTGTGTCTCTCTCTGTCAAATAAATAAAATCTTAAAAAAAAAAAAATAGAAAATAGGGGTGTCTGGGTGGCTCAGTCGTTAAGCGTCTGCCTTTGGCTCAAGTCACGATCCCAGGGTTCTGGAATCAAGCCCGGCATCGGGCTCCCTGCTCAGTGGGAAGCCTGCTTCTCCCTCTCCCACTCCCCCTGCTTGTGTTCCCTCTCTCAATGTGTGTGTGTGTCTCTCTCTGTCAAATAAATAAAATCTTAAAAAAAAAAAAAATAGAAAATAGGGGTGTCTGGGTGGCTCAGTCGTTAAGCGTCTGCCTTTGGCTCAAGTCACGATCCCAGGGTTCTGGAATCAAGCCCCGCATCAGGCTCCCTGATCAGTGGGAAGCCTGCTTCTCCCTCTCCCACTCCCCCTGCTTGTGTTCCCTCTCTCACTGTGTCTTTCTCTGTCAAATAAATAAAATCTTAAAAAAAAAAAATAGAAAATGTTTACTCGGCATGTGTCATGAGCCAGTCACTCCATGCGTGCCTCTGAACACGTTATTCTTCCTCCTGGAATATCTCCATGCCCACCATACACACACGGGAGTTGATCATTCCTTCCTTTCTGTCACTAGTGTACTTTTCATCTACCTCTTAAACTGCATTAAAATTGCGGGACGTACATTCGTAGAAAGAGCCTGGATTTGGGAGTCAGTCGAACTTTGGTTCAAATGATAGTTCTGGTATGTATTGGCTTGGTGATGAAGACAACTACTCTGGTTCGCTGAGCTGTGGGCGTGATATTTACTATGAGATCATGTGTGATGCTTTCCTTCAAGTCACAGGAAACCTAATTCAGAGTGGTTTACACAATAAAGAAGATCCACCAGCTAGTGTAACGGAGAAGCCCAGAGATAGGGTAGGATTTCAGCAGAGGCTGGTCCAGAGATTATGAAATCATCATTGTTCACCTGAGATTCTTGCAGTGATACTTGCTTCTTTCTGTGCCCTCCCTTCATGCTAAGAAAAACAGCTACAGGAGTTATAGGCCTCCAATATTAACACCCAAACCAGAAAATGAGTGCATATACGCCTTTGTCCTGCTTTTCCCAGCAAAAGTTAGGAAGTTCACTCTAATTGGACCACAGTGGGTCCACCTGGCCGTCTCTGAACCAATCACTAGCCAGGGGCAGGAAATGCACCGATTGGCTTAACCTTGGGCATGTGCTCCAATGCGTGAGCTGGGAATGGACTTACCATCCCCGAGGATCCCCAACAGAAAATGGGAGGTGTACGGAAGGAGGGTGGGAAGTGAATGCTGGAGAAGCATCTAGCGACTATTCACTACACGACAGCTGTCAGTACGTGATAGAAAGAGTGTGGCACAGAGCCTTGTCTGCAGTTTGTCGGCACACAGTAAGTGGTAGCTCTAAGGGGCGCCTGGGTGGCTTAGTGGGTTAAGCGTGGGACTTAGTTTCTTCTCTGGTCATGATCTCATGGATTTTGGGATCAAGCCCCACGTGGGGCTCCATGCTCATCGGGCAGTCTGCTTGGGGATTCTCGCCCTCTGCCTTCCCCCCCCACTCATTTTCTCTCTCTCTCAAATAAATACATAAATCTCAACACACACACACACACATAAATACATAAATCTTAACACACACACACACACCCCGGTAGCTCTACTTTGCTTACAAGTCTGTCTGTTGAGAACAGGGTCCTTCTCTTACCTCAATCCCTCATGCTTCATATGGTGGCTGGGCCATAGCTTAAGTATTTGTTAAATTAATGTTCATGATTGGAATGGGGACTGCAAAGTGATAAAGTTATAGAAATTATTTCAACCAGAAGAAAAGAGGATTTCCTGACGTCGGGGAACATGAAGACATAAACTCCTGCTGGTTCATGGCATTAGAAAGATAAGTGAGCTGGATATAGCTGAATTATAGACTGGGATTAAAAATGGGATGTATTCCAGTACATGTTTTAGGGGTCTGCTATAATTTTTTGTCAATTCAGAAAAGAAATGCCAAGTAAAGGGTCATGGTCTGCTTTGCCTGGCTTGAGAGTAGAAAGGAAAAAGATCAATCTTTTTCTTTTCCCCATTTACGTCTCTTCCAGAAGCGTCCTGTGTGCACACAAAATGTAATCCCCTACTCCTCAGGGAAATAAATTTCAAGAGAAAGCCTCATCTATCATTTAGTGGATCTTAAGAATCAATCTCTATTAAAAATATATATATATACACTAACATCGATCGATCCTATTCTGTTCCAGGTACTGTCCTTCCAGCTTCCACATAGTTAATCTCATTTAATCCTGAGTAGATTGAGGCTGGAGAAGGTTGAGCTCTGTCCCCAGGATCACACAACTAGTAAATAAAGACGGAGGTGCTGAGAGGCACACGCATCATCATCCCTGTTCTTATTATTAGAAAAGATTTCCTTGTATAAACCTCAGGGACTTTACAAAGGAAATATTGGATTACTGTAATATGACTCATCAGCCCAACTTAAAATTACCTATTCATTATAATGTAATGATGCTTGCATAACAGAGAAAATGCTGTTGCATTTCCCCGTTTGTCTCTGTAGCGGCCATACATAGATCACAGAACTATAAACATAGGCTAATTATATGATCCACATACGCAATCAATATTAAGAAAATTCTCAACTGCTCATATTTATGTGGCTGAGAATATATGGTCTAATTTTGGTCAGGAGTAGCATCTAGGTAGTGCTGACTCAGAAAGAAAACATTTGTTGTTGCCATGAGAAATGGAATAGAAAATCTGAATCATGCTGTACCACATCAAATGTTACCACTATTAATATAACATGTGCTAAACAGTGAGCAAGATGGAATTAGACCATCTCTGACCAACAGGTTCCTCGTTACACCAGCAGACAGATGCGAGAAATATTGTCACAGCACTGCGTCCCTCTATTGTATTATGTTCTTTATCAACTAAGCTAAGAAGCAATGTGTGGTTTTTCTGGCCAATGTCACCAACATAGTGTATTAGCAGAAACAGGGATCGCAAACTCATGGCTACAGTGGCCAGGTGGGTGATGGAAATAAATACATTGGGCGTGTTGTAAGACCATAGGATATGACATCGATGGTGAAACATTCTAATGGAGGCACATACTATTGCACAACGCTTAATGGAGGACCACAGCAACCATGGGGCCAGATCTTCCCATTTTTCAGGAGATGCCAGAAGCCCAGAGTTTTAATATGGAATCTTCCAAGTCTTCAAACCTTGTGGGTGCCATAAAAAGCACTCTGTGGGCCAGATTTGTCCATTCTCACCCGCATGCATCTATTAAAAGACTTCTGGTTTATCTCTCCTTTCTTCTTCTACCCTGTGGAAGGCTAAACTTGATTAAGTTCCAGTTTCCCTTCTGAAATAAGAGTCTCAGATACATGCTCTATCTATTTATTTGAGACATCAGAAAATTTTAAATCAATTTTTAAATAAACTGTTTCTGCTTATGCTCTTTATTCATTCAGTCAAAAATATCTATTGAGTGGGGCGCCTGGGTGGCTCAGTTGGTTAAGCGTCTGCCTTAGGCTCAGGCTCCTTGCTCGGCGGGGAGCCTGCTTCTCCCTCTGCCTGCCACTCTCCCTGCTTGTGCTCTCTCTCTCTCTAAAATAAATAAATAAAATATTTAAAAATATATATCTATTGAGTACCCATTATATGCCAGGTTTTTTCTGGGAGCTTAAGATACATCAGTGGGCAAAATAGACAAAGAAACCTGCCCACCTGGAGCTTGAGGGAAGAGGATGATGGACACATACATCAAGCAATAAATGTAATAAATAAGTAACCTATATATGGTAGTAAAAGATGTTATGTGCCATTGAAAAATAACGTTGATCAGAGTAAGGAGGATTGGGAGAGTATAAGGGGAAGGGGGACTGGTGACCATTTTAACCAGGGTGATAGGAGTAGAAGACCTTATTGAGAAGATACCTCAGAGCAAAGAATTGAGAAACCTGAGAGAACTGGCCATGAGGTTATCATAGGGAAGAGCCCATGCAAAGACCCTGTGGTATCCAGCTTCTGAGATGGCCCCCAATGATCCCTGCCTCTTGGTATTCATGCCCTAGAGGGCTAGATTTAGAAGATTATAGAATAGAGTGTGGCACAAGGGGAAATGTGTCTTGACAACTAAGTCATAATTAGCATGTGTTGGCATTCTCCCAAGTGTTCTTTCTCTTGGGTCTCACACTCTGGGGAAAGCCATGTTGGGAGCTGCGCTGTGGAGAGGTTCATGTCATGAGGAACTGAGACCTCCAGCCAACAGTCATGTGAGTGAGGTGGGAAGCAGATCCTCCAGCCCGGTCAATGTTGTCCGTGGACTGCAGCTTCGGCTGATGTTTGACTATAATCTCTTGAGAAACCCCGAACCAGAACCACCCAGCTAAGCCAATCCCAGATTTCTGCCCCACAGAAACTCCATGAAAGAATAAATGTCTGTCATCGTAATTACATTTTGGGGCAATTTGTTAAACAGCAACAAGCGTAATAAATGTGCCTGGAGAATGTGAGGAAAAGAGAAAAGATGTAAGAACAAAGGTCAGAGGGTCAAGACACTAGGGTGTGTGGTTTGGAGTTGGATCTCTGAACTGTTGTGAGAATCTTGGCTTTTCTTCAGCTTGAGATGAAGAGCCATTGCAAGGGTTTATTCTCGGGAGAGTGACATAAAATGGCTTACCCATCTGATGACTAGAAAAGAAGCTAGGATTTGGGGCACTTTACTACAAACTATTTCATATTATTTGTGGTAATGCAGAAAAGCTTTTTCTTTTAAGTAGACTCCACGCCCAACACAGGGTTTAAACTCATGACCCTGAGATCAGGAGTTGCATGCTCTGCTGATGAACCAGCCGGATGTCCCCAGAAAAGCTATTTCTTTTTTTCTCTCTTGCCTCTAATTTCTGTCCTTAATTATCCTGTGCTTTCAAACAAGTATTCTATGGCTATTTCAACTATAATCTTTTTTTTTTTTAAGATTTTATTTATTTATCTGACAGACACAGCGAGAGAGGGAACAACAAGCAGGGAGAGTGGGAAAGGGAGAAGCAGGCTTCCCGCTGAGCAGGGAGCCCGACGCGGGGCTCGATCCCAGGACCCCGGGATCATGACCTGAGCCGAAGGCAGATGCTTAACAACTGAGCCACCCAGGTGCCCCTCAACTATAATCTTTAAGTGGACCTTCATTCTCTGTCAAATAAAAAAATCTTTAAAAAAAAAAATAATGTTGATCAGAGTAAGGAGGATTGGGAGAGTATAAGGGGAAAGGGAACTGGTGACCATTTTAACCATGCTAGACCTAACATTCTAGTATTCTCTATATCTTGAAACCTCATCCTTCTCCTTCCATGCACCAACCCAGAAACGATATTTTGAACTTCAGCAGAGCTATTTTTAAACCTCCATAAAACCTGGACATTCTTTCTTTTAGAGGGTTACCTTACATAGTGTTAAATGTATTAAAATGCACCCACATCCCACACTTAATATACATGATAGACTGAAACTAATAACACATTATATGTTAATTAATTGAATTTAAATAAAAATAAATTTAAAGAATATACATGATAGAATTATGTGCATTGAGCTGCAGATGACTAGCAAACGTGATATTTTTCAAAAAAAATTTTTTTAAGATTTTATTTACTTATTTGTCAGAGAGAGAGAGCACAAGCAGAGGGAGAAGCAGGCTTCCCGCTGAACAGGGAGCCCGATGCGGGACTCGATCCCGGGACTCCAGGATCATGACCTGAGCCGAAGGCAGTCGTTTAACCAGCTGAGCCACCCAGGCGCCCCAAGAGTCAAACATTTCTATAAACCCTTAAAAAGGTCAGAGACCCTCAGCACTGCGTTCACAGTGCCCAAAAGACAAAATATCCTGGAACTAGGTTCTTTATACCCTGTAGAACAGTTTCTCAACTTGATATACTTGATATTTTGGGCCAGATAATTCTCTGTTGTGGGAACTGTGAAACGTAGGAGGTCTAGCAGCACCCATGGCCTCTACCCACTAGATGCCCATAGCACCTCCCCTGTCCCCAGATTGTGATGGCCAAAAATGTCTCCAGACATTGCCAAATAACCCCTGGGTGTCGTGTTGCCAGATAAAACACAGAACTTCCAGTTAAATATACATTTCAGATAAACAGCAAATCATTTGTAGTCATATACCCCAAATGCAAACTTTGGGACATATTTAGACTAAAAAATTATTCATTGTCTATCTAAAATTCACATTTACCTGGGTGTCCTTTATTTTTCTTTGCTAAATCTGACAACCCTACCTGGAGGGCAAACTCATCCCCAGCTGAGAACCATTGTCCTTGATCTTAATTCCCACCCTGCACCTTCTCTCTTCTTCCTTCTCCACCAGCTTGAGATTTAATGGTTTTTATCACACTAGCAAAATCAAAGAAATCCATTTTCTTAAATTTTTGGAGCTTTCTGTGCATGAATATAATTAATGCCAATGTCAGCACCCATTTACACAGAACTCAACCAACGAGTATTTCTTGGACCTCTTTGGGCAAGGCACTGGGCTGGGGGGATGGAGAACAAATCTAAAACATAGTCTTTAACTTCGATGAGCTTCAGTTTCGTTGGGAGAAAAAAATAATATACATGAGATGACTTACAATACACAATAATATATTAAGCTTTTATAAATGCTCTGAGAATCAGAAGAGAAGAACTATAGGCTTAGTCAGAACAGGCAGAGATGGCCTTAGGCCAAGGTGTCTGGGGCTGGGCTTTGAACACCAATGGTAAAACATAGAGTAGGTACTCAGTTCAATAATTATTTGTTAAATAAATGGATAAATGGAAAGGGTGCCTGGGTGGCTCAGTTGGTTAAGCGTCTGACTCTTGATCTCAGCTCTGGTCTTGATCTCAGGGTCGTGGGTTCAAGCCCTACAGTGGGGTCCATGCTGGGCTTGGAGCCTACTTTAAAAAAAAAAAAAAAAGGATAGATGGATGAATGAGTAATAGGTACTATAGTGAATTGTTCTTAGTTCCCCACCACCATGTGTTGTATCCATGGCCCTTCCCTAGCCCCAGCAGCTCAGGGGAAGGAAGACACCGTGAAAAAGCACAGATAACCCAGAAATCAGTCAATCATTAGCTCCTGGATTTCAAAACGGACTTTGGCAACTTCTCATGGAAGGATGACTTTTAAATACCTCTTAACAGTCCAGTGATTTACCTCTGAGAATCAGAAGTAAAGTCCCAAAGGGCTCAGGGCATAAATTCTGGCAATGATTAATACATTTTTGGAGAATCAATGAAAGACTCACATTACCTTACCCTGGGAGGTAGACAGATAGAAGGTGAAATGGAAGGGGGAGACAGAGCAGAGAGGTCCGAGGGGGCTGGAAACAGAGAGACACCATCTGGGGAGGAGTTGAATGAGCATGGAAGGGCTCTGGAGTGAGCACCGGACCTCACCAGCAAGAAGGAGCTAGGTCAATGTTCAAAGATGGTGCAGATGACTGCCTAAGCCAACACCCGCCTTGATCCACGTGCAGGATCTACATGGCAGTTCTTGCCTGCGAGCTCATTTTCCAGCAAGACGACATGTCTGTGGCTCCGACATGGCCCAGCCCTCTAAGTTACCCCATGTGCACAAGCCCTATGTTCCCTAACCCTGGGGGAAAAACAGAAGGGAGAGCCTTCAGAGCCTATACTGACCAGAGCCAGCACAGGAATGAATACTAACCAAGCCCCCACCCCCACCCCCAAAAGTGGATTTATGAGCAGAATTTGAATATAAAAAAAAGAGGCAAAGACACAATATCCTAAGAGGGGACACATGAGCAAATGTCAGGCATTCTTATAGGACCATGAAGAAACCAGTCTATGGCGGAGGCAAGCAGAGTAAAGAGGAATAAAGAAATTGTTGATTTTCACTTTTGACATTTGTGAGTAGGGTTCATCATTCTTTCTCCACATTTGCAGTTAAAAATTGCCTCCTCGAGCCTTCACCTTACAAATGACTATTTTATATACTTCCTTTTTTTCCTTGTGAGTTTTTCATTTTTTCAGGTGAAAGCATCATTGCTCCAAACTGTTGAGAAATGACTCAAGATGTATATATCGCTTTTTTATAATTTCTCCCAGAGGGTAAAATAAACCGCTCGCAATCATTAACTCTATTCAAAATTTTCACACATCATCTACAGGAAATTCTCTAACGCTATTCTCACAAATGTGTTATTGGCCCAAAGCCTGGAATTCATGGTTAATTTTCCTATTATTTATCATTATGGAGTAAAAACAGTCTGCAAAAATGTGACAGATTATAATTTCTGCCTGGTGGGTTTATATCTTACTGTTTAGTATATTAACGTAATATTTCATGTTTCTTTATTAAGATCTCTAAGTATTATTAAAGCATTTTCTCTGGCATTCAACCCCCAGCATAAACTGATTTTTCCCCCACTTTCTTTTAGTAGCAAAAAAATAAAACAAAATGGCCAAAATGTACAAGAACCTATATATATATATACATATATATACTGACACACCTTTTTTTTTTTTTTGTATGAACATTCTCCTGATTTTCAATTTGGAAGCCTCTTATTAAAGAAATCAAGTGAATGGGGAATATTTTCACTTCGGTTTAGTCATTTTTATTTCAATTTTCCAGTTTACAACTCTTACACAGAAGATATTCAGATAGAATGATACATGAAAATTTAACAAACCTGAACTTTATGTGTAACTTAATTCCATTTGATCAATCCCCATTCAAATTCTAGAATTAAAAGGCATGCGTTGTGTACCAGGAAGGGAATTCTGTCTTCCATACTCCCAAGTTCACTTCCTGATGGCTACTTACTATTCCTATTATACCCACAACAGTCTTTTTTTTTTTTTAATTTTAATTCCAGGTAGTTAACATACAGTGTTATATTAGTTTCAGGTGTACAATATAGTGATTCAACGCTTCCATACACCACCCAGTCCTCATCATGACAAGTGCACTCCTTAATCCCCATTACCTGTTTCACCCACCGCCCCTCTGGAAACCATCAGTGTAATCTCTATAGTTAAGAGTCTGTTTCTCGGGCACCTGGGTGGCTCAGTCGCTAAGCATCTGCCTTCGGCTCGGGTCATGATCCCAGGGTCCTGGGATCGAGCCCCTCATCGGGCTCCCTGCTCTGCAGGAAGTCTGCTTCTCCCTCTCCCACTCCCCCTGCTTGTGTCCCCTCTCTCACTGTGTCTCTCTCTGTCAAATAAATAAATAAAATCTTTAAAAAAAAAAAGAGTCTGTTTCTTCATGTCTCTCTCTCTCTTACTTATGCCCACAACAGTTCGATTCTTTTTTTAAAAAATTATTTATTTATTTAAAAAATTATTTATTTGAGAGAGAGAGAGCACGCGCATGCGGGGAGGGGAAGAGGGAGAGTCCCAAGCAGACTCCCCGCAGAGCTTGGACCCAATGCTGGACTCGTTCCCAGGACCCATGAGACCATGACCTGAGCTGAAACCACGAGTCAGATGCTCAACCTACTGAGCCACACAGACGCCCCCACAACAGTTTGATTCTAGTACTGAAACAACAGAAAGGAACCTAAAATGAAGATGCAGTAAATACAGCAAGAGAAGCCACAGAAAAGATCTATGTGACCTTGAGGCAGGTGAGTATATACATTCATAAACAGGACAGACGTACAAATGTTTGCTGAACTCAACTCCAAACAAGGCAACACATTTTTCAAATGCATATTCTCAGTTGAGAATGAACACATTCTTATGGGATGTGTTCAGGGAAATCTATTTCAGTCAAGACAGTAGGAAAGAATTTAAATCACAAAAGAAGAAAATAGCGGACTCCAGACCAAAGGAGCCATGTCAGCACTAGATGGTGGAAAAAGTAGCCTTAGTAACTTAAAGTTGAAGTTCAAGTTTGCCTCCACGGTATTAGTGAGAGGAATCTTAATACTGCAATTTTTTTCTTACTTTTGCTTAAAAAGAAAGGCTTTTGAGAACCCAATTGGGGAAAATTTCAATTCTAAATTTTCAGCTTTATAAGAGCATGTACATTTGTACATACATAGGAAGTAAGCCAAATATTTGGAAAGAATTCAGTGACAACACATATAAACAGATAAGGACAACTTGTATCTCAATCCAAAGTAAGGGCATAAATTTCATATTTCCAATAAAGATGATTAGGGAAGATTATAGGATGTAAATCTCATTTCCTTTACATATTTCCCAGAATATTCATACCACCAATAACACAATATGGGCAGAGTCATTTGCTGTACTTTCTTTTTTTTAAGATTTTTATTTATTCGACAGAGAGAGAATGAGCACAAGCAGGGGGAGTGGCAGGCAGAGGGAGAGCAGAGAGCCCGTTGAGCCCTTAACTGTCTCAGCTCCAAAAGGGCTTGCAGTCTAACTGGAATCCATTCTCAGCCCCCAACATTCACAGAATTCACAACATGCATATTCCATCTACTGTCAAGCTAAAGTGAACATGCAGTCAGTTATTTGGCAATTGTCTGGTTATCTGGCTGAACTTCTTTTCAGGTTATATAGATTTGTGGTCCTAATAGAGAGGCTGCAGATTAAGGGTGGATGACCACCTACATGATATGATTTCGGGGGTCCCAGAAAGTAATGTTCAGTGTAATTCTGTAACAGTTATGAGCTGGTGATCCTTGCCCATAGACAACCACAATGCATGAACCACAAACTATGAAATATTAACATATATAAACAAGGGGGTATTGGTCAGTGTTCTCCAGAGAAACAGAACCAAGAGGATGCACATATTTATACTGGTTCATATATATATATACAGAGGATATACATATACATATACATATATATATATATATATATATATATATATGTATGTAAAGAGAGAGAGATTTGTTATAAGGAGTTAGTTCACAGATTATGGAGGCAAGTCCCTCTACCAGGTGACTTGGAGGCTGGACACCCAGGAGAGCTGATGGTGTGTCCCATCTGAAGGCCAGCAGCCTCGAAACCCAGAAAGACCTAATGTTTCCGTTTGAGTCCAAAGGCAGGAAAAAAGCCAGTGTCCCAGTTTGAAGGCAGTCAGGCAGGAAGAATTTTTTCTTACTTGGGGGACATCAGCCTTTTTTCTTCTACTCAGGCTTTCAATTGATTAGATGAGGCCCACGCACTTTAGGGAGAGGATTCGGCTTGACTGATTCTATCGATTTAAATGCTGACCTCACCCCAAAAACACCCTCAGAGAAACACCCAGAATGTTCAACCAAATATCTAGACCTCCCAGGACCCAGTCGACCCATAAAATTAACCATTACAAAAGGTGTCTCAGTCATTCAGAGAGAGTCCCACTACCATAATTCCACCTAGTCTCAAAAACAAACAATCTGGCCTTGTAGAGGTGTGAAGAGGTGCCTTTCTGAGGGACATGTGCAAGCTGGGCCACGGGGTACCAAAGCCCACAAGTCATAAGCATTCCTAAGAAAACATAACTGTCTGAGGCTGGGGTTGGAATAGGTAAAGGTCTGGGCTGTGCTGAGCTTAAGACGGGGGGACAGCTGCCTGCATATGGGGATGAAAATGAAAGTGAGAATAGTCCAGGGGCGGCTGGGTGGCTCAGTCAGTGTCTGCCTTTGGCTCAGGTCATGATCCCAGGGTCCTGGGATCAAACCCCCCACACCCCCGTTCCCAGTCAGGCTCCCTGCTCAGCGGGGAGTCTGCTTCTCCCTCTCCCTCTGCTCCTCCCCCCTGCTCCCTCTCTCTCTCTCTCAAATAAATAAACAACAATCTTTAAAAAAAAAAGTGAGATCAGTGCAGATTTCTCAGCACCAGCAAAAAACAACAGATGAGAAATCCACAAACTACATTACTTCATTCAACACTGTCAACAGAGTTTCCACTGTGTGCTGGACACTTCAGATACAAATAGAAATAAGAAATATATTCTTCCCTCCAGAAGCTCATGGTCTGGTAGGGAACACAAATATGCAAATAGATCATGACCACCCGTTATGGAAAGTTCACAATACATTGTGACGATCATTGCTCGGCTGGTCTGAGCCAGTGGGAAGTGGACGGCATAACAGAAAGTGTATCAGAAGACTTCTGCCAAAAATACATCCTCTTCTCTCCACCCCTTCCCACCCCAGCAATAGTTCCTGAAATTCTGTCTGTAGATTTGTGCTAGCAATTAAAAAAAAACAACAACAAAACTCAGAAAGGCTCTCATCCACATCTCAGTAAATTAGTTTAATAAACTACTTCTCCACATCTAGCTGAAATCAGCCACATGAAGAGAATGGGAGTTTTGAGAGGCAAGGATAGGAAACGAGAACTAATTTCAAAGACACAGCATTACAGCCTGAGAGATGGCAGGGAAAGGGCACCCAGTGGAAAGAGAGCAGCTTTGAAAAGAAAATGGGCAATGCAAGGTCGAAGTCTTCGGGCACAAGAATCCATTAAGCTCCTAATACTTTCAGAAGATGAACCTGATTGCAAACGGAAGCTGCCTCCGGAATGTTTACTCACTTCAAAACTCTCCCTTAGAGCTGATCTAAAAGCACGGCTGCCATGCCACTTCAATGCTCTGGTCCCTAACCTCATCACAATGATTCTGTCCTGGAGTGTTTGGGTGGTGGTCATGGTTGAGGGGAGAGGTCGAAGGACAGAAGTGGGTTTGATGTGGCCATTCAACAGAGAAAGAAGACTATGTGGATGAATTAAAGATTCATTTAAGGAAAGACAGACTTACAGAGGGGAAGGGAACTAGGAAAAGAAAAGCTCTGAACCGATATACACCCAGAATGTTACTCAATTATTAATTCCTCTCTTCTGTTCACTGGGTTGACTACTGTTCACAGCTCTTCCTATTACCTTTAAACTCCAAGTACATACTTGATCTTTGAACTCTAGATTTCCCCTTCCACTTATTGGCCATTGACAGTATTAAAAGGACGTTTCTCAAATTTTTTTTTTAAGTAGACTCCATGCCCTGTGTGGAGCCCAACGTGGGGTTTGAACTCACAACCCTGAGATCAAGACCTGAGCTGAGATCAAGAGTCAGATGCTGGGGGGTGCCTGGGTGGCTCAGTTGGTTGGGCGATGGCCTTCGGCTCAGGTCATGATCCTGGAGTCCCGGGATCGAGTCCTGCGTCGCGTTGGGCTCCCTGCTCAGCGGGGGTCTGCTTCTCCCTCTGACCCTCCCCCTCTCATGCTCTCTGTCTCATTCTTTCTCTCTCAAATAAATAAATAAAATCTTAAAAAAAAAAAAAAAAAGTCAGATGCTTACCCAACTGAGCCACCCAGGCGCCCCTTTCAACAGTTTTTAAATTGCATTTTCTGTGATTTGTTTCCTTTAGATTCCAAACATTATGGGTAAAACTAGATTGAATGTGGCCAATGCAAAGTCTAAATCTTCAGGCACAAAAATCTACTAACGTTCTAATACTTTCAGAAGATGAACCTAATTTCCAAATGAAAGCTGTCTCCAGAATATGTTACATGTGTTCTGGATAGAATTTGTTTTGGCACATGCTCTATAGAAATTCATGTAAAATTCCACTGAACTAAATAAAAGTAAATTGCCCACACAGGGAAAAATATTTTTTGAAAGCTTCGAACAAATTCTAGGGGATGACAATCCTTGGAAGAAGAACAGTAAACAAAGTATCGAGCAATGATACGTGAGTTAGAAACTGTAGTTCTGGGTAAGGTACCTCAATCGAAGACACTACCTGCCTTTAATTTGGTTGGTTGTGGTTAACATAGTTGATCTGGGGTCCTATTTAGATACAACCTCAAATACCAAAGTTAAATCTCTTTATCTACAGATTTTATTGTGAGAGAAATGAAATACATTTTTCTTCAAAGTATTAAAGAACCAAAATTATAATTATTAATGAAGTCCTAGAATGTGAAAATGTTTTCCTCTTTGAACTATACCCAAATCTATACCTTCTGGTCATGAAACCGTTTTTATTTTGGTCCCAAAAGCATCCATACAAATGAGAAAAAGTTTTCCTGAAACATCCTTCATTTGTATGACCCCCTAAAGGCCAAATTCACTAACTGTATAGTGGGTAAATAATTAATTGCTTTGGGGGCACCTTTGTGGCTCAGTCAGTTAAGCATCTGACTCTTGATTTCGGCTCAGGTCATGATCTCAGGGTCGTGAGATCGAGCCCTGCGTTGGGCTCAGCGCTCGGCGGAAGTCTGCTTGAGATCCTCTCTCTCCCTCTCCCTCTGCCCCTCCCCCACCCCCTCTGTCAAATAAATAAATAAATCTTTAGGGAAAAAAAATCAATTACTTTGTCTACCGAATCACCTACTGCACAGAATCCGAGGAAAATATTTTCGCATGCTTCTTTCAAACTTGGTATTGGAACATTTTAAACATATGCAGACTCTCACATTGCCTAATTCTGCCTCACCCAACTATGATATAGATAAAAGGTAAAGTAATCACTTTTATTAATTTTCCTACAAATGAAAAAGACCGAGAAGTTGCAGATCATGCATGATTTTTTTTTTTTTTTTAGCTGGCTAGGAGCATTTACATTATCCAAAGTTGAGGAATGGTTGATGGAAATGTCCCTCTATGTTAGAACTTAAAGGCCTTTTCTTGGCTTTGTCTTTCAAGATCTCATCTCATCTCATCTGATCCTCCATCCCCATTCCACTTTGCAGACCTTTAGTCTTGTGACTTTCCATCCTTCAGGACCCAGCTTAGGCATCTCCTCCAGGAAGCCTTTCTTGATTACCCAAAGCACCATAAATTTCAAAGTACCTACTGCTTATGCCACTAACCTATGGCTGGGTGGCTTTGCTTGGGGAGCACCCATGCTTTCCATCGACCACTTCTCACAGGCACTGCTCAAGCAGTGAATGATGAATTGGACTAAATGTCCTGAGAACTTGATTATCAGTGTTTTTACTTCTATTCCCAAGTGGACCATGATTCTGTCCACACAGTTATCATCATGTTGTTTATCTTCTTTACATCCCTACACTGGCCATTTAATAACATTTGTTGATTATTTACATAAAGGCTAGGGTTATGGTTATTTTGTTACGGTTATACTGGTGGATGATAAAAATGGTCACATCCATTTGTGTGGAAGGAAAGATCTCCCCTGGATTGAGAAATTGTTTCTAAGTTATCTAAATAAGAGGCCTATTTCCGAGCCTGTAAATGGAAACCAGGCATCCAGTAAGATGGGACTGGGGCACTCTTAATTATAATGGTAGCCGGGCCAAGAAGACAGCCTCCCTGGTGGTGGTGGTCAATGGTGTTATCAGTGACAATCAGGGAGTCAGAAAAAAGGAATGCTGGGAGATGCTATTTGAGCCACAGGGTAGCTTGCCCAAAAGCCTGGACCTAGGACAGGATTTGTGATCCCTGAGTTCAAGCTAACTCATGAGAAGATCAGAATTCGGCATCCTGTAAGCTTTTTTTAAAAAAATGCTTTTGAAACAGAGGATCATAGGAGACGAGAGGAAAAAATAAAACAAGACGAAATCAGAGAGGGAGGCAAACCATAAGAGACTCTTAATCATAGGAAAAAAACTGAGGGTTGCTGGAGGGGAAAGAGGTGGGGAGAGGGGATAACTGGGTGATGGACATGAAGGAGGGCACGTGATGTGATGAGCACTGGGTATTATAAAAGACTAATGAATCACTGACATCTACCTCTGAAACCAATAATACATTAAATGTTAATTGGAATTTAAATTTTTAAAAAATGTTTAAAATTTTTCTAAAAATGCTTTTGACATTTCTCAAATTCCCCTTTCAAATTTCCCTTTTGTTTTCTACGCGTATTAGGTAGAGTTGTTTTTGAAAATCCAGTCTGTCTCAACTCTTTTAAGGAAAATGAATGACAGGTTTTTGCCTTTGCCTGAGGAGGCACAGGAGCCAGAAGAACATGGTGAAGCAACACGCAACCGAGTTAAAGACACCTTACGGAATAGGAAAATCTGGAGGAAGGGTGGGGGCCCCCTGCTCGGTTCCAAACCCGGGAAGGTTCAGAGTGCGTTTTATCAAGATTGGCAGCATTTGGGCGCCTGGGTGGCTCAGTTGGTTAAGCGACTGCCTTCGGCTCAGGTCATGATCCTGGAGTCCCAGGATCGCGTCCCGCATCGGGCTCCGTGCTCAGCGGGGAGTCTGCTTCTCCCTCTGGCCCTCCCCCTCTCATGTGTGCTCTCTCTCTCTCTCTCTCTCTCAAATAAATAAATAAAATCTTTAAAAAAAAAAAGATTGGCAGCATTTTAAAATTTTGACAAACGTTGTGTTACTTGGAATACCTTCCATTTCTCACACGAAAACACAAAAGTACTACTGCATAAAAATCATAAGTATATTACTTGCAAAAATGTGGAGAATACATGCTATATATTCTCTACAGCACAGAGCAACACATGATCAGGTAAAGATTTATGAAGATTTGCTCGTTTATGAACAATAAGCCTTTTTCCCCTTGACAGTATAAACAACGTCTGTTTTCCCAATGACTTTGATACAAAAGGCAAACACTGCTCTTCCATCCTAAAAGTAATGTTGAAGTTCATCTAAGAGATTGCCAGATAGTACTTTTGCATAGTTATTCAAGATACACTTTTCTATTTTTTTAAATTTTTTTATCTTTATTTATTTTTATTTTTTTTAAGGATACACTTTTTTAATGACCAAATTTGTCTTAGGTATTATGAAATAGCTTTTCCGTTGCATTAGCAACTTTCAAAACAATGTAGGTAACAAATTATTTTAGAGGCTATCTAGAAATTTCCTATTGTCCCAATAATGTAAAATATTTTAATACCAATTAAATTCAAATAAATCACATACTTAGACATTATATACTTACGAGCTACATAAATTCATATTATGAATTATGTGCATAAAAAATTTAAGGATACATTCTTAAATTAATCTTAAATACAAATGCGCAAGATGAATGTATTACTAACATTTCAGTGCTTCCCATCTTAAAATTTGTACAAGACTCCACTGGAAGCAGTAGCATGGTGGTACAATTCTTAAGTGAAGTTTGCTGAAACTTCTTGAGATAGTCATATCATTTTTAGACCCCCTGGTTTTGAGGTTAGACAAACTGAGTAAATCTGAAAGTCTGGATCAAGTTTCTCATGTCTAGCTTAAAGATTACTGATAAAGATTTATTGGAAAGCATTGTTTTGTTTTTTTTTTTAAGTAGGCTCCGCACCCATCGTGGGGCCCAACTCGGGGCTCAAACTCATGACCGGGCAATCAAGACCTGAGCCAAGATCAAGAATCAGATGCCCAAACAACTGAGCCACCCGGGCACCCTTGGATAGCATTGATTTTTAAAAATATAACCTCAATGTGAAATTTGGGGTAACTCTGTTCCCTGTAAATCTAAGGAACAGAGTTTTTCCTTCCAGAGGAAGATAAATTGTTCATTTTCTTAGAAACTTCACTCAATATATGTCTTAAAGAAGCCAGAAATTTTGTAAATTTCCTATGTCTAGAAAATGGGGTCCTTCAGTCAATTGAATAGGCTCAAAACTAGAACACGTTAACTAAAAAGTGCTTAATTTCGAAATTACAAAAGTAGAAGATATCTGCAAAATACATTCCATACAGGAAACGCCAATCAGATACAATTATTTTTTTGATGGGCATAAAATGTACTTACGGAACCCAGTGTCAGTGTCACAATAGGTTATTATATAAAGTATTTCGAGGAAAAAAAATTCGGTTATTCAATCTTCTCCTCGATTGAGCTCTATGTAAATAGAAATTTACTCTAAGGACTACTTTTGGTATAAAAGTTAAACTGACCGAAAAGTGTTTGGGGGGGATAACCTGAGATTTTAGATGTGAAATGTAAATGATCAAAACAGGTTCTTTAAATCGACCGGCATTAAAATATCAGCATAGAAATCGGAATTACCGCAAAATGCCATGATGTCGCTGTTACCAGTATTAACCAAAGAATTAGAGGAGTAAAAATATTAGAGAAGTGAGACTTTCAGGCCAGAATGGGGAAAAAAAAGGTTTGGATAAAATTTGAAGTATTCCTGGATAATGAAACAACAGTCTATGCAAGAGTCATTCTCCAAAATGGAGCACATAACTGATAAATAGACTCTCTTATCGGCAGGCAATCCACTGCATTAAAAAAAGAAGAAGAAAGAAAGAAAGAAAAAGAAAATTATCATTGTCGGGGCGCCTGGGTGGCTCAGTCGTTAAGCGTCTGCCTTCAGCTCAGGTCATGATCCCAGGGTCCTGGGATCGAGCCCCACGTCGGGCTCCGTGCTCCGCGGGAAGCCTGCTTTTCCCTCTCTCACTCCCATTGCTTGTGTTCCCTCTCTCACTGTGTCTGTCTCTGTCAAATAAATAAATAAAATCTAAAAAAAAAAAAAAAAAAAAAAAAAAGAAAATTGTCATTGTCGGGGAGTCCTTGGCTTCTCATTTCTCAGGGGGCCTTTCAAGCACACTGGCCTCCTTTACGTGAAGGAAGGCGAAAGCCGACTGGAACGTGCCATCGCCACTCTGTTGTGAAAAGCAAAGGAAGGTGGCCCACAGAAAAGCACAGAGTCCAGTGTAAGCTGTCCTCCAGTGAACAGGAACCAGGCCGAAGTTGGTCAGCTGTAACAGAAAGAAAGAGTGCGCTAGGGTTCCCTGCCAATCACAGCCATCAATTAGTATTCTGAGTAGTTCTAGAAACTCACCTGCGCAAGAGGCCAGTACATCAGACCGCTCTGGAATACAGAAAAACTCGATGAGAATCCCTTTTATTTTATTTTTAAAGATTTTATTTATTTATTTGACAGAGAGAGACACAGCGAGAGAGGGAACGCAAGCAGGGGGAGCGGGAGAGGGAGAAGCAGGCTTCCCGCGGAGCAGGGAGCCCGACGCGGGGCTCGATCCCAGGACCCTGGGATCATAACCCGAGCCGAAGGCAGACACTTAATGACTGAGCCACCCAGGCGCCCCTCGAATGCCTTTTAATCACACACACAAAAACAATCCCAGAGATTAAGAAATACCAGGCAGATAGAATGCAGAGGCGGGATTGTATTTCAGACTAAGCCGATTAAATCAGACTCCTTAAAGCTCTCCAATAGAAGAGGGTGGGAGCAGTGCAACGAGCTTTGAGGTGAGAGGCAATTATAGTAGTCATATTACAGGTCCAGAATGAAAAGGCTCCCAGAATCAGCACCGTTTCTGTTAAACAGCTGCTTTCAAAATAACAGCATCTATGTGTACACTGTGGTTTTCCTGTTAGCCCAAGCAAAAGCTACAGGAATATATTTATAAAAGGATCATCAGTAAAGTTTTAAATTTATCATTCTTCATGGAATGATTTGTTAATAATATGTTCTGCTGGGGGGTGTCCGGGTGGCTCATCAGTTAACTGCCTTTGGCTCGGGTCATGATCCCAGGGTTCTGGGATCAGGCCCTGCATGGTTGTAGGGCCCCCTGCTCAGCAGGCAGTCTGCTTCTCCCTCTGCCTCTGCCCCTCCCCCCCCCCCTTGTTTCCCCCCCTCAAGTAAATAAATAAAATCTTTTTAAAAAGTAATAATAATATCTTCTACTATTTCAAGCAATAAGAGCCAGAGGTGACTCTAATTTTATCTAAAATGTTTGATTTTTTTTATTAAAAAAAGATTTAAGGCAAATAATATATTCTACTATTTCTTGCTATAGAATAAGTTTAGCTGACATTCTTATGGATTACAAAATGCCCCCAAAAAAGGGAATGCTTTGTTGTTGTTGTTTGGGGGAGGGAGAACAGAACTGTATTCTTCAAAAATACTGGTGTTGAGGCGCCTGGGTGGCTCAGTTGGTTAAGCGACTGCCTTCGGCTCAGGTCATGATCCTGGAGTCCCAGGATCGAGTCCCACATTGGGCTCCCTGCTTAGCCGGGAGTCTGCTTCTCCCTCTGACCCTCACTGCTCTCATTCTCTCTCTGTCATTCTCTCTCTCTCAAAAATAAATAAAATTTAAAAATATATATTTAAATAAAAAAAATATTAGTGTTATAATAGGTAAAAGAAGGCTGAGGAAAAGTTCCCAATTAATGGAGACTAAAGAGACATGGCAACTAAATGCACTACCTGACCCTAGACTGGATCCTGTACTAAAAGAAACAGAAATGCTATAAAGACCATCAGAGAGTCGATTGACAAACATGGCAGAAGGATGGTGGATGAGCTGAAAGGCTCATTACCATTGTTAAATGTATTGAAGTTGCTAACTCTGCTGTAGTTACATAAAATAACTTATTTATTCTTAGAAAATAGAACTTAAGTATCTAAGGGTAAAGGGTAATTCTGTGTGCAACTTACTCTCCAATGCTTCAAAGAAACAGACAGAAAGATGGATGGATATAGACAGATCAAGCCAGGAAATAATAAAACAAATGGGCAAAATATTAACTATGGGTGACTACGGGTAAAGGGTATTCTTTGAACTATTCTTGTTACTTTTCCATCAGTTTGAAATTATTTCCAAATTAAAGTTTTCAAAAACTATAAAAGAGATGAATGTAATTATCAGATAAATTTCTAAGAGGTAACATACCTGAGCCCCCCTACCATAGCTGGTGGAAAGAGACAGAAATTGCATGCCTTCTGCACAAAAACAAACCAATCAAAAACTCAAATAGTACCTACATGTCAACAACAAATAAACTAGGCATGTCCTTTCTACCTTCATCCAAAGAAGTTGGATCGGGCAGGGGAACTGAAGGACCCCATTTTCTAGACATAGGAAATTTACAAAATTTCTGGCTTCTTAAAGACATATATTGAGTGAAGTTTCTAAGAAAAAAAAAGCTATTCTACTCTTACAAATCCTTTGGGCTACAAGAAAGCCTTTTGTGACAGATTCTTTTTGGCTGCTTCTTGTTTTCGGACCCCTACAGTTTGTGCTCTTGGTTTCATTGATCAAGTTGACTCAAGAACCTGGTTTTAACCCAGTTTCTTCCATATCTAATATCCCTAGCTCTGGGCTCTCCTCTGTGCACTTGGAAATCTCCCTTTGGATCTTCTATTTTTTTTTTTTTAAGATTTTACATATTTATTTGAGAGAAAAAGAGAGTGAGAGAGAGCACAAGAAGTGGGGAGGGGCAGAGGGAGAGGGATAAGCAGACTCTCTGCTGAGCAGGTAGCCCAATGCCAGACTCAATCCCAGGACCCTGGGATCATGACCCAAGCCAAAGGTAGATGCTTAACCGACTGAGCCACCCAGGTGCCCCTCCCTTTGGATATTCTAAAGGTATCTAGAATTCAACATTTCTCAAACTGAACTCATTTTTTTTTTTTCCAATCGGCTCGCTATGTCGTATCTCAAGTGACGGGCCACCACTCACGCAGTTACTCAAACCAGAAACCTGTGGGTCATCCTAGATGTGTCCTTGCCCATTACCCCAATCACCAATCATTCACCCAGAGCTACCAATTCTACCTCCTAAATAGCTCTCCAATCATTTCTATTCCCATTCCCTGTTTCTTATGTGAACTTGGTTACAATAACTCCCTAGCTGGTTTCTCCTGGCACTATTACTGACATTCAGGATCCTTGGCATGCGTTCAACACCCAACAAAGGTGGCCTGTTGTCTTCATTAAGGGAGGAGAATCTGAAGCATCTGCAAGTCCCTGCTTAAAGCCCGTCTCTTCCCCAATTCTGCTCGCTTGCTCTTTTTTTTAACTTTTTTTAAAGATTTTTATTTATTTATTGAGAGAGAGAATGATAGAGAGAGAGCATGAGAGGGAGGAGGGTCAGAGGGAGAAGCAGACTCCCCGCTGAGCAGGGAGCCCGATGCGGGACTCGATCCCGGGACTCCAGGATCACGACCTGAGCCGAAGGCAGTCGCTTAACCAACTGAGCCACCCAGGCACCCCGCTTGCTCTTTTTTTAATGTTAAATGTCTACACCTCCACAGGATCCATGACATAATGGGAAAATATTCCTTTTTCCAAACTAAAGTAGAAGAAAATTACATTTGGATGTCGCAACGGGCTCACAATTTCTGCCCCAAGAGAAGTAACAAGTTCCGAATACTCTTTCCCCTTAAAAGGAAGAAGGACTGTCCCTGAGCATGTGGCTTCCACACTCCCTATCATCTGCCTCCAGCCATCAAGTGGGCAATGCTGATTCTGGGGCTCAGTGTCACTCAATAGAAAATGCCAAAAACAGTACGGGCAATAGCTGGCATGGCTTGGGAATTAAGTACATGTGAAGCCCGAGGCCAGTCTGTGTATATTGGGCAATCCTGAAAAGTCACTTCACTGGGATTAGTAAAATCAAGCATCCTCTAGGCCAGAAATGGAAAGCACCCCTGATTTTGCCAGGCTTTACGGATACTGCTCAATAAATCTTTATTGAATAAGCTAATAAATATTTGTTGGACAGGGGTGTGTATATTTGCATTGAGCAAACAGTACAACAGGTGACTTACTCTAAGCCTGGACATAATCTTGGGAAACATTATCCTTCACAAGCACTCAGCAGAATGTACACCTGGGAACATTGGCTCCAGAGTGATTGCATTCATCACTCAACGTTCTACTTTTCCTATTCTGCAATAACCTCTTTGGCTCCAAAATTCACTAAATAAACTGTAATCACTAATAAGAGTAAATTTAAAAAACAGGAATCATTGCGAACATTGACTAAAACTCAGACACTCGTGTATAGACGCTCCTAACGTATAAACACTCTTAAAGCTGCTTCTCATTTCTCTTTCGAAACAAATTTAAGATCTTGCAGTCAAAATACTATAGCCTTGGGGCGCCTGGGTGGCTCAGTCGCTAAGCGGCTACCTTCAGCTCAGGTCATGGTCACAGGGTCCTGGGATCAAGCCCCGCATCAGGCTCCCTGCTCCGCGGGAAGCCTGCTTCTCCCTCTCCCACTCCCCCTGCTTGTGTTCCCTCTCTCGCTGTGTCTCTCTCTGTCAAATAAGTAAATAAAATCTTAAAAAAAAAAAATACTATACTCTTGTGCCAACCAACTGGAGCCCTAACTTAAGAATAGTTTTCTTAAAATGTATTTAATGTTACAAATATACTAAAAGATCTTGGTTACCTTTTCAAAAGTCTGTCTTACCTTGTATGTATTCCAAAATTTCTGTTTCAGGTCCAAAAATATGTCATCCTTTTCCTGGAGAATACTCATACCTATTTGTAAAAACACACACCACAGGAATTTTGCAAGATTCAGTAGGAAGAAAACTGTATAACCGTTCAAGTTTTCTCTTCTAATATGCAGAGTACCCAGCAGGATCTCTCATTCATTATGTCCCTTCTAACCTAACAGTGAAAACATGACTTCCATTCTAAAACTAGATAAATCTTTTTTAAAAATAAATAGAATTTAAAAAACTAGATAAATCTTAAAGGAATGATAAATATGAAGTGAAAATAGCAGTATAAAAGTGATAGCAGAAAGATATATATATATATAAATTGTATTATATATATATATATAAATTGTAAGAGAATTCACAGCATTCAGATAGCAGGAGGATCAGTGACTTTTCTTCTCTGCCTTCCAAACTTTTTGTAAAATGTTTAAAAATCTTAACAATTTAGGGGTGCCTGTATGGCTCAGTTGGTTAAGCATCTGCCTTCGGCTCAGGTCATGATCCAGGGTCCTGGGCTCGAGTCCCACATCTGGGCTCCCTGCTCAGTGGGGAGTCTGCTTCTCCCACTCCCTCTGCCCCTCCCCCTGGCCTGTACTCTAGCTCGAACTCGCTCTCTCTCTCTCAAATGAATAAATAAAATCTTTAAATAAATAAATAAATAAAATTTTTAAAAATGTACTTTCCTTCTTTTTAAAAAGAAAAAGGCTGATGGACCCTGGGTATTCTGGCAACAACAAGTTCCCATCAGCATTCTAATCAGAATTATTCCAGTCAGAATTTGAAAGCAGAACACCAATTCAGGCTTTCTAAAAACACTCTGAAAACTTTGTATGTTCAACAACCCTGAAAGGAAATTCAGGGAGCAAAGACAAAAATCCTATTTTAGGAAGGAGTAAAAATAAAAGGGCTTTAAAAAGTCTCCTTCAAATCCGATTAGGACGAAGGGGGAATAAGAGGGTTTTTTAGTCAATTGCAAGGGATTCTTAGAACAGGATATACAAGAATACCCAGGCGCGTATTGGTAATATCGGGTGCCACTTACCAAGCACTAATTAAGCGCTAAGCACTTTATGCGCCTTATCTCATTGGACACCCGTGTCCCCCGCCCCCCGAAACCCAAACAATCCGCTGAGGTTGGGAGTTACAGAGGCGGAAACGAAGCTTGGGGAGGTTAATATCGGACCAAGTCCAACCCAGGTGTGGATTCCGAGCCAGACCTCCCCATCACAATCTGAGCTCCCCAAGGTGGCCCCAGCACAAAGGATCATATGATATACGCAATTTCCAAGTTGGAAATGCCTTGAACAAACATCCAACCCAACCCACCCCCCTTCATTTTCACACGAGGAGAGGGAAATTGGGCCAGAAATCTAAAAAGCAAAACAAAGCAGCCATCTGGGTCGGAATCCGTGTCAGGAGCCTCAGGCTTAAATCATAGGCCCCCTGGGGCCCCGTTTCTGCAGCAGCCCCTTTCTGGCTTCAGACAAAAGGACAACACTCAAGATTAAGAACCTGGCATGGGTTATGTTGTCTTCAGGCGAGTCACTTAACCTCCTTTGAGACTCAGTTTTGTTATCTGTAACACGGGAATAACAAAGAGGATCTGCCTCACTGGGTTGTTTGAGGAGTAAATGGAAACACGGTTCCCAAAAGCCCAGCCCCTAGGTCCCAACCCCTTCACCCGGGCTCAAGGCAATTGCCTTAATGGACCCGAGGAGCCCCTTTGCAGATGTAGCCTGGAAGTCACACCTTGGGACCAGGCACCCGGCAGCCCGCCCCCCAGGTCCTTTATTTCCCTGATCCCACTGGCCCTGCAGTTAGCTGAGACTACAACAGGCAAGCAGGGCCTTCATGCCTCCTGTGGACTTTGTGAGGAAAGGAACCGGATCTGGCTCCCCAAAATAAGATCCAGAGCGCAGTGTAGGTTTCTTCAAGGCGCTGACGTGACCTCCCTGACCTGGTTTAGAAGGCACCAGCAGCCACCGAAAAAAAGACCTTCTTGGGTCTTCTCTAGACCTTCTAAATCCCTAAATGCCAGGCCCAGGACCCCTGGATTTTCTTGGGGAATTGGTGACGGTCCCCGACCCTTTCTCCCTCGCAGGCTATGGAAACTGCCAGGAGGATGGAGGCTACAGAGCCCCTCCCATTGTTTTTGGTATTTAAAGCCCTAAGGAAGATTCCTGAAGTCCCGCCTTTGGCCTCAGGGCGATTTTCTGAGGAGGGACCTCCCACGACTTTCACACGCAGAGTTCTCCAAGGCAGGGTCCAAGGTCCACTCACATTTTCTTGGCTTTTCACAGAGGAACGGGAACCCCAAAGGAAAATCTTGTTACCGAAGCAGGACTAAGGCCTTGAGCACGAAGTTTCTGGGGAAATCTGTTCCTACCTCAGGTTCCAGCGGGTCTGCTCCCATGGCCCCGCGGCCCCTCGCATTTAGTTGGTGTGTTGGAAAGGAGTGTCTGCCAGTGGTCCGGAGGCCCATAGCTCCAGGCGGGGATTTTCCCGGGAGCAGGACAGCCCGGTCCCACAACTGCGTTATAGGGGTGGCAGCCGCCACGCCCACAGGCTGTGATCGCCTCGACACTCAAGCGGACCTTTTCCATGGGGGAAATGGACCCCCAGTCCTGCCTCCCTCCAGTTCCAGCCGACGCCCCAGGCCCCCCCCCGAAACCTCCAGCCACTGGCTGTACTCAACCCGGGCGTCCCAACTGCGATCCAGGCCCCTGCCCCCTTCACATCCCCCGCCTTTCCAGCTTCTCCCACTTAATCTTCGGTTCCCAGACTTCTCAGCTCTGGCACCTCGACCCTGGCCCTCTCAGGAGACCCCCTGAAATCCTGCCCCCACCCCCACCCCATGGCTTCCAGCCCTGGTTGGGGTCCCGCTCCATCCCTGCCTCCTGCAGCCCCCAGCCCCGGGAGCCGTCAGCCCCTGCCTCCAGTGCCACCCCGCCCCCACCTTGGATCCTTTGGCCCCCTCAGCGGATCTCGCCCTGGCCCCTGCTCCCCGCCCCGGCCCCTCACCGGCATAGAAGGCCGAGACGGCCACGGGCCCGCCGATCGCCTGGTCGCACAGCACCTTGGCCAGCACGGTGCGCGGCGCACGGCCGGGCAGCGCGCGCTCCAGCAGACGCAGCCACACGTAGTTGAAGTTGGCGTGGAAGGTCACGGCCACGGTGGCCACGCGCCGCGTCTGCTGCCAGTCGGCCGGACCGCCCCGCAGCCGCTGCTGCAGCGCGTCGCCGGCGGAGAAGAGCGCCGCGTAGAGCAGCACGTTCGTGGGCCACGGGTAGCGCCGGGCCGCGCGCAGAAGCGCCGGCCACCAGCCCGCCATGCCCGCGCGGGGGGCGCCCGCCAGCGACCGCGGCGCCCGCTCCCCGGGCCACGCCCGGCCGCCGGCCCTGCCCTCCGCGCCGCCTCCGCCACCTGCACCTGTCTTCCCAGATGCTCGGGAGCCATTGGGCGCCCCGCGCACACCCAGTCCGCGCCGTCCAATCCCCTGGCCACTAGCCATTGTGGGGCTGCGCCTTTGAAATGTGGCCGGTCCACGGAATGCATGATCCATTTCCATGAAAAGTCCAGAATAGGCTAATGCATAGCGACAGAAAGTAGACTGGTGGTTGTCAGAGACTGGGCGTTGGGCGGTGGGGGGAAGGGATGCGAAGTGACTGGGCGTGCGGTTCTTTGGGGGGTGAATTCTATGGTATGTGAATTATATCTCAAAAAGAAAAAAAAATAGACTGGTAGAGATGGGAAGAAAAGGAAAGGGGAAAGAAGGGATACCAAATTCCAGTTACCGAGAGGGTGGTGTATGTTAAATATTTATATGCAAGGAATTCACCCTTCCAACGCACACAATAGGCTGTCATGTCACTTAGGAGACAAATCCAGAAGTTGAAATGTGAAGCCTTTCGTGAATGAGAAGTGAGGCTGGAGGGACCTCACTGAATATTGCCCTGCAAAACATCCTGAGCTCCCAAGCAGTGTCCCAGAAGCAGGGGGTCACTGGGGACCTCAGCCACAGGTACCATCTCTGACCCCAAGGAACTCAGCCCTCCTTGCTTCTTTTCCTCCTTCTCTGACACATCCAAACCTATTCTCATTCTCTCCCTCTTCTATTTATTTACCCTATTTTATTTCCTTTTAATTTTTTTAAAGATTTATTTTGTTTGAGAGAGAGTGCGCGCACACGTGCGAACGGGGGGGGGTGGTGCAGAGGGAGAGGGAAAGGATGAGGCACCCCTCATTTTAATTTGTTTTGATTTTAAATTTTCATTTCCAAATGATTCCAGACTTAGAAAAAAGTTACAAAAATAGTACAGAGTTCCCATATAGGCATCACCCAAGCTTCCCCAAATACTGACATCTTGTATAACCGTAGTACCATGATCAAAACCAGAAAATTATCACTCATGTAATACTATTACCTAATCTACAGACCTTATTCAAATTATTGCCAGTTGTCCCACTGAAGTCCTTTTTTAGGTCTGGTGTCCAACCCCAGATTACTTTGCATTGCACTGAATTGTTACATATCTATCACCTTAGTCTCCACTCTGGGGGACTGACCAGTTATTTTGCACACTTCCTCCATTTGTCCACCTTATTGTTATGGGCTGATTGGGTCCCTCCCAAAATTCGTATGTGGGAGCCCTAACCCCCAGTATCTCAGAATGTGATTGTTTTGGAGATAGAGCCTTTAAAAGAGGTAATTGAGGGGCGCCTGGGTGGCTCAGTTGTTAAGCGTCTGCCTTCGGCTCAGGTCATGATCCCAGGGTCCTGGGATCGAGCCCCGCATCGGGCTCCCTGCTCCATGGGAAGCCTGCTTCTCCCTCTCCCACTCCCCCTGCTTGTGTTCCCTCTCTGGCTGTCTTTCTCTCTGTCAAATAAATAAAATCTTAAAAAGAAAAGAAAAGAAAAGAAAAAGAGGTAATTGAGTGAAAAATGAGGCCCTCAGGATGGGACCCCAGTCCAATCTGACTGGTGTCCTGATAAGAAGAGGAAATGTGGACACAAAGAGGCCCCAGGGCAGTGCATGCACAGAAGAAAGATGGTGTGGGGACCCAGTGAGAGAAGGAAGCCACCTGCAAGCCAAGGAGAGAGGCCTCTGGAGAAACCAGCCCGGCTGACACCTTGACCTTGGACTTCTAGCCTCCTGAACTGTGAGAAAAATAAACTTATTTTTTAACCCACCTAGTCTGTGGTATTTTGTTCTGGCAGCCCTAGCTGACTAATACACCCATTCTCTTCAATTCTTGGGAATCTGCCAATTTCTGTGTTCTTTGACCCAAAGTCAGCAGCCAGGCATCCCCCACCCCTTCTGTTGTCGCACAATCATTTCCGACTCTCACCTGCCTGTCTCGCTCTTAGAAGGACCCTTGTGATTACATTCAGCCCATCTGGATAATCCAGGATAATCTCCATATCTCAAGATCCTTACCTCAAGGGTCATCTACAAACTCCTTTTTGCCATATAAGATAATGTATTCTCAGGTTCTGGGGATTCAGGCGTGGACATCTTTGGAGGGCCATAATTCAGCCTACTGCACCCCACTTTATCATATCTACCTTCTCTGTAACCCTTCTGATCTCATTGATTGTGTTAGCTGAAATGAAACTGCCCATTTCTCAATGTGTATAGATTAGGATTATCTGTTGGTCCAGTACTTTTTCATTCATTCACTCAATAGATCAATATTCTTGAGCACTATGATATGCCAAGCACTAACCTATATGCTTGTGGCAAGAATTTGTATTCACAATGCCTTTTTAAAAAATCTCATTGCCGCCTAGAGGAAATTGTGGCCTTCATTATGAAAAAAAGAAAAATTCCCAGATGATTCCTACACCATCCCCTCGACCAAATTTGTTAGAATAATAGAGCAAAATTGGAGACCAGAAGCAGGAAAGTGGGGGTGGGGAGGGATTAGGGTGGTGTCCAGGTGAAATAAGGGATGTCCAGTTAACTTTGAAATTTCAGATGACAATGCATAACTTTTTTAGTGTAAGTATGTCCCATGCAATATTTGGGACAGACTTATACTAAAAAACTTTCACTGCTTATCTGAAATTCAAAGTTGACGAAGCACTTTTTTTTTTTAATTTATTTTGCTAAATCTGGCACCCCTGAAGGTTGGTGCTGACAATCACTGAGAGCCCACTACGTGTGTCTTTTACCTACGAGGCACCCAACACATTAACTCATTTACTCCTAGAAACCCAGCGAGGGAGGAAATTGCCAACAATTTGCAGGGACATATATCCTCCAAAATCTATGGTGATCTTTATCAAGCAGCTCAACATATTTGCTTAATGGGCGTTGAAAGAAAGATAAATAAATACTAAGAAGGCTGAGATGGTTTTACATGGGTTGCTATATACTTGTCTCTTCTTAAAAACAATAAAAAAAATCCGATTATTAAGGACAACCTATTACTCAAGCAAATGCTGAAGGACCTGCATAGCCTTCAAACAAGAGGAGATGCTCTAAGATAAATTAATTCATTACATCGATGCTTCATCATCTGTGCAAGCTGTGATTCGGAGCCCTCCGGCAATAATGAGGTGACACATTCCATGTGACCTTAATATCCCTGAACAGTGGGGGATAGCTGGAGAACACAGCGCCGTGTTCAAATGTAAAAGAGGCATTTTGTGAGGAAGGCTTTCAGCAGGGAATAAACACTACTGTGGGAACTGAGTTTCAATGTACAACTAAGGATCACATTAAAAATACATTAGGATGATTACAATGAAGCTTATTGTAACAGTGATTATTTCATTTTATTTAAATGAACCGGGACTTCATAAGAACCACCCTGTGGGCCACAGTGTCTAAAATCTTCTATCTCCTCTTGAAGATTTCTCTGAAATTTCTACTGACAAATGGAAGGCTTCTATGCTTAAAAGGCTGCAAGACAGAGGAAGCAATCAGTTAAGGCTACCCCTAAAAAGTAAAAAAAAAAAAAAAAAGGAGGGGTGCCTGGCTGGCTCAGTCGGTTAAGCATCTACCTTCAGCTCAGGTCGTGATCCTGGGGCCCTGAGATGGAGCCCCTTGTCGGGCTCCCTGCTCTACAGGGAGTCTGCTTCTCCCTCTCCCTCTGCTCTGCCCCCTGCTCATACTCTCTCTTTCTCTCAAATAAATAAACAAAATTTATTTAAAAAAAAAAAAGGTCGTTGAAGCTCCTCAAGCCCTATCAAGATCACCTCTAAGACATTACTAGTTCCTGGGTATGGGCACAGAGCAGGAAACCGTCTTGAGGCTCACGGGAGGCTGACAAGGAAACTGTGGAAACCTCCCTCTTCCCTTCGGCCCACCCATTCCTTCATTCCAGAACCTTTTCTCTGGAATTTCTCCAGCAGGGATCCAAATGGAAGCTGGGTGTGCCCAGGAGGCACCTGGTCTTTGCTTAGTGTAGCTACAGATGAATTAAAAGAGCTATGCTTTATGCAAATTATACTACACTAATTACTACTACTCTCACCCCACCCCTTATTTGCACTTCCAGGGACCAGAGGTCACCAACCACAGTCAGGCAGCAGATGATCCCCCTTGTGACGAATCATCAGAGGGTCAATAGTAGCCTAACCTTACGTCAGAGTGCCTACGTCATTCACCTCACTTCATCTCATTTTGCAGGCATTTTATCACCTCATGTCATCACCAGAAGGGTGAGTACCAGACAGTAAGGTATTTTGAGAGACCACATTCATGTAACATTTATTACAGATTATATTTATAATTGTTCTATTTTATCATTAGTTATTGTTGTGAATCTCTTACTGTGCCTGATTTATAAACTAAGCTTTATCATAGGTATGTATGTATAGGAAAAAACATAGCATATATGTTTTCAGTACTGTCCGAGGGTTCCGGCATCCACTGGAGGGTCTTGGGATGCATTCCCCTGGGGATAATAGGTGGGAGGGACTGCTGTATGACTTTCTTTTTAAAAGTTATTTTTGGGGTGCCTGGGTGGCTCAGTGGGTTAAGCGTCTGCCTTCGGCTCAGGTCATGATCCTGGGGTCCTGGGATCGAGCCCCAAGTCCAGCTCCCTGCTCAGCGGGGAGTCTGCTTCTCCTTCTACCCTTCCCCCTGCTTGTGCTCTCTCTCTCTCTCTCTCAAATAAATACATAAAATCTTTTTTTTAAAGTTATTTTTATTTGGATGGGTGAATTAAAAAGTTATTTTTATTTAGATGGGAATGAAATTGTGGAGGTAAGAGTAAGAACTACCACCACTGCCTGTTCCCTGTCTGAACATGCACTGAGAGATAAAGGATAGGTGCTCTAGCTGGAAAAAGTCAGAAGGGAGATTAGAGGGAAGAAGCTATAAGCCTGCTTCCCACCAGAACCTCAGTTTCTCCTGTTAGCAGAAACAATATTAAGCAATTCTGTCATGAAATCATTACCTCTCAGCTCTAACGTGGAAAAACGATGCCTAAAAACTCTGTCTCTATGACCTAGGCAACTCTCACACACTTGACATTGACACAAATAATGTGAAAGTTGCTTGGATCAATACCATGGGTTTTAGAACATTTTGATGTTGACCAGAGCTGAAACAAAACACTGAGGCCAAACTGTATCTGTGCTTTGCTCTTGTTTAGAAGTTTGGAACACTTCCTTGTCCTTCTATCCCGCCACCAGTAGAATACTAAAAACATGGCATGGATTTCTCCACAGAGGTGGTGGACTCTAGAGTCCAACCTGCAACTTGGTATTTTGAAATGGTGCCATTTGGAAGAACTATTTGAAGTAGAGGTTTCTCTGGCTCAGGAACTCTGTTTTATTTTAAGTAGCTTTATTTTAAGTAACTATTCTGCCTATAGTTAGTGTGGGATAATAGAGCAATTAAATTTATTTCATTAATTTTCCATTGTTAAGTTTTGGGAAAAAAAGAAATAGCTTTGCAAGTAAGTCTTCCTAAAATGCATTAAAAAGAGAGGAAATTTAAAAATCTGAAATCATGGAAAACCCAACATTAGAGGTAGCTTTAAAGATATTGCATATCCAAAATGCAAATGAGTTAAGAATTTCCACATAAAAGGTGAATTAATTATGGAGGCTTTTCTTCTCCAATTATGCTTTTTTTGCACCTCTGAAACTCCAGTTACTATCGGAAATGTATGACTCCACTAATATGTGGAAGAAATAGCTAATTAGTAGAATACCGATCTAGGGAGGAGTTTAGTACTCTGATCTGATCAGAGAAAGAAGTCACATCATAATTAGAACGGGGAAAGCAGGGGCGCCTGGGTGGCTCAGTTGATTAAGTGTCTGCCTTTGGCTCATGTCATGATCTTGGGGTCCCGAGATGGAGCCCCAAGTCAGGCTCCTTGCTCATCGGGGCATCTGCTTCTCCCTCTCCCTCTGCTGATGTCCCTCCTTGTGCTCTCTCATGCTCTCTCTCTGGCAAATAAATAAATAAAATCTATTTAAAAATTTTTTTAAATAAATAAAATCTTTAAAAAATGGGGAAAGTGTAATACAGTCGATTCTTATTTTTCAAAGTAGTTATATTCTATAAAGTTGCTATGAACACTTAAATTAGCAAATGTTGAACCATGACTTTTCCAGGGTTAGGGTCCCTTGGAGGCTGTGGTCACAGCATTTTCATCAATTTGGACCCATAACCTTGCTTTGCGTTTCTGTTGAAGGACATCTCATTTAATATAGTGTTGATTCATTCACACTGAACTCTCAGCCTACGACATTATAACTCATGTCTGAACAAAGCTTATCTACAGGTGTTTTCTACTGAAGACGTATGACAGATAGCCTTCCTGCCCTCAGGAATGCTAGACAGCAACTTAGCGCTATGCTTAAGGGTCATTTTAAACAGCCAATGCACTAACAGCACAAAAATGTGGGAAACGGGGCACTACATAGACTGTGAAAGGGACACTTGTTTACGGTCTGAGAGCAGCAACATGAAGGCACAGTGTCACCTGGATCCCGGATCCACTGCAGCTGGGAATATGCAAGCCGGTTGACTTAACGGTGTTGCTGCCGCGCGCATGCGCATGCCTTCAACTAACAGCGAAAGTGTCAGTATAGATTTGGGGGTTCCAAATAAACTTTTTTTTAAAAAGATTTTATTTATTTATTTGACAGAGAGAGACACAGCGAAAGAGGGAACACAAGCAGAGGGAGTGGGAAAGGGAGAAGCAGGCTTCCCGCGGAGCAGGGAGCCTGATGTGGGGCTCGATCCCAGGACTCTGGGATCATAACCTGAGCCAAAGGCAGATGCTTAACGACTGAGCCACCCAGGTGCCCCCCAAATAAACTTTTGCAAGTAGTTGAGTTTGCAAATATGGAATCCACAGATAATGAGGATTGACTCTATGCAGAATTGTTAATGGGGGACTGGTATAATGAGGGTTTGGGTAATAAGAGAAGCCTAAGGGGTCTAGAAAGAGGAGGTATACGGGTCAGCCCTACTGCCAGGACTGAGATAAAACACACAAGGAAGACCTTCCCCCCTCCCAGGGCTGAGATCCTGACCTTGTTGGGAGGGCGCAGCCCCGGCTCACTGAATGGCAAAGTCAGTGGTTATCATGCCCTGCTGGCTGGTGGCGTTTGCTGGAAGTCTGCCCTCTAGGGTAAGCCGTTACAGGGCAGGGTCTCATTGGAGGTACTCTGCTACAAAACCATTAGGGGGAGGTGCCAACATGGGATATTGTGATTTATAATGGGAAATGTATATTGGATCCTCATTCCGTCTCTGGCTGAGAGCTCCTAAAACCTTTGGAATTTCCTAAGCAATAAGAGAGCATTTTTTTGTTATAGTATTTGGTCTTTTGTACTCAGTTCCTGAAATAGCTCCAGAGACTTAAAGCTGAATGAAGTGACTTTTGGAAAGCCGGGGCGGGGGGGGGGGGGGGGGGGGGGGGGGGGGGGGGGGGGTGGGCGGGGGCGGGGTGGGGGGGGGGGGGGGGGGGCGGCGGGGGGGGGGGGGGGGGGGGGGGGGTTGGTTGCCAAGGGAACCGACCACGGACCGACCAAGGGATTAGAGGGTGGGACCTTTCAGCCCCACCCCCAGCCCCCTACCTCCAGGGAAGGGAGAGCGGCTGGAGCCTGAGTTCAATTGCCGATGACCAATGATTTAATCAACCATATCAACCATGCCTGTGTAATGAAGCCTTCTCCATAAAAAGCCAAAATGAATGGGTTCAGAGAGCTTCTGGGGTGTGAACATGTGGAGATTTGGAGAGAATGGAGCACTCAGAGAGCATGGAAGCTCCACATCCTTTCTTCATACCTTGCCCTATGCATCTCTTCCATCTTGCCTACATCCTTTTCTAACAAGCTCGTTATCTAGTAAGTAAGCTGTTTTCCTGAGTTCTGTGAGCCCCTCTAGCAAATTAATTGAACCCTGGGGTAGGGGGTGGGGGGGGGTCTTGGAATCGCCGATTTATAGCCAATGGGCTAGAATCACAGGTGACAACCTAGACTTGCAATGGGCATCTGAAGGGGGAGGACAGACTGTGGGACTGAACCCTTGTGGCATCTGACATGATCTCTGGGTAGACAGCATCAGAATTGAGTTAAATTGTAGGACACCCAGAAAACAGCTTGGTGAGTGGAAAACCCAACATCCGGTGTCAGAAATGAAGAATTGAGAGTAGAGGAGACACACAGTAGTTTTCTTTACTTTCAAGACCAGCTGCAGGAGCTGGGCACTGGAGACATCACCAGGAAGAACCTGGAAACAAAACCCTTTCTTCCTGCAGTGTCTCCCCAGCGCCCTCTACTGAAAAAACTTAACATCGCACCAGCTGGTGAGGGGCAAATATTTGCAAGGCCCAGACCCATTGTTACAGAGCAGGCAAAAATAGTGGATTTGGAGCCAGAAGATGATAAATTGCCAAATTGATTCTGTTCAGTATCATTGAAGCCTATAAAAGGTTTAATAACAATTTGAAATTCTATCAGTAATGAATAAGAGTATTTTCTTCCTTAACAGTTGATATTATTTTTTTTAAGATTTTATTTATTTACTTGAGAGAGAGCGAGAGAGAGAGAGAAAGAGAGAGAGAGAGAGCACAATTGGGGGGAGCGGGCAGAGGGAGAAGCAGACTCCTCGCTCAGCAGGGAGCCCGACATGGGGCTCGATGGTAGGACCCTGAGATCCTGACCTGAGCCGAAGGCAGACGCTTCACTGATTGAACCACCCAGGTGCCCCTAACAGTAGATATTATTAAAAACAAAAAAAAAACTTTGTTACTTTGATAAGCAGAAATGCTATCTCACTTGATTTTTGCATTTTTGATCAGTAGTAATGTTGATTTTCAGTGTGTTTATTGACCATTTGCACATTTTTTCCTTTTTAATTACTGTATGTTAATGTTTTGTTTATTATCCTTTGGGACACACAGTTTCAGAGAAGGCTGAATTATTTCATAAAACATAAATCTGAAACAAGTGAAAGGTAGAATTTACCTTTTTACACTATTTTACCTCTTTACCATGTCAACTAAAATACTCAGTATCATTCAAGTTTTACTTTAGGGAAGAAAGAGTCTTAAACATAAGTTGAAATGTAGCTTAAAATGTCAGTTAAAAAAATTTTTTTTCATATGGCTGCATCAATCTTAACACACCTGCTTCAGATTTTCCAAGACCTCATGCCCAACCCTGCTCCCATGATATTTGGATAATGATAAGTCTGTGAATGGCGAGAACTGCTCAAACATCAAAGAAAGGTCCTTTGAATAATAGAAAAATCAATGGGAATGCCTTCATCAAGGTCTTGAAAATTAATAATAAATTGTCCATTGTAGTGGTTGGTTTGGTTAATATTCTTTTATTTCCAGCTAATTATCAGTGAACAAATATTCTCCATGTTTTGGAACAGAGATTTCAAATTTGCAGCCCGAGGGATGGGTTCATTCATAATTTACTCTCTATTCTCTTATCCTGCTCTATTTTCCTGATGGCACGTACAACTACTTAGTATTATAGAGCTATTTGTTATCTCTCCATTCCAATGGAATGTAAGATCCACAAATGCAGAGACTCTCAATCATCATGTCCCTGATTTGTAGAACACTGCCTGGCATATAGCGGACTCTCAGAAAGTATTTGTTGAATTAAGCATTCAATTTATTTATTTATTTAATAAATAAATTAACTAATTAATGCATTCACTGAATTCTCACTACATCCCAGACACTAGGCTATGGAGACTTGGGATGTAAAATTGCTTGCTTGGCCCGTGGAATGTCTTTAACATGTAATAGTCATTAAAACCAGACTGGAAGCACTGGAAATGTCTGGAAATAAAATCTTCACATTGTGCCAGTGTGTAGATTCATTATTCATCCATCCGTTCATTCTACAACCATTTTTAGAGTCTACCTGCTAGTTACTGGGGACAAAATAATATTACGGACAGACTGTATTTGCAGAAATAGTATTTATCGTCTATCATGGGAGACAGACATTAAGCAAATAATTATAATTGCTCTAAGTACACGGAAGAAGAAGTGAAGGTGCCTATACAAACACTTATGACATTTCCCTGAGAACATACAAAGAGGTTAGAAGTTTAACAAGGGGAAGGAAGGCAAGAACAATCCAGTTAAAGAAAACCACTTCTCATGGAGGAACCTGCTGTGTTAGAAGCACAAGGGAGGCGTACCAGGGTGGCTCAGTCGGTTAAGCGTCTGCCTTCAGCTCAGGTTATGATCCCAGTGTCTCCAGATTGAGCCCCACGTTGGGCTACCTGCTCAGCGGGGAGTCTGCTTCTCCCTCCCCCTTTGCCCCTCCCCCTGCTCTTCTTTCTCTCTCTCTCTTTCTCACTCATTCTCTTAAATAAATAAAATCAAGAAGAAGAAGAAGGAGGAGAAGGAGAGGAGAAAAATGAGAGCGGAGATGCAAGGAGGTAGAAAGAGGCCACACCATATTTGTGGGCCATGTGAAGGATGTATGCTTCACACCATGGACAACCCAAGGCTTCTACGCAGAGGATCTGATTTCCCTGTTTAACAGACTACTCTGGTGGCTGTGTTCAGAACAGTTGGCTACAGAGATTGCTTAAGTATGGCACGGTCAAAGTGTGGAGATGGAGTTGTGGACAGCTGTGAGAGGTATTTAAGGGGTATCTGGATTGGAAGAGGTTGGGGAAAGAGAAGTAGGTGAGAAAGACGCCAGTTTCCTGGCTTGAACCACCGGGTTGGTGATGGTGCCTTTACCGGAATGGAGAATGTCGAGGAGCCCTTTGTTGTGGGCGGAAGAGGATGAGTTCGATGCCCATCTATGAATGTACGTAACTGGATCACAAGTTTTGGAAACGTGGTGACCCTTACTACATGCAATACACTCTGATATTTTTTATCAACTTCATTGATATAATTTTATCAACTTTATGAACTTTATTTACATATAATAAAAGATATCCATATTACATGTACAGTTCAACGAGTTGGGAAAAGGCGTATACCTCTGTATACCACAATTTAAAATAAAATTTCTGGGCGCCTGGGTGGCTCAGTTGGTTAAGCGACTGCCTTCAGCTCAGGTCATGATCCTGGAGTCCCTGGATCGAGTCCCACATCGGGCTCCCTGCTCGGCGGGGAGCCTGCTTCTCCCTCTGACCCTCTCCCCTCTCATGTGCTCTCTCTCTCTCATTCTCTCTGTCTCAAATAAATAAATAAAATCTTTAAAAAAATAAAATAAAATAAAATTTCTGGGCGCCTGGGTGGCTCAGTTGGTTAAGCGACTGCCTTCGGCTCAGGTCATGATCCTGGAGTCCCTGGATCGAGTCCCACATCGGGCTCCCTGCTCGGCGGGGAGCCTGCTTCTCCCTCTGACCCTCTCCCCTCTCATGTGCTCTCTCTCTCTCTCATTCTCTCTGTCTCAAATAAATAAATAAAATCTTAAAAAAAAAAAAATTTCTGGGCGCCTGGGTGGCACAGTTGGTTAAGCGACTGCCTTCGGCTCAGGTCATGATGCTGGAGTCCTGGGATCAAGTCTCGGATTGGGCTCCCCGCTCGGTGGGGGGTCTGCTTCTCCCTCTGACCCTCCCCCCTCTCATGCTCTCTCTGTCTCATTCTTTCTCTCTCAAATAAATAAATAAAATCTTTAAATAAATTAATTAATTAAATAAAATAAAATTTCTATCACCTTCAAAAATTCCCTATGACCCATGCGCAGTTAATTCCCCTCTATCCTTGGCCCCAGGCTTTCTGTCATTACAGGTGAGTCGTGTGCACTGCCTAGAATTTCATGTAATTGGAATTACACAGAGTATGTATTCATTTATATTTGGCTTCTTTCACTCAGCATAATGTTTCTGAGGGTCATTTGTGAAAGGAATCTGCAAACTAGAGCCTCTAGGCCAAATCTGGCCCACTGACTATTTATATAAACATCTGAGGGCTAAAAAAAATAAAATAAAATACAAGAGCTAAGAATGGCTTTATATTTTCAAATGGTTGGGGGTGGGGGGGCACAGAAGAAGAATATTTCATGATGTGAAAATTGTATGGAATTCAAAATCCAGGGTCCATAAATAAAGTTTTATTGGGACATAGCATTGACTCATTTGTTTACATATTGTCTATGACTACTTTCATGCTCTTCAGAGTTGTGACAGGCTGAATGGTCCCCAAAGCCTAAAATATTTAGCATTTGCCACCTGGACCTTTACAGAAAATGCTGATTTTTATGATGTTCCACATGTCAGTAGTTTGTTCCTTTTTATGGCTCATGTCATATGGGTAGGCAACAAATATTTTTCTTTTTGCCTGTTGATGGACATTTGGATTGTTTCCTAATTATCCTTCCTCCCTATTATGTGCCATGATGTTTTCTATTCCAATTCAGTTTTTCAAAATTGCTAGTCATGACCCACTAAATTGATTTCACAACTCGTTGACGAGTTGACTGTGAGTTTGAAAACAACACTGGTATAGATGTTAAGGGAAAGAGCGGAGGACACAAGGCAGAGGGAGAAAAGAGTGTTAGGGCTGAGTGCTGAGGAAATCCAGCAATTAAATGTTGGAGAGAGGACAAAGGATGGGGAAGAGGCAGGCAGACAAAGAGCACAACCGAGAGAATTTGATCTTGGGAAGCAAGGGGAGTCTTGGTTTCAAAAAGAAGGCGATTATCTGGATCTAATGCAGCGGACACATCGTGTAAAATGGATGGGGATGATTTTAGTGAGGTTTAGGTGGAATGAAGCAGCTGAAGCCAGAATGAAATGAATTGGTGGTACGTGCATGAGGAAAATTGAGACCATAAATGTAACTGGAGGAGGATGTGGATGTGCTCCACGGGGGGAGGGGGTTGTTTGCTTGTTTTTTGGATGTAAAAGCCACAAGAATGCTTGAAGAACACTGAAAGACGAGTATAACCTGAATTTTCAGATCAGCAAATGAAAACAGCACAAGTTAAGCAATTGGCCCAAGTAGCTTTTCGGTTTGAAGAGCCCAGATTTATTTGGATCTAGAATCTGAGCTCGTACAGTGTGTTCTTCTATGAACCAGGGAAAAGCTGGCCCCTGTATAATCCAATATTTATACCTTTGCTTTATAAGTCTACAGTTGAAAGAATACTTTTATAATCTTTTGTAGGCTTCTTGGGAGGAAAACATGATTATTCCTTATCTGAGATTTGTGAAAAATAAGAAATTTGTCTACTTTTATATCAGGTGGGACTCTGGTCCATACAAGGTCCATATGGAGGAAAAGCACTAAGCATTCTAAATATACATTAGGATCTTCTAAAAATAGGTGGAAATCACACATTGATGGACATTCCACAAAGTATTTGTCCTGTATTCCAATCTGTTGTAAGATATATGAAGACTAAAGAACCATTCGAGAGCACACTATTCCAGACTTTCTTTTTTCTCTTATGCTTTATTTTTAAAATTTTTTTTAAAAGATTTTATTTATCGCTTCTCGGCCTTTTGGCTAAGATCAAGTGTAAAAAAGATTTTATTTATTTATTTGACACAGAGAGAGAGAGCACAAGCAGGGGGAGCAGCAGAGGGAGAGGGAGAAGCAGGCTCCCTGCTGAGCAGGGAGTCCGAAGCCAGACTCCATCCCAGGACCTTGAGATTATGACCTGAGCCGAAGGCAAGACGCTTAACCGACTGAGCCACCCAGGCACCCCTATTCCAGACTTTCTATTAAGGACTTTACAGGGAAAATTGTCAAAATATGAATAGAGTAATATCATTAAATAATTTAGAGATGAAAGGACATCATCTGCAACCAACTAGGAAATGATTCAGAGAAAAATATGTGTATATTCATATTTATGTATTCATTATAACAAATGCAGTGACATGTTAACATTTGGGGAATTTGGGTGAAGAGTTTAAGAGTTCTTTGTACTCCTCTTGCAACTTTCCTACGTCTAAAATTATGTCAAACAACAACAAAAGGGTGATAAGAAATCGTATCTTGGCAAACTTCCTTGAATATAAAAATGTAGGTGGCATGAGAAAATTCACAGCTTTTCTCATTTAGGTCAGAATTAATGTAAAGTGAAGAATGTTAGCGCCTGCTAACAACACAAAAAGAGAAAACCAGGTACCGCATGCCTCTTGATGAAGAGAACAACAGCCGTCTCTGAATAGGTCCACAGAACCTTCAAACCTGAACCTGATTAAGCCTTAGATCCAACTACCAGTTTGCAGGAAATACAGAGAACCGAGGAAAATCCAGACTAAGGAAAATTCTAGAACAGTAACCTGATGTCTTCAACAAATTAAATGTAAAGGAAAAAGCAAGATATAGGAAAACCTATAGATTAAAAGTGACTATATATGTATATATAGAGACTATATTAAGAAACTGTATATATTTATAGATATATTTTTATAGCGTTTATGAATGCATATTTGGGTGGTAAAACTACAAAGTAATTGTAAGGATATGATTGCTGTAAAGGTCAGAAAGTGGTTATTTTTTCTTGGGGTGGGGGAGCTGGGATTTTTTCAGGCAGGGGCTCCCAGAGGATTTATAGGGTGTCTGAAAAGGTTCCTCTCATGGAGGGGATGGTGATTATAGGGTGTTAGTCAAAAGGACAATTCATTTCTTTTAAGCTGTTTCTTGTATATTTTTTAAAAGATTTTATTTATTTATTTGACAGAGAGAGACACAGCGAGAGAGGGAATACAAGCGGGGGAGTGGGAGAGGGAGAAGCAGGCTTCCAGCTAAGCAGGGAGCCCGATATGGGGCTCGATCCCAGGACCCTGGGATCATGACCTGAGCTGAAGGCAGACGCTCAATGACTGAGCCACCCAGGTGCCCCTGTTTCCTATATTTTAACAATAAAACCTGTTTTTTTGTTGGTTTTGTTTTGGTTTTTTAACTATGTTCATGAACTTGGCAAAACTAATGAAGCAAGGTCTCAGCATTGCCACCTCAAGTCGCCTTTAGGAATTGCAGACTTCTCTCTCAAATTGCCGGGTAAGGTTTAAAAAATGATTGACATCTATTTTTTATAGGTAATTTACTTAATTTTTTTAATTCACAAGAGAAATGCATGCAAATCGTATAAATTCAGATAGTGCAGAAGAATATAAAATGGGATATTGCCAATTTCTTTTCCCTCATCTCTAAACCCCTACTCCTATTCCACAGAAGCTTTCACCTTTTACTTTGTAAAAAAATATCCTTGTATCTGTTTCTTAATTTAGAAAGAATCTATTGTTTCCTTACTCTGAAAAATGGGAAATTTATTGCCATTTGCACCAGCTCTCCTATCCTCTCCACCTCCTGATTTTTGTTACTTAATTTTATTTCTTCTAGAAATAAAAGTGAACACTTTTTTTTTTTAAAGATTTTATTTATTTGAGAGAGAGAATGAGAGACAGAGAGCACGAGAGGGAAGAGGGTCAGAGGGAGAAGCAGACCCCCCGCTGAGCAGGGAGCCCGATATGGGACTCGATCCCAGGACTCCAGGATCATGACCTGAGCGGAAGGCAGCCGCTTAACCAACTGAGCCACCCAGGCGCCCCGAAAGTGAACACTCTTTATGCCTTTAAATATTACACTTAAAACTTTGAATCTTGATTTAGCCCTTTTAAAGAGTATTTACTTACACTCTGAAATGAAGTTGAAGACATTCGTGATTCCATTTACATTCCTACTCACCTTGCCTCTTCCCTCTCACTTTTTGGTAATTTATTAATTTTACAATGCCATGGTGAATAATAAATACATTGGGCGCCTGGGTGGCTCAGTTGGTTAAGCGACTGCCTTCGGCTCAGGTCATGATCCCGGAGTCCTGGGATCGAGTCCCACATCGGGCTCCCCCTTCTCTGTGGGGAGCCTGCTTCTCCCTCTGCCTCTGCCTGCCACTCCCCCTGCTTGTGCTCACTCTCCCTCTCTCTCTGTCAAATAAATAAATAAAATCTTTAAAAAAAAAAATAATAAATACATTTTCCATACGTGTCACTTGGTTGATTCAAAAAGTTACAGGTTAAAGGCAACATCTACAATCTGGTTATGTAAATATCAATCAGGATGCAACAAAAATCACGTGAATGGACTCAAAGGGGAAAATAACCACAAACTTTTTTTACTTGGTTTGCTTTTTGCCTATTAATCAAGAAAAGGTCCGTATCAGCACGTATAAGCCAAATGTTCTCACAATGAGTGATTTCATGTTTTGGCTTCCTACAATATTTTTTCTTATGTCTGTACTAGCTCATAGAATGCTGAGTTATAATTTATCAGCTTACATATCTGTCCATCCACAAGGCAAATGGTTTTAACAGACTTGAGTATAAAATGAAAGTTATGGACCATACATTTTCCCCAGACAAATGCACTCACATACAAAATTTGGGGTACAGTTTCAGGTGTTTCACAGGCCTTCCCCTGGGTCCCAAAGTAAAAACCTCTACTCTAAACAGTGTTTCCTTAAAGGCAGGGATAGTATCTTATTTTTGTATTTCTAGCACATAACTGTCCAAGGTGGCAGCCAACAAATATATTTGGGTAAATATTAGCATATGTGCTGCCGAAGCCAGCCCTATTTGGGTAAATATTAAACGAACCAGTTATTCCCACTTTTTCATGGGGGAATAATTTTCATGTTTTAAAGTTTACTTTTAGAATAGAAAAGGTTAGTTTCATCTCTCTAGTTTCTGTTTTGTAGAATCTGCTTTGTAATATAATGCAAAGATAGTTGGAGGTAGCTTTAGAAATTATGAATTTTAATGATATCCATGCTGAGATCTTCAGGGGTGAAATATATTGATGTCTGCAACTTTGAAGTGTATCAAAACAGAAGACATATTGATGAATAGATAGATGCTTATGAAATAAAGCAAAAATAGGGAAGTGTTCATTGTAGCATCTACAAAGTGGGCATGTGGTTGTTCACTGCACAGTTCTTTCAATTTTTTTTAAAGATTTTATTTATTTATTTATTTGAGAGAGAGAGAGCACTAGAGAGTGAGAGCAAGCAGGAGCTGGGGGGGCAGAGGGAGAGGGTGAAACAGGCTCCCCGCCCAGCAGGGAGCCCGAAGGGGGACTCGATCCCTGGAGCCTGGGATCATGACCTGAGCTGAAGGCAGACGTCCAACTGACTGAGCCACCCAGGCGCCCTCAATTTTTTCTAAATGTTTGAACATTTTCTTTTTTCTTTTTTTTTTTTTCCAGATTTTATTTATTTGTCAGAGAGCGAGCGAGCACAAGCAGGGACAGCTGCGGGCAGAGCAGGCAGAGAGAGAAGCAGGCTCCCTGCTGAGCAAGGGTCCTGATGCAGAATTCGATGCCAGGATCCTGGGATCATGACCTGAGCTGAAGGCAGACGCTTAACTGAGCCACCCAGGCTCCCTGAACGTTTTCATAAGTTAGAAAAAGTGATTTGTTTTGCTCAAGTAGAGGTACATTCCATGTTAGACATTTATGTCTTGGAAGACATAAATAGACAAATCTATCTTTCCTTCTGTTTGCAGAACTCTTTGGAGAATCTGAATAGTTCCCATGGTACACTATGAACCGGCACACTATGCTTCTTTTGGTAGAAAACGATTTTATTAACATAACTGGGCAATTTACCAAACACAAGTTAGATAGCACAAAACGTGTAACTACTACACTGAAAATGTGACCCAGTCATTTACGCAGATTTCAGAAGAGATGTGCACAGGAGAGAAAGGGGATGGTTTTGTGGTTTTAACGTCATCGGTCTTTGGTGAAGTATTTTACTGGCTGCAAACGTGGTAGACTAGTCTATTTACGTTTTCCTCATTAAAGGAATATAATAAGCAAATGTATACCCGCTCCCATTCGTTAGAAACACATCATGATTATACCGCAGGGGTGGAAGCGGTTATGGAGGCAGTTATGTGTAATGAACAGGCGCTGCAGTCACAGTGCTTGGGTCTGGATCCTACCTAGACTGGCATTGGGAAATGGATAACGATCTCTCCATCATAGGGCTGTTGCAGTATAAAGTGGAACAGGAGCAGCTGACTATTATTATTATTATTACTGTCACCTGACAAGTCATAATTATGGCTTGACATAATGGAGGAAGCTGGACCAGCTGTCTCAAAGTCTTTTCTGTCTGGAATCCTGCGGTAAGATCTGAGGCAAATACCCCAGATCGCACCCTTTTTTGAGCACGCGTCACTCGGGAACCTAATACCTGAACCCCCGCAAACCCCTCGGCACCTAGTAAACTGCCGATCCTGCGCATGCGCGGGGGAGCTCGCCAGCCCCGCCCTTCCGTGGTGCATGGCCTGTTCCATTCCTGAGGGATGTTGACAGTGGGGGAAACTTGGAAGCTTAGGCCCGGAACTACAGGTGCGTCACGAGCATTTCCAGCCTCTCAGCGCAGGAGTGGTCACTTGCGGTTATTATATGTCTACCCCGACGCCTGCGACGGGCTTCTGGAAGTTTGGAGCGGCTCCGCCGTGTCTCGCCCCCCTCACCTGGGAACGTTAGGGCTGGCCGGCGTGAAGGCCAGGTACGGAAGCCCAGAGGGCCCCGCCCACCCCGAGGGGCCCCGCCCCGCCTCCCTGAGACCCGCAGATTTCCCACCCCGCGGCGACGCCGGGCAGCTCCTCCTCGTCTCCGCCCCGCCGGCCGCGGCCGCGGGGGACGTCAGCGCTGCCAGCGTGGAAACCACGGCGGGCCGCGGGAGGCGGAAGTAGCGCCGGGACCGCGGAGCCTCCATCGGGCTCCGCCGGCCGCCTCAGCCATGGACGCGTCCCTGGAGAAGGTCCGTACTCGGGCTGGGGGGCGGCGCTGCGGCCCGGGGGCCACCCGGCTCCGGGGCGACTGTTTCCCGGTCGCGAGCTGCCATTGTGACCGGGAGGGGCCCGGGGGCTAACTGGCCCTGCCTGAGGAGGCCTGGCCGCAAGGGCGTCCGGCCGGGCGCTCGCGGCTGAGGCCTGGTCACGTCACGGGGCCGGGAGTCCCTCGGGTCCCCGTGGGCCGGGAGAGGCCGGGCCGGTTCTGCCCGGAGCCCAGTGCGGGGGCCGCGGGGCCGACCTTGGGGGCCTGCCCGAGCTCGGCTCACCCTTTCGGATGACAGAGCTAACCATTTACGGCCCCAGAAGAGCCTGGACAGAAGCCCCGGTGGTTTCGGAGCCAACTGCAAGCCTGTAGGTGTTCTGTGGTCTCCTAGTTAGGGGAAAAACAATGTTGAAGCAGTGGTTTTCCAACTTCAGCATGAATAGGAATCACCTGGGGCCCTTGGTAAACACCTCGATTTTCGGCCGTCGGGTCGGACCCTCATGGGGGCGGGACGGGGATCTGCCTGTTTAACAAGTTCCCCCACGTGATTCTGGTGCTGTAGTTTGTGAGCACCCGTGAAGGACCCCCCCCGTCGCCCCCCGAGATCAAGAAGGGATGGGTCTTCTGTAGATGGTGAATTGCTTTTTGGGGGTTGCTGCTACTCCACAGCTTGTGGCTCCCCCTTTCCGTGGGGTGGGAGGTGGGGAATCCGAAATCCCCTGATAGCCTCGCTTTCATCTAGTTTGCTTTGGGGAAGCAGCCCCGGGGTGTACCTGGCTGACTACTCTGGCAAGGGGAATGGATTCTAATTGTCCCGGATTTAGGGCTCATAAGTGAGAACCAGTGTTTGGATCCCTTTATGGATACCAGTCTTCAGAACCTGGCATTCTGCCTTCCCTCCCAAGTTCTTCCTCTTCAAGCTTGGGAGTCTGCTCGTGCAGACCCAGTTTTTTTTGTTGGTGGTGGTGGTTTTTTGTTTGTTTTTGTTGTTTTTTTGTGCATGCAGAATTCGGGAGCAATGTTAGTGTTTTGAGATTGCCTTGTTTTGGTTTTGAACTGGCAGAAATGACATACTTTGTCATGTTTTTTTCCCCCCTTTGGTGTGGTAGCTGCTGTAGATTGGTTCCCTTGTCACTGGAAAGTTGAAGGGAGTAATTGTACCAGTTCAGCCAGATCTCTTCATGTGCACACAGTGGTATAGCTTACACCTCAGGTTTCTCATAAATTGGGCGGAAGGCAGTCAAGAAAAGAAACTGTTTTTTTTTTTTTTTTTTTTTTTAAAGATTTTATTTATTTATTTGACAGAGAGAGACACAGCGAGAGAGGGAACACAAGCAGGGGGAGTGGGAGAGGGAGAAGCAGGCTTCCCGCTGAGCAGGGAGCCCGATGCGGGGCTCGATCCCAGGACCCTGGGATCATGACCTGAGCCGAAGGCAGACGCTTGACGACTGAGCCACCCAGGCGCCCCGAAAAGAAACTGTTTTTAATGTTATATGTTTTGCTGGCTAGGAATGAAGTCTTTCCAGGCTTTTAATTAGTACACGGTGTCTACCTTGTGGTACTTTTGAGTTACAGGCTGGGTCAGTGATTCTCAGCCACGGTTGCAGTTTTGTTCCCTAGGGGACATTTGGCAACTTGTTTGGAGACCTTTTTGATTGTCACAAGGGGGGGGGGGGCGTGTACGAAGGTGCTGCTGGCACCTAGTGGATAGAGGCCAAGGATGCTGCTAAACATCCCACCTTGCACAGGAGAGCCTCCATACCAGAGAATATCTGCTTAAAATGTTAGTCGTGCTGAGGCTGAGAACCCTGGTCTAGATCATATGTGTGACGCCAATAGTTGAGTATAAAATGACGCTAAGATTGCCCCTTCAGTGTTGTTTCCTGTCCAGTTTCATAAGACAGGATGGGCTTTGTGTCTTTTCAGTTAGAAACCTAAAGAACTGGCGTGATCTTTCCTCCAAGAATATTTTTTTATAGGCAAATCTGCAAAAACAGAGTGGGTTGGAATCCCACTTTAAATATTGCTTTTCTGGCATTTAATTAGTCAATTATACTGGTTTCTCCATATAAATGTTAATTGATGATGAAAGATCGTAAACTCTAAATGAAGATCTGAAGAGGTACTGAAACTCCAGAGTGCTTAAGACTGGAACATTCACAAAAATGGCAGTGATCTTTGAGGAATTCAGAATGTGTGGGCTGGAAGTTTCTGCCTTAGGCCAGTGTGGAAATTCTGAATGTAAGTTTTTCAGGACTAAGGCTATGTCTTATTTTTGTATTCCCTGTAGCAGTAGAGGGCCTCACATGTAGTGAACAATTTCTGTTGGTGCTAAGTGGGCAGAAAAGGAAAAGAATTGCTATAATATGAATGTTGAGGATTTCATGTTCTGAAAAATAGTTTGAATCAAAGTAAAAACATTGAATTGTGTCCATTATTCCTGTTTCTTTGAGGAATAGGCTCCTCTGGGCTAAATTCTACATTGCAAATATAAACTGTTGGAGCAGTTCTGAATGATCCCATTTAAACTGATCCTTGCATAATTTATACTGGCTACAGAAACCACAATGTTATTTGATTCCCATCCTCTAACTTCAAGTAATCGCTCTCTCTAAAATGTAGTAGTCCATCATCATTTAGTAGAATCAGTTAGTACATTTCCTTTGGTCCAAATATAATCCTGTACTCTTGCTTTTTCTTTAGATAATATGTAGATGGGAGACCTGTGATGACAGAGCCGTTTCCTTTGGTTACTTTTCTTTCACAGTACTATCCATTGTATCTGAACTTAGGTCTCAAGAAACCAAGACAAGTCAATTGAAGGGGCAGGGCATTCAAACCGGAAGAGTAGTTGTAGGAGCCTCAGCCCTTCAATACTCTGTGTCCAGCTCATAAGGAACAAGGCCCTATCGCATAGTCTCACAATGTTTACTTACGTTAATAATCAAGTTTTAAAAATGCCACAGGAAGTAATTACTCTGATGCTTCAGATCTTAATAAGTTAACAAACCTATATACACTTTTCAGTAAAAACCTGCTACTTTAAACTTGTACAACAGCCCAGACCTTTTCCTGTTGCTTGGAAAAGCTCATTCTTCCTGGGTATTACATTTTGACAAAGTGTATTGCAATTTATTTGCATTTACTTTCATTCCAACCTTGAGTAAACTTAAACTCAGCCCTCCTGGCATTCTGGGCTGGATAATGCTCTTGTTGTGAGAAGCTGTCCTGTGCATTGTAGAATGTTGAGCAGCATCCCTGGCCTCTCCCAGTAGCATTTCTGAACCAAAGTCATCAAATGAAGAAATTGTTCCCTGGGGGTTGGGGAAACTGCCTCTGGTTGAGACCCACAGACTTAGGGAATCTGTAGCTGCATGTTCGGTATGGTAGCTGCTGGCCCCATTTGGCTACTTAAATTTAGATTAGTTAAAATTAAGTAAAATCTAAAACTCAGTTCCTCATTGGGCACATTTCAAGTGCTCGACAGTCATGGTGTGGCTTGTGGCTGCACTACTGGACAGTGCAGACGGAGAACGTTTCCATGTTGGGCAGCACTATAGAGTGGGGCTCGTTTATTTGTTGTATATTTAATTCTTGTCTCTACAAGAGGCAACTTTGACTCTGCTTCTGATCGAAATAATTGCAACCCTACCCATTATTTTTTCTTGTACTCTTTCTGAGCGAAGTCCCTCCCCGCCCTTTGGACCTGATTTTGGAAAATTCTTTCATCCTTACAAGGAGCAATAGGAGCATGACTGGAACATTCCTGATTATTACTGACAAAGACTACCAGAATTTCAATTCCTGTTTTTTATTTTAAAAGCTCACGAAAGGAACACCTATTAGACATGTTTGAAAAAAAATAACCATTTTCTGTGGTCTGACTTTGTAGATCTTACATAGAAAAGGGAACGGGAATGATAGCCTGTAATTTTAGCATTCATTTAAAGCTGATCCCTGTATCATCATAAAGTAAGGGTTTTGCATACGGGTGCGTGGTGGCTGAAGTGGTAAATGATTATCAAATGCTGGGTGTCTGGGAAAACATGGTACAAAATTCCTGATCCTAAAAATTTATGGCCTCGGTGATTTTTGATTTATTCAAGATTGCAGAGGCAGTCAGTGACAGAGCTGTTGATGATCCCCAGTCCAGTGCGTGTTCCACCATATCTAGGATTATGAGTTAAAATTATAGAGAGGAGTTGCCTGAGTTTAAGGTCAGCTGTTTTCACCTAAAGCAGTAGCCTGCTTTGATTTATAGTTTTTATTGAAAGCCAGCTATGGTCAGAGCCAAGTGCTGAGAGAAACAGGAGGTGAATTAGACCTGATCTTTGCAGGAGGTTATGTTCTGGTAGGGGCATACATGTTTAGACAAATCCTTGTATAGCAAGGTGGGGTGAAAAGTATTAAGGAAAAAATGGGGAATGCATGGAATTGAGTAACCAGGAAAGATTTTTGTAGAGATTCTTTGGGTGGAATATCAGAACCATGTCTTTTCTAGAGTTTTTTAAAAATGTAAATGAAATGTAAATGCTTACTTTATAATATGATTGTGCCTCATATTAATTGCTGGTAGAACATAAGGGAAAGGAAACCTGTTTCACATTTTGAAGTTAAATTAGATATAAAAAATATTTCTCCAATCACTTTGAAAATATCCAAAATCTAGCATACATCTATTTTTTCCAAGCAATATTCAAAATGAAAATATTCATTATTTTTAATTTTTTTGTTTCCTTTGATTTCTGTTACTGCAGTTGTTTTTTGCTTTATTAAATGCTAAGTATTTAGTTGCCTTAAAGTTGGATCGTCCTTGAGGTCTAGCCTGGGACCCTGTCCACTTTTTATTTCTGTGGAAAATGCATTCTCAATTTAAAAGGACTGAGGGAGGAGTACACTTTTCTCATATAACCCTTCTTCCTGTATGCGGAAAAGCAGAAACAGCCCTCACTTTAAAATGCAACTCCACGGGGTGCCTGGGTGGCTCAGTTGGATTGAGTGACTCGATTTGAGCTCAGGTCTCGATCTCACGGTCGTGAGTTCAAGCCCCATGTTGGGCTCCATGCTGGGCGTGGAGCTTACTTAAAAAATAAAATAAAATAAAATGCAACTCCATGACATTGAACATTTAGCTGTAGTGATCTCAGGATCCTAGTAAGACTGACTGACTTATAAGACTGGACATTGTATTAGATGGAATCCTATTAAGTTGTGGGTTTTGTGCATTAAAAACGGTTGAATGTAGGCAGTTTCACACAGCTCAGCCCTAAAGGTCTGAAGATGCATAGATAACACCCAAAGACCTCAGAATCGATGGGTTCCTTTCCTCAGAAAGGTAAGGCTAGCAGCGTTAGTCCTATGGAGTTCCAGTTCAGTATGGGATAGAGTGATATTGGTGAGGATAATGGATATCTTTATCTTTCCGATTCCATCCCCAGCAAGTCCTAGGAAGCACTCCCTATAAGAACCACATCTCAATGAAAGACTTCTATTTTCAAGTGACGATAGCATGCTTTTCTGTAGGCAATTTTTTTGTGTTCCAGAATAAGTGTGTGATTCCAGATGAACTAGTAAACGTCTTAGAAATAGAGCTTGCCTGGTGTGTGGTACTTTTCCATCTGTGTAGTTGTTGGGAAGCATTTATTCATGATATATATAAAGCCTGAATAAATTGATTCTCCAGAGGAGTGGTCTCTAGGAATACATTTGTTGAAACTTAGACTTGGATCCCTAGCCTTCCCAACACATATCTTAAGGAGAGTGATTTGAATGCCCCCCCCCCTTTATTTTTAACCCTCTGCATGCTTCTGTGACAGGTTTGATCTGATGTAGCTAACTGCTGCCTCCTTCTACCAGATTCTTCTCTGCTGTCTATTTTTGCCTCTTCTTTTCCCCATATGTTCTTTTTTGCCTCTCCTCTTGATGAATTGGTAAGATTAAATACTAATGCCCTATGCAAGATTTGAATATCCCTCTTCACCTGGGAATATTAAGCTACTTAATGAGCCAGTGATTACAGTATGTCTTCATGTTCTCACAGACACACTCAAGCATAAGATTTCCAAGAGTGTCCAGTTCTTAGAAGACACAGACGGTAGTGCCTAGTTCTTAATGAAAAACTTTTCTGTTGAAACGAGGCAAAAGTATTTACAAATGTAGAAATTGAGAGTCCAAAAAGGCAGACCAGGTTTGCAAGGCACTATATCAACTTCCCAGAGAATCGCTGTCGAAAATGTTGTCTTGTCCTTGACTGGAAAGGAACAGCTGTGTTCGAGGAGCCGCAGCTGCTGTGTGCTTGGTGCTTCTCAGAGATGTGTAGTATTGGGGGTATTTGTTGAACTAGTGCTAGATAGCGGGCACTATGAATGTTTTCACTGGGGAGAAAAAGTAATGATTTTGAGAGAGTTGATAGTTTCATGATATCTCCAGGATTCACCTTGCTTAGAAAGATGTGGAAGGCCACAGAAGCTGGTATGTTAGAATCACAGGATTTTGGAGCACCTAGGTGGCTCGGTCGGTTAAGCAGCTGCCTTTGGCTCAGGTCATGATCCTGGAGTCCCAGGATCGAGTCCGAGTTGGGCTCCCTGCTCAGTGGGGAGTCTGCTTCTTTGCCCCTCCCCTGGCTCTTGCTTTCTCTCTCTCTCTCTCTTTCTCGCTTGCTCTCAAAAATAAATAAAATCTTAAAAAAAAAACAAACAGGATTTTAGAGCTTTTTCTGATTGCTTTGATCGATTGAAGAAAGGTGGTGATTTTTTTTAAAGATTTTTGTTTATTTGAGAGAGCAAGAGAGAGCACCAGCGGGGTGGGGGCGGGCAGAGGGAGAGGGAGAAGCAGACTCCCCGCGGAGCAGGGAGCCTGATGTGGGGCTCTATCCCAGGACCCCAGAATCATGACCCGAGCCGAAGGCAGATGCTTAACTGACTGAGCCACTCAGGCGCTCAGGTGGTGATTTTTTCTTTTAACATGTCTAATGCGTATGTTGTAAACTAGCATTTGATGACAACCCAGTCTTCTCTCCAATGTGAGCAGCTGGTATTCTCACATGCTTTAGTTTTTCTTTGTTAATAGTCCTACAACTCCCCAATTATGAACATTCCTCCCTTGAAAAAGTTTATAGAAACTACAGTATCATTTACTTCTATTGATGAATGTTGTGATTTTTGTATTTTCGGCTTCCTTTTTCCCTCTTGTCTGGGGGCTGCTTGTCTTTAAAGGGTTAGCTCTCTGTTCCCCAAATAGCAGTTATTCATATACCATCTTTGAATTTTGTCACATCAGTGTACCATTTGCACTATTATTTGCTTAATATTTTTTCTGAATTGATTTTAAATCAATTCACCCACCTTTTTAAAATTGAGGGACAATTTATGTATAATAAAAATACCGACTTTAATGATACAGTTTGAGTTTTGGCAGTTAAATACAGACCTAAAACCACCAGCATGATCAAGATATGGAACATTTGCATCTCCCTTAAAAGTTCCCTTGTGCCTCTTTCAGTGGATCCCAAATATGCTTTCTGTTCCTATAATCTGCTCCCCCCTTTTTAACTTAGATTTTGCTAAACAATAGTGTCTATGAATTCAGGGTTTGAGGTGTTATTTTTTTCCCTAATTCATGTGAAAGTATGATTTTATGAATATATGATTTTTGTTGTCACACTTGGTTCAACTAAAGAAAATACATACAAGAGCTTGATTAAGCATGCTTGAAAGCGGAGAATATTTTAAAAGTAACTATAGGGCAACAGTTACCAAATTTTATGCCCTAAGATTCTTTTCCTACTGCAGTTTCCACTTTTGAAAGGTTCTCATAGGGCGCCTGGGTGGCTCAGTCGTTAAGCATCTGCCTTTGGCTCAGGTCATGGTCCCTGGGTCCTGGGATCGAGTCCCGCATCAGGCTCCCTGCTCCACGGGAAGCCTGCTTCTCCCTCTCCCACTCCCCCTGCTTGTGTTCCCTCTTTTGCTGTGTCTCTCTCTGTCAAATAAATAAATAAATAAATATATTTAAAAAAAAAAAGTTCTTATAAACAACTTCTTGGTAAATAAACTTTATTAACAAATGATTGTATCTGATTGTTAATAATTGCCAACATCCATCCTACAGGTTACATCCTATATATGGGATGTCAAATCAACTTAGCAGGTCGTGACCAGCAGTTTTTGAAAAATGAAAGAGAACAAAACAATAAATAGGATGTATTCCAAATAAGGGTAGGAATAGTGCCAGTGTGTTACTTTATACTGAATTGATACGATTCTAGCCAAGAGCAAAATAAATGATTTTTTTCGTTGATCCATGCAGCCCTATTCCAGATAAATTTAGAACTTCCTACTAGCTTTTAGAAAACTTGAGAATTACTCCCTGACTTCTTTTATTGTTTTACCTTGCATTTGACTCTTTTTTTCCTCCAACATTTAAATTGTGAGAACCTTAATTGGTGATGTTTTAACATTACGTGTAATATTTCTTCTCCTGGTAGTGGCAGGATATTTTACTATTCCATACTGACTGAAAATGATGAAAATCAACTAGTATAAAAATGGCTCTTATATGTTTATAAAATGACGAACAATGGAGCTTGTTTTACAAAATGAGCTGTTTCAGTTCTGTGACAATTACCGTACAAACAATTGAATGGTTCTTCTTAGCCTTGAAATTGCATTAAGCCATACCATGCATCTTTGTTAGATATAATTGAAGCAAAAATACTGAATCCACTTCATTACACAGCAGAATCAGCCATAACTGAAGTATAATTTATAAATTTACAATCTAATGACTAACAGTCTAATAGCTGTCTCTGAATCCTCAGTAATGAGCATATAGTGGTTTCGAGATTAGGTACACACACTCTGTAAATGTTTGTTGCACTGTTTTGGTTAGTTTTTTAACAGTATGATTGCTGCAAACCTCTTTAAGGCTTAGGGACCCAAGGTGAGCAGGGGCCATGGGTGTCCGGCTCAGAAGTCTGAGTTGGCGTCCTGCTCCCTTTCCTAGAAAAGCATCTGAAAACCTCACACTCACACCTGTTGTCATGGCTTAATTATAAATAGTGCTCTTTCACTCTTGAAAATGTCCTTGTTTTGATAATAAGTTTTTGGTTATCTAGTTGACACTGTGAAATTTTCCCAATAGGGAGAGCTTTCTGATATACTTTTTATCTAGGTGAAAACATTAAGCAAGGATCATCTTTAAAATGAGGCCTGGGGCACCTGGATGGTTCAGTTGGTTAAGCATCCACCTCTTGATCTCAGCTCAGGTCTTGATCTCAGGGTCATGAGTTCAAGTTCTGCCTTGGGCTCCATGCTGGACATGGAACCTACTTTAAAAAAAGTGGGGGGAGGCCTTAGCTCTAATTAAGACTTGAGTACAGGGCTTTTTCAAAGTGAGAGTTGCTTTGTTTACTTATTTGATAAAATTGAAAAGCAGTATTGCCTAGGGTTAAGAGCACTAGTTTTAGGGTAGCACAGGCTTTGTTTTAAATTCTGGCCCTACACCCCAATGTTTATAGCAGCAATGTCCACAGTAGTCCAACTATGGAAAGAGCCTAGATGTCCATCAACCGATGAATGGGTAAAGAAGATGTGGTATATGTATGTACAATGGAATACTACTCAGCCATCAAAAAATGAAATCTTGCCATTTGCAAAGACGTGGATGGAACTAGAGGGTATTATGCTAAGCAAAATAAGTCAATCAGAAAGACAAGTATCATATCTCACTCATATGTGGAATATAAGAAACAAAACAGAGGATCATAGGGGAAGGGAGGGAAAAATAAAACAAGATGAAGTCAGAGAGGGAGACAAACCATAAGAGACTCTTAATCATAGGAAACAGAGTTGCTGGAGCAGAGGGAGGTGGGGAGATGGGGTAACTGGGTGATGGACAGTAAAGAGGGCACGTGACGTAATGAGCACTGGTTATTGTATAAGACTGATGAATCACTGAACTTCTGAAACTAATAATACACTATGTTAATTAATAGAAGTTAAATAAAAAAAAATAAATTCTGGCCCTAAAGCATAATAACTGCCTTTGGGTTAGTCAGGAAGTAATGCATATAAAAGTGTTAGTTGGCCTAATGCCTGGAATATAGTAAGCAGTCCAGTAACTATTAGTAATTATTAAGGGTCACAAATCTCAGTGAGCCCTTTTTCTGTGCTAGATCCTGTGCTTGGTGCTAAGGAATTAAAAAAATGATAGGATGTTCTTCCTAGGAACCTAGCACAGAATACTGTTTTTTTCCCCTCAAAATCTTGAAACAATCTTAATCTAAATATTGAATAATAGATACCTTTTTTTAAACAATCTACTTTTATTTTTTTATTTACTTATTTTTTTAAAGATTTTATTTGTTAGCACGAGCACACAAGCAGGGGGAGTGGCAGGCAGAGGGAGAGGGAAAAGCAGGCTCCCTGCTGAGCAAGGACCCTGGAATCATAACCTGAGCTGAAGGCAGGCGCGTAACTGAGCCACCCAGGTGTCCCCTGAGTAATAGATATCTTTATACAAATTTAATTTTTCATTCATTTAGATTTGTGTCTGGCTGTTGCCCTGCTATTGTTTATTACATTTACCACACAACTGCCTTTGTCTGGCACTGTAACAGGTACTGAGGGTAAGAAATGTGAATTAGATAATCACGGCTGCCCTCACTAGAAGCCTGTGGAGGCATGGTTTTTAGTTTTAAGGAACCGATAAACAAATATACATTTTTCTTAGAGCGTTCCTTGACAGAATGTAGTATTATCCTGTAGCTGGATAACATTTTATATTTTGGATTTACCCAGTTAACACAAGAAGCCCTTGAAGGATGTGTGGCATTGGAGCCCCATCATATTCACATTTAATTTACTGAAAGTTAACTGTAAGTGTGATTTTCCCTAGCCACCCACTTTCCGCCACCTCCTCCACCCTCGACTTCACTTCCTGAAAGAGAGGAGGAGCTAGAGCAATTTAAATGTAAGCCATTCGTCTCACTGAGCATGTGCTCTGTGCAGAGAGACTCCCATGTGGGAACTCGAAGCTCCGTTTTCCACCTGCCTTTCACAGTGTATTGCCATCACATGTGAATTCTGGTGTTTAAAAATAAGTATTGTTCATAAGAAGTGAGTTCTAAACTAAGTCAATTTTGTGTACTCTCAACTGAAACACTGTGTTCCAGTCCTATAGGAAACGTTAACTGTGTTGCACTTAGAGCCAGTAGGTTGATGCCCATTATGCTGTGCCTAAGGGGTTTCAGAGGTAACATGACAGCCCAAGAATCCAGCTGATTTGAGACCCCTAGTCCTACAAAAACAGTCAAAATTAGTAGGAGTCTGAATCACTGCCTTCAGGAAGCTTATAATCTAATTGGAGAGAATATACTAGAAAGATCATCTCTAAAACAATTCACAGTAAAGGATATTGAGGAATCATAAGGATAAATGGCAGTTGCATATTAGAATGGCCCCAGTTTCATGTATTCTGTTCCGTTGCCTGCATAAATAGAATTCTTTTTATCAGGCAGCGGGTCCAGATTCTTTCGTTTAGCAAAACGGTATTGATATCTTTAAAGAAAATACAAGAGAATGAAATGGTTTTATCCATCAAAGTTTCTTGGAAGTATCGAATTGTGATTTAATAGCTAGAGAGATAAAAGGCAGAAGGACATTTCAGACAGGGCAAGTGTTAAAGGCATGAAACATGGAAGTATGGTTGATCAGGCAGAACTGTTTATCTTTTCAGTTGGCCAGGTGATTGGGAACACCCTGGAGGGTCACAGGGGATGAGGATAATAAGGAACATGACCAGTAGACTGAGGAGTTCAGATACATTCTCTTGGCCAATATCTGTTCCTCATCCTACTCATAATCATTAACTTAGAACACAGAGACCATTTGAGATTGCTTTGTAACCCATCTCAGGTTACATTTAAATTGTTAATTTTATTGGAAACACCAGTTTTTAAATAATTTTTCTATCTTGTTGTAAAATCATATTGGACGTGGCTATGCAGTTATTTTGTAATCCGTTTCGGGAGTCTGTGTCATGTAATAGGTCAGAAACAGGAGTCAGGAAACCAGGGTTCTGGCACTGCTCTGTCACCTCTTAGCTTTGTGACCTTAGGCAGTCACTTTACCTCTCTGAGTTTCTTCACTTAAATGGTACACCAGAGGTTTACATGCTATACTTCCTTTTTTCTTCTTCTTTTCAGTGATTTCTTCTACAAGTGAAAGTTAAAACTCTTGTTGTTATAAAACAGATCTGATCTCCTTAATGGGGGGCAGGGAGCTAAAAGCCCCAGCTGCCTACCCAACCGCACTTCCCCAAAGTTCTTCCTGGGAGTATGAAGACTCAGAAGAACACAAGTGGAAAATCCCTGGACTAGATCCCTAAAGTTAACATTTTTCCATACTTACGTGGATAAACTGAGTAGCATTTCTTAAAAACAGTTTTGAGGAGAGGGGTGCCTGGGTGGCTCTGTCAGTTAAGTATCCAACTCTTGATTTTGGCTCAGGTCATTATCTCAGCGTTGTGAGATTGAGCCCGGTGTCAGGCTCTGCACTGGGCATGAAGCCTGCTCAAGATTCTTTCTTCTTGGGGCGCCTGGGTGGCTCAGTCATTAAGCGTCTGCCTTCGGCTCAGGTCATGATCCCAGGGTCCTGGGATCGAGTCCCGCATAGGGCTCCCTACTCAGCGGGAAGCCTGCTTCTCACTCTCCCACTCCCCCTGCTTGTGTTCCCTCTCTCGCTGTGTCTCTCTCTGTCAAATAAATTAAAAAAAAAAAAAATTCTCTCCTCGTCTCCTCTTTAAAAAAAAATTTTTTTTTGAGGATATACTGCAGTACTAACTGTAATACAATCTATTGTACACTTAATAAGATTAGGTGCAGTAAGCAGTCTGAAGGGAAAAGAGCATAAATACACTTGAAGAGTAAGAGGGGAACAAAAGAAAGTCTCTGTAACTATTTATAACCCAACTTGTATGGAGATTCGAGACAACCAGATTGTCTGCTTTAAGATTGCTAAGGAGATTAAGAAGAAAGAAAGGAAAATGAGTTTGTGTGTTTAATTTTGTAAGATTTTTTAAATTTTTGTCTTATTTATCTTTTGAATGGGAGCTAGAAGTACACTTGGTACTAAAATCCGAAAAGAACAAAAAGATGTGAGTTGAAAAGACTCCCTCTCATCTGATGCCCATCCTTCCAGTTCCCTTCTCTGGAGGCAGTCACCATGACCAGCTGTGTAAGCTTCCAGAGTTTATGGAATCACTTCCAGATTTATGAGGATATTAGTTTCCTTTGGCTACTGTGACAAATGAGCACGAACTAGGTGCCTTAGGACAACAGAAATGTATTTTCCTACAGTTCTGGAGGCTAGTAGTTTGAAATCTGTATCACTGTCAAGGTGTTGGCAGGGCTGAACTCCCTCCAGAGGTTCTAGGGGAGAGTCCCTTCCTTTCTTGTGCCAGTTTATGTTGCCTGCCAGCACTCATTCCTTGGTTTGCGGCCCCATCACTCCAATTTTTGAGACCAGCACCTTCAAATCTCCTTCTGCTCTGTCTTCACATAGCCTTGTGTGTGTGTGTGTGTGTGTGTGTGTGTGTACACTCTCCTACTTCTCTCTTACCTGGATACATGTGACTGCATTTAGAGCTCACCTGGACAATTCAGGGTAATCTCACCATCTCTAGATCTTTAACTTAATCACATCTGCAAGGACTTCGCCATATAAGGTAACATTCATAAGTTCCAGGGTATTGTGATGTGAATATCTTTTGGGAGGCCATTTTTCAGCCTACTACAGCAATAAAACAAATAGCATACTATAAATACTTTTCTGAACCTTGCTTCTAAGAGTGTAAAACTGGAATAATCTAACATTAATTCAAGACTGGTTAAATGATGAAATATCCATAGAGTGGAATATGGTGTTACCACTCACTACAAATGAAGTGGATATATACTGACATGGAACCATATTCACTATATAGTAGAAAAATGCAAGTTGCAGGGGTTCATAGGGGTAAGGTGTGAGTTTGGAAAGATACATACCAAACTTGTGTGGCTTCCTCTGGGGAGTAGGACTGGTGGACTTTTTTTACATTACGTGTTTGTACTTTGGAATTTTAAAATCAAATGTGTTTTAGGGGCTCCTGGTTGGGTCAGTCGGTTAGGTGTCTGACTCTTGGTTTTGGCTCAGGTCATGATACCGGGTCATGAGATTGAGCCCCATGTTGGGCTCCGTACTCAGCAAGGAGTCTGTTTGGGATTCTCTCTTGCTCTGCCTCTCCCACCATCTGTGCGTGCGCACTCTATCCCTCTCCCTAAAATAAATAAAATCTTTTAAAAATTTAACGAAAATAGAGAACCTTTAAAACATGTACTTTATAATAAATCCATGTGTTTTAGAATAAATCCAGAAGAAAATGGACTTGTTTAATTTTTCTGGATGAATTACATTGCAGAAGCAATACAGGATTATTGCAATTTAATCTTTTTTGATTTGTTTCCCAGATAGCAGACCCTACATTAGCTGAGATGGGAAAAAACTTGAAAGAGGCCGTGAAGATGCTAGAGGACAGTCAGAGGTGAGCCTGGAACAGCAGTGACCCTATTAAAATGTGTTCAGCCTGTTGTGAAGCTGGTGGCACTGGTTTCCTGCTGGTAAAAACACCTCTTGGTTTCACAATGTCACGCTTAGCTTAGCTTCATCTGACTTTAAAGATGGTGTTTGTTTTGGGTAGAAGGTACTTTGTAATTAAAAGATTTTGAAATTGAGGGGCAGGACTTTTCTAATTTTCAGTTCTGCCCATTAAGAGTTTCATTTACTTAATATATTGATTTGAATTCTATAAATACTCCTTGCTATATGTTTAGGTTATATAGAGCTTCAGCTAACCAAGAAATGGGTTAAAGTGTTGTTTCATGTTCTTTTCCTGAAATTCAAGCTATACCCCAAACTGGGGACTAGGGCAACAGAGATGGGGGAAGAGATGTGATAAATGTTTCAAATCCTACATCAGCTACTAAGAGGTTAAAGGCAACATCGTCACATGTTTGCATGTTCAAATGTTAGAAATTTGGTAAGATAGAACAAATAGTTTTTTATTTTCTTTAAATTAGAAGAACAGAGGAGGAAAATGGAAAGAAGATATCAGGAGATATTCCGGGGCCACTCCAAGGCAGGTAGGTGGCAATGAAGATACATACTTTTAGTTGGGTATGTGTTATCTTTAAATCGAGATTTTCAAACCATTGTTGATTGATAATTTTAGTTGTGATAAGCACAAAGCAAATTGAGAGTCCTGTGCCATGTAACATCAGAAAATCGGAATGCCATTGGCTAGTTGGTGATAATGCTGAATCTACGTGCTTCTCCCCCTTTCTCATTCAGGATTTAATTTAATTTCCCATTCAGAATTTAACAACCTCATGACTCAAAAGCGATGCACAAACTTATAATTATATAACTCGACTGTCATACTTAGTTCATCCTTGAAACCTGTAATCTATTTAGCAGACTGTGCTTTATGGTGAGAGATACGTTAATTTGATAAGATGTATCATTTTTATAATAGAGTAAAATGAAAATGTCAACTTTGATCATTTGTACGCAGAGTGATTGATTTATTTATTTATTTTTGGGGCAACTAAAGCAAATCTGTCAAGTGTGTGTGGTTTAAGCTAGCAGGGAAAATATCAGAAAAAGAAGTAGCCGTGTAACTAAAATGTTCACCGGATGTTAGCACTCAGTCTGGAATTAAAGTCCCAGCCCAGCTTCCCTCAAGCTTACTTTTTTTTTTTATAACCAGGAAACTGCACATAGGTAAACAGTACAACTCCCTTCAATTGTTCTTTGACCTGAATGTGAATATATACAAGGTTGCAAAAGAAAAGTATGGAGGAAGGACCACAGTGTGTCAATAAGTGTCCTATCTAACACACCCAGATGCTAATATTTTAAGATGGGCACTCCTGCTTGCCGCCTGACCGTGCTGATTTGAAGCCCTTGGATGTGAAGTGGGTTCTGCAGCTGAAAGCACGAACCAAATCCTATCAGTTCCCTCTTCCCACACTCCGGAAGGGAAAGAAAGGGTTCTACTAATCCCACAGCAGTTTCCCTACAAGAGATACTAGCAGGAACATCTCTAGTTCTCAGAATAGGAGGCCATTAAAGCCACATAGCAGGAGTAGTCACACTTAATAATGCTGACACCAACATCTGAGACAGTGCTTTGCCAGGCATGGCGTTAAACGTGTTTCATGCACTGATTGTGTCCTCAAAATTCTGTAGTGTAGGGGCTTAGGGAGTTTGAGCAGCTGGCTCAAGGTCACATGACTAGCACGCACTCTCTCCACAGTGTCCAAGGGCCAGAGCCCTTCTCACATGAAGGTCAGCACCTTGGAGAGGAAGGGTACTGGGGCATTGTTTCGACAGTGCTGCTTTTTCCAAAGAGAACTTTTTATTAGTCATATTCTCATTAACGGAGTGATAATATTTTTATATTACAGTTATTACAAGTTGCCATTGCTTACTACTTTAGCCATTCACATTCTTATAAGTTTTCAACCCCTCACGTAATAAGCGTTTAATAACATATCTTGGATAGAAGGAAATCTGTTTGCACTCTAAACAGATCTCCAGTTGCCCTGCGTGGGGAAGAGGTGGTAGTAAACGATGCTTGCATTACATGTTTAAGTCTGTTAGAACAGCCAGACAAGACTCCTCCGTGGAAGGAGACTAGTCACACCAGTGGCACTGGAGTATTCTTGCTCCTTCTGTGACCTTCCAGCATCTTAAAAAGACTATTTTGGTTCTTTTAACATGCTTATTAAATATTCTCCTTGGATTCAAATGAACAGGTCGAGAAGTAGTGCTGAAGTAATACTGCTGAAGTTTTCAGAAATCAATCTCCTGTTTGCATAGAATATGTAATAATTACATGGTTATATGGAAAATTCAGTTAATTTGAGGTTTATGTTTAAAAGATGTTTAGTGTATCTCAAGCACAGTGTATCTTATAGCTCCTCACTTAAAAAAAAAAAAAAACCCTCATCAAGGCTGGTTTAAGTGAAGGAAATAGAGGGGTGGGGAATGTGTGCTGTTTCCACCTGTCCATCAGCCCTCTTCTTTTGCAGCGGACAAGACATGGTGAGCATCCTCCAGGTAGTTCAGAATCTGATGCACGGAGATGAAGATGAGGAGCCCCAGAGCGCCCGGTAAGGCGGGACGGTTGGCAGCCGTTCTTTGAAAGTATATGTGTTCTTGATTTTGATAGTGATTGCATTCTTTTTTTTTTTTTAAATGGTGATTGCATTCTTACAAGTTGCCAAAACAGAGCTGTGTTTCATTCACAGTTACATATGATGTTAAAACAGTGTTCATTTCTTCCTTTTCAGGTAGGTAACATATTGTAGGTAACATATTTTGCAAAAGGAAGGCACTCACTCAAACTAAATCCTGTAGTTTCTCTGGCATCATGTCTTAGAGAGGGGCTGGCAGAGGGACCAGAGAATACTGCTGTGTGCTTCATGCTTCCGCTTCGGACTGCTAAGAATTGCCACAGCTGAATCTGTTGGTGGCAGGCCACATTGTCTGTGAATCATCCATTTATTTTTATTCATCTAACTTAGCTATTTATTTAGTTTCATGGTTAATTGTTTTAATTTGGGGGGGACAGAAGTAATCCTTCTCCTTTTTCAAATTTCAAAAGATAAAAAACAGTCTACAAAGGCAATTTTCAGTCGGTGATGTGATGGCATATGTTACCTGAACCCAAAATTGATGTGAATTCTAAAATTACAGAGGCCTTGGATGAAAAGGGGCATTTCCTTCATACTCTACCCCTCCCCCCCCCCCCCCGCCAGCTTGTCCTCCTCAGGATATTCTTCAGAGATCCTTTATGTGTATGTGTTCATAAGCAAAGTCTACCTTCCCTCCAGTATGTAAATACTCTCTATGTTGTTCTGTACCTTGCTTTTTTCATTTAGGTCTAAGAGTTCATCATTTATCAGTATACAAGGAGCTTTCACCTGTAAGAGCTGTTTAGTTTTACTTTGGATGAATGAACCATATTTTATTTAACTAGTCTCCCGTTCAGGTTTACTGTCACAAACATTGCTGCCGCCAGTAACTCTGTACGTGTGTCATTTATCATACAAGCAAGTGTTTCTGGAGATTAAAGTCTTAAAAGTGGGATTTCTGAGCCAGATAGTTTGTATATTTGTAATTTTGATAGATATTGCCAAATTTCCTTCCGTGGAATTGTGCCAGTTTATAGCCCCACCAGCAGTGCATGACAATATCTCTTTGCCCACACCTTGCCTGCAAGGCTCCTAGCAGACTAAGGACTGTTGCCAAGCTGCAAGGTGAGAAATATGTCAGCATAATTTTAGTTTACATTTTTCTTATGAATCACGTTAAGTGTCTTTTTAATGTGTTTTAAGGCCCGTTTATATTTCCTTTACTATGAACTATATCCTTTGCCCGGTATCCTGTCTCATTTTTTGGTTCTATTCTTACAATTTACATTTACTCTTTATAAGCGAAATTAGTCCTTCCATTTTAATTATGCATAAAACAATACCTGGTTCCCCTTGAATTTGCTGTATTGTTATAAACAGCTGTTCAATGTGGGGACTTGATCTTCATCTAATGAGTCTCTGAAAAACTTATTTTCTGCCCAGTGTACCTCAGCACTATGCTCCGTAGTTCTTAGGCTGGCATTTAATTAAAAAAAGAGAGAAAATTATTCACAGTTTGTATATTTAGTAGATATTCAACAAAAATAAGGGTATTTATCTCCTACGATTTGAATTTTTAAAATCTTTTTGTTCCCCGGATTATCAGTACTTTATACACATAACTTTCTTACATTTATCTGAATTTTTGCCTTCTAGGCCATTAAGTGGATTTCAAGTATGACAGATTTCTGTGAAAATACTGTGTCTCTAGGTTTTGTTTTATTGCTTTATTCGTATTTTGAATAATACTCTTTTAATATAATTCATTTTGATTAACAGAATCCAGAATATTGGAGAACAAGGTCATATAGCTTTGCTGGGGCATAGTCTGGGAGCTTATATTTCGACTCTGGACAAAGAGAAGCTTAGAAAACTTATGACCAGGATACTTTCAGACACTACGTTATGGCTATGCAGAATTTTCAGGTAAGGACATATATGAGTTGGCTACAGACTGTTTTCTGGAGCTCTGCTACCTAAGTTCATGTCTGCTTCTTCCCCTTCCTCTTGAAGGGTTGCTTAATCTCTGAATATCTCAGTTTCCCTATCTGTTAAATGGGGAGAACAATATTTATGTTATGGTATTGTTACGAGGATTAAATGAGCAAAAGAATAAGAGTATGTCAAGAGCCAAGAACATAAGCACATATAGTTTGGATAATGTCAGAGTTACTTGTTTTTAGGATTCCTGCTTGGCATATGTTGATAGAAGATAGAGTAGGAAAGTGCTTCAAGTATTTTTAATCAAAATACTAGCTTGTGCTTTAGTAGAAGGGAAATGCTGCCATAAGGAATTTGAGTGTGTGTTATGAAATTGAAATTTGCTTTATGCTGTGATAATGTTGGCATTATTAAGGAATTATAGCAGGTAAGGAAGACATAGGACCAGTGGTATTTTTGTGTTTATGCTGTTACTTTTAAAGAAAAGGAATGTTTGCCTAACCCTGTAAGATTTAACTTGAGAGACTCGCTTTCACATGTTGGGAAAGAGTATAAGTTTGCCTAACTGTATTGCAAAGGAGAAATTTTCTTCTAATATTCCACCACCTGTAATTGACATTCTCTCTCCTTTTCTAGAAAGCAGACCAAGAAGAGTAATCGGCCCCAGGCAGATAATAGTGAAAGCAAAAGTTAGGCTGCCTAGCATTTTTGACAATTTTATTCACTTCGGATGTTTTAGGGCTGAAATGCTAAGACTGAGCCACCCAGGTACCCTTCCTCTGTTCTTTATAACCTCCAGCTGTAAGGTGTGGTCAGCCATCTAAGATGAGGGTGGATCCCTATCTTCCTTTGACTGTTCTAGGTGACAATTTCTAGGTTAAGAAAATAATTACTTCCAGGATTGTAAGATTAGGATTGTAAAATCAAGAGTTAACCAAAGATAAGACCATACTGATATATGGCTATCTCTTAACAGGTATGAAAATGGCTGCGCTTATTTCCACGAAGAAGAAAGAGAAGGACTTGCAAAGATTTGTAGGCTTGCTATTCATTCTCGTTACGAAGACTTTGTAGTGGATGGTTTCAATGTGTTATATAACAAAAAACCTGTCATATATCTTAGTGCTGCTGCTAGGCCTGGCCTGGGCCAGTACCTTTGTAATCAGGTAATGTGGTATACAGTGGATATTTTAAAGCAATTGTGTTTTGTTCTGTCCTGAACCTTTATAGTATGTAGACCCATTTCTTTAGTTGCAGTTTTTTTCAAATGAAAAGAAACATATGCTTGTTTTGTCATTCTCAGAAAATATATAAAGGTATATTAATTTTCAGATATATATGTGTGTGTGAAAAAAATATATATATATTAGCGCATGCACACGCAAGCAGGGTAAAGGGAGAGGGAGAGAGGGAATCTTAAGTAGGCTCCATACTCAGTGTGGAGCCTGACATGGGGCTCAGTCCCACAACCCTGAGATCATGACCTGAGCTGAAATCAAGAGTTGGACACTTAACTGACTGAGCCTCCCAGGCACTGTGTGTGTGTGTGTGTATTTTTTTAGTTGCCCAAAGGCAACCACAGTCAACGTTTTTTTTCCCCAGACTTTAATCAAAGAGTTTTTACATAGTTATGTGTTTTTACATGGTTATGTCTGGCTTTTTTCACTTAGTGTTATAACAGGTACATATGCTGTTTCAACAGTTCCTCCAAGTACAGTTTATTTTTAATATCTTCATAATATTCCTTCAAGTGACAGTATGGTATTTTAACTACTGTTTCCCTTTTGGGCAATTAAAATGTTCACATTCTTTTATTTTCTCTAACCATTTTCAGGTAATGCTCTTTGCATAGGATTATTCTAGACATCTTTGTGTGTAAAGCTTTTTCTACATTTAGAAAATACTTTCTAGATTATATTATATAGATTTTCAGAGTCTATCTAGAATTGGTAGATCAAAGAACATTACCATTTTTGAATTTCATGGTACATGTAGCCCAATTAGGGGGCTACAAAAAAATGTTCAGCCTCTTGGCCAACATTGTTTTAAAACCCATAGGATTGGAGGGTTTGTCTTTCGTAAGATGGAGGAATCCTGGGGTGACACATGGGGGAAACTCTGGGACCTAAGTTGATTATGAGCTGTGGTCACTGGTGGCAAGAAATTTTGTCCTCTTTTTTTGTTGTTTTTTTTTTAAGATTTTACTTATTTATGAGAGAGAGCAGGGGGAGGAGCTGAGGGAGAGGAACAACAGACTCCATGCTGAGCGCGGAGCCCAACACGGGGCTCGATCTCACAACCCTGAGATCATGACCCGAGCTGAAACCAAGAGTCAGATGCTTAATTGGCTGAGCCACCAGGCACCCCTTATGTCCTCTTTTTGAGTGTGTATAGAATGAGCAGATTTATAATATCCTTACAGGAACCTGGAACAAATTACTTCCTGAGTATCTACTACAGGCCAGGTTCTTATGGACCCAAAGTTGTCTTGGACAGCAATCCAATCTTCAAACTCCGTATGGGGGTGGGGTGTACCTGGCTGGCTCAGTCACAAGAGCATGTAACTCTTGATCTCAGGGTCATGAGTTCAAGCCCCACACTGAGTGTAGAACTTACTTAAAAAAAAAAAAAAGCTATATAAAGGTATTTTGTTAAGTGAGAAAGGCAGATGGCAAAATAGTATATATAAGATGGTCATATTCATGTTTTTGAAAGTGTTTATGTGTGAGGCGCCTGGTTGGCTCAGTCAGTGGAGCATGCGACTCTTGATCTCGGGGTCGTGAGTTCAAGCCCCACGTTGGGCACAGAACTTGCTTTAAAAAAATAAAGTGTATATGTATATGTTTTTCATACCCAAAAAATATTTATATAAATACTTAGAAAATATTTAGAAGGTTTTTTTTTTTTAAAGATTTTATTTATTTATTTGAGAGAGAGAATGAGAGAGACAGAGAGAGCACATGAAAGGGGGGAGGGTCAGAGGGAGAAGCAGACTCCCTGCTGAGCAGGGAGCCCGATGCGGGACTTGATCCTGGGACTCCAGGATCATGACCTGAGCCGAAGGCAGTCGCTTAACCAACTGAGCCACCCAGGTGCCCCCTAGAAGGTTTTATACTAACCTCTTAACAGTAGTGGCTTGATGGCTTATGGGGTGGGAGGGCATTTTCACTTAATTTTTTTATTTTTATTTTTTTGAAGATTTTATTTATTTATTTGACAGAGACACAGCGAGACAGGGAACACAAGCAGGGGGACTGGGAGAGGGAGAAGCAGACTCCCAGCTGAGCAAGGAGCCCGATGCGGGACTCAATCCCAGGACCCTGGGATCATGACCTGAGCCGAAGGCAGACGCTTAACGACTGAGCCACCCAGGCGCCCCGGCATTTTCACTTTAAACTTCTTTATTTTTTATTGTGTGTTTTACTTGGGCTTCAGTTTCATAATTTAAAAAGAAAGGGAAGAAAGTGTGCTCATTAAATTTTTGGTCTTGAAATGGTGCTACCAGGTCTTAGTTACACAGAATACTATGCTGCAACTGTTTAAAAATTTCTAAGACTATAAACTCCTCAAGGATTTGGAAGCTAAAAATAAAGAATATAAAATTTATTTGATAATTACTATCTCCATTCATAACACTGACTTCGTTTCTTTTAAGAAATGTACATCTGCTGATCCATATTTATTGCTTCTTAGGGAGTGGGTGGATCCATAAATGAGATCCTGTTCTTTGAATGCCTTTTGCTGGTGTTATTTATTACTAATGCTTGGAGGAAGGATCCTAAATTATCTCCCAAAATGCTTAGAGCTTGGTTATTTCTTGGTTTGGAAATCTAGCATATAACAAAGATACTCATTTAGAACATGAGTTGATAGTTACTCATTTCGTTGACACAGAGAATATTACATTGTCTGTATCTTCTTATAAGAATCTCAGCACCTGGGTAGCTCAGTCCGTTAAGCATCTGCCTTCGGCTCAGGTCATGATCCCAGGGTCCTGGGATTGAGCCCTGCATCAGGCTCCTTGCTCAGCCAGGAGCCTGCTTCTCTCTCCCTCTGCCCCTCCCCTGCTTGTGCTGTCTCGCGAGTGTGCAGTCTCCCAAGTAAATAAATAAAATCTTTAAAAAAAGAATCTCTGCTCCTGGAAATTCACCCTTTTTTTAAACTTGACTTTCTAGATGTCCTTCAACATCTGTTTATAATATTAAGAGTTCCTAAGGAGAGAGATTGTTTAAAAAAGAGTAATTGTGACTTTTCTTAGAGCCACATTCTTTAGGGGGCATAAATGAATGGTGACAAAGCTCTTTCTTACGAAATTGTATGTTTCTTCTTGCAGCTCGGGTTGCCCTTCCCCTGCTTGTGTCGTGTGCCATGTAACACTATGTTTGGATCCCAGCATCAGATGGTGAGTTCTCTTTTTGGTTTGTAAAATAATACGGAATTGTGTTTTGAAACTGTGTCTTCCTTTCAACTGAATTCTGTTTGCTGGCCTCCAGATAATTATTAGCTTGTTCATTTATCGCTTTTATCTTCCTATTGTATAATATGTGCTTACGGGTTTGAATGTCCATGAAGATTGGCTGGCATATAGGTCAGAAGCACCTGCCTCTTAAGGAATCTTGTCATTACTATATCACCTGCTTTAAGTAGAAACATGGGAGTCCAGTTAAGCACCAGAAATTTCTTCTAAAGCTCGTCCTTTGAAAGGTTATCATTGTCTGGCTTTGTGAATGGCAGATTTTAAAAATGTGGGATTGGAATTGGATTCTGCTTTTTTTCCTTAATTTAAAAAAATTTTTTAATTTAAATTCAGTTAACGTAGTGTATTATTAGTTTCAGTGGTAGAGTTCAGTGATTCCTCAGTCTTATATAACATCCAGGGCTCATTACATCACGTGCCCTCCTTAATGCCCATCACCCAGTTACCCCATTCCCCACCCACCTCCCCTCCAGCAACCTTCAGTTTGTTTCCTATGATTAAGAGTCTCTTATGGTTTGTCTCCCTCTCTGATTTCATCTTGTTTTATTTTTCCCTCCCTCCCCCAATTCTGCTTATTTTTAGACATTCAAGTGTTAAGCCTTCCCATACTGAAGCCAGAAACAAAAGGGATAGGTTTTAGGGTTCCGTGTTTCTTTTTCCAAGGTAGTTTGATCTTCTGGTTTGGATACATCAATGAGTAATATTAGAGATAAATTTTTGGCTATTTTGGCGGGGGGTGGATTGGGAGAATATTTTTTTAAACACTTAACTAGAGAAATATTTGTCCGTATATATGCAGTTTTTAACTTTGATCTCATTTAACTGATTTTTGTAGTTAGTCTTCAAGGGAAAGTATTTGATTTTTATCTCTGTGATTAGAGAAAATAGAAAAATGGTCAAGAATAAGAATTGAGGGGCACCTGGATGGCTCAATTGGTTAAGCATCCGACTTTTGATCTCAGCTCAGGTCTTGGTCTCAGGGTCATGAGTTCAAGCCCTGTGCTGGGCTCCACACTGCGTGTGGAGCCTACTTTAAAAAAAAAAAAAAAAGAAAACTGATTTACTAATTTGCATGATTAATTTTGAGAGTCATCTGCTTCTTTTGAAAGTTCTAATTTTTTATTGTATAGCTTTTATGCTAGTTGCTTCATGTTTTTGTGGTTTGCCTTTTCATCTAGGATGTTGCCTTCCTGGAGAAACTGATTAAAGATGATATAGAACGCGGAAAACTGCCCCTTTTGCTTGTAGCAAATGCTGGTAGGTATTATGAACTGAATCTCCCATTTTAGACATATGAGAGAAAGACTAGGTACTTAGCCTAAAAAAAAAGTCTAAAGAAATGTTTGTGCACCACATGTTTAAGGTGGTTTGTGTCAGCATCGTGGTGAGAATTACTACACTTAGCTCCTTAGATTCCCTTTAATTGTTGGTTTGTTTGGGGAGTTATTTTGTTGATGTGTGTCCTTTCTCATTTAGGTTGTAAGTACTTCTCTCTTTTGTGTGCCTCCTTTCTAAATTGAATTTTAAAATGTCATACTTAAATGTGCACCTTGAGCGTGGCAGTTCAACAACCACTTTCTGCTGTGCTTCCCTCATCGTATTCAGCATTGTTCTTGGAGCTCCAGACAGTGCATAAGGCAAGAAAAATAATAACATGACACACATACTAGAAAGAATTAACTGTCTTTACTTGCAGATGGCCTGATTATCTAGATAGAAAGTTCTAAGGAAACTACAGAAAAGCCATTAGAACAATAAGCAAATTGATCAAGGGTTGCAGGATTTCTGTATACCAGCAGTGAACCATTGAAATTGAATTAAAAATGCCATTCATAATAGCATCAAAAAAATGAAAACTTTATGGATAAATTTAACAAAATATATGCAAGATTTGTACACTGAAAACTACAAATATTGCTGAGAGAAATTCAAGAAAACCCAAATGAATGGAATGATACAGGATATGTACCTGTGGAAAGACTCAATATTATGAAGTCTAATTTCCCCAAATTAATCTGTAGATTGTACAGATCAGCCCCTATCAAAATTTCAGCAGGCTACAATTTCTTACAGAAGCTGATAAGCTGATTCTGAAATTTATATGGAAATACAGAGGATGTGACGGATAGCCAAAATAATTTTGAAAGAGAACAAAATTCAAAGACTTAGGCTATCTGGCTTTTAGACTTAATATAAAGCTACAGATAATCAGGATACTGTGGGATTAATTGAAGACAGTAGAGTTTAGAAATAGACTCACATGTATAGGGTCACTTCACTTGTTACAAAGATGCCAAGGTATTTCAAGGGAAGAAAAGTGGGTCTTTTCCACCAGTGGTCTTGGAACTAGCGGATATCCACATGGGAAAAAAAAATTGAACCTTAACCCTTACCTCACTCTATATACAAAAATCCATTATGAATGATTTATTGACCTAAACCCTGCAAAGGAACCACTTGCATTGGTTGTGTTTGTTGGCAGTTGGTGAGGGTATGCAACCTTATCAGGTGGGATTCTGTTAACTGGGAGTTTAGGATGGTCGGGAGAATGCACGAGTTCCATTTTACTCATGCTCTGTGAAGAGGGAGCCGCCTACCCAACCTGTAGTGTAAACAGATTCATCAAGGGGACAGGTTAAAGCATTCAGTATATTTAAACTGACTTTAGCATATTAAAACAAAGAACCTCTCGTATTGGGTTAAAAAAAAACCCTGCAAATTTATCTATGTACACTTATAATAGACATACCTAAATAAAAACCCAGAAAATGACAAAAAGCAAGTGTGGAAAAGGGTATCTTGGGCACATAGTGACAGAACGAAAGTACTGTAGCCGTGTTAGTGTGAGATAAGTAGACTCCACACTAATTATATAAATTCATATAATCCACTAAGACATAGTAGTTAAGAATGCTGATGAACGTAACTGAAAAATATAAAGGAAAACCTGAGGAAAAATTGATAAAATACAAGTATAAGTTGACAAACCCACCATCTTAGTGAGAGACTTGAATATATTTCTCCTGAAAGAACATCAAGTATATAGGAAAAAAAGCATATAGAGGTTTTAAGTAACAGTATTAACAAGCTTGCTTGTTACATACGTACATAAAATGGAGAATATGCACACTTAAGAATTTGAATTACCAACTTGTAAAAGTTGATTTTAGGGACGCCTGGGTGGCTCAGTCATTAAGCGTCTGCCTTCGGCTCAGGTCATGATCCCAGGGTCCTGGGATCGAGCCCCGCATCGGACTCCCTGCTCCGTGGGAAGCCTGCTGCTCCCTCTCCCACTCCCCCTGCTTGTGTTTCCTCTCTCGCTATCTCTCTGTCAAATAAATAAATAAAATCTTTAAAAAAAAAAAAAAAAAAAAGTTGATTTTAAGCCAGTTCACATAGAAAATCTCAGTAAAACAGAATGTTACTTCCTTCTTCGAGATAACATATTTAAAAGCTTTTATCATGCTGTAAAGACTCAGAAAGTATTTGTTGCTTTTAGTATCCTTTTTTGTATGTTTTATCCTAGGAACTGCGGCAGTAGGGCACACAGATAAGATCGGACGTTTGAAAGAACTCTGTGAGCAGTATGGCATATGGCTTCACGTGGAGGGGTGAGTGGAGGGTGAGGTTGGCTCCGTGGTGGGCCTGCACGCAGTGCTCATCAAGAGTGGGCATCCAGGCTCTTATTTTGTTGTAACGTTTATCTCTAAGGGCTCGTTGGGTTCCATGGTAAAGGTAACAAAATAGCCCAAAGTGGCGTGAGCGAGAAGAGATTTTACTGGCTCACATAACTAAAAAGATGTGTTAGGATTATTTTAGGCACAGCATCAGCCAGGGCTCAGCATCTTCCTCTCCCCACCCTCTCCCCCAGTCACTTGGCCTAATTTCCTCTATGGTGCCTCCATCTATAGATAGACTTTCCTATTTTGGTGCAAAGTAGTTGCAGTGGCTCCAGCTTGCTTTCCAGGTTTGTGTCCTGAGGGTCACAAGTCCCAACAAAAGCCTCCTACTGAGCCCATCACCGTGGCCAGGGAAATGTAACACTTCCGTAGTTTCGGTGATTTGCCCACCTCTGGAGCAGGTGTCTCCTCCACCCAAAGCTGTGGTCTGGTGGAGGAGATTGGGGTGGTTTCCCAGAAGGGCTTAGGGGAGGATACGGGGCAGCTCCAGGAATCCATCACCAGCACGCCATAGGAGCTGGGTTATTTTGTCCCTCTGGGAAAGAGTTGATGACTAGAAAATCTTTTATATGAAAGGTATAAAACAAGACACCCATTACATTACATCAGTAGGTTACATCCCCTGAAACACATTTGATTAAAGTGCATTTTCAAGGTTTTGCTGAAATTGGTATATGCCACATTTTCTGTTAATATAAACACTTATAACCTGGCTGAAAGACATTTAAATGTTGGCCTAAAACAACACAGCCTTTTTTTTTTTTTTTAAAGTATAAACTTAGTGAATAAGCAGCAATAAATAATTTGTGTTTTTTTTCCAGTGTGAATCTGGCAACCTTGGCTCTAGGTTATGTCTCCTCATCAGTTCTGGTATGTGATTGATTTACTAAATACTGTGTTTTTAAGAAGGAATTTAAAATCACTTAATCCCCGAGGCGCCTGGGTGGCTCAGTTGGTTAAGCATCCAACTCTTGATTTTGGCTCCAGTCTTGATCTCAGGGTCGTGGGTTCAAGCCTCATGTTGGGCTCTGTGCTGGGCATGAGCCTACTTTAAAAAAAAACAAAAACAATCCCTGATGGCTTTTCATGTTTTTATGAATGGAGGAGGGTGTTGGGTTTAGTGTATTCTGATGGTCTGTAACAAAAAGTTGTTTTCTCTCTGGTAGGCTGCAACCAAATGTGACAGCATGACCCTGACTCCGGGTCCATGGCTGGGTTTGCCGGCTGTCCCTGCAGTCACCCTTTATAAACACGACGATCCTGCCTTGGTAAGCTTACTCTCACTGGGAGGGACTGGGGAGTGGCTAATAATCATTAGCGAGTCTGGGAGCAAAATAGGGAAAAAGTGGAAAGTTTCCTTAATGCCACTTCTGTGACTTTTTTATCAAAAAAATGTTTCTGACGTAAGTGAAACAGTGCTGTATACGTTTTTTCTATTTATTCTCCTCATAGGCCCCCATGTGTATGAGGAACTTCTTATGGCATTATGACTGCGTAATATTCTGTTACTTAAATACTGCAATTTAATCATTCTCTGTTTGTCAACTTTTAGGATGTTTTCAAAATTTTGTTACTAAAATAATGAGCATCTTTCTGTATTTCAAATTATGTCCTTAGAATATGTCCCCAGAAGTGACGTTAACTATTAAAAGTAGTTAAAGCTCTTGATCCCTATTGTCTAGAAGGTTGTAACATATTTTTTCTAAGAAGTGGTTCTTAAGAGTAGATCAGTTAGTGATAGGCCTATGCAAAATAAGCTTTAAGTGATTCTTACTAAAACAGTTAATGTATTGCTCAGTCGATAATGGCCAGGTGTTTGAGGATACTCAGAACAGCCTTGGAAGGGGCTTCCTCTTGAGTGCCTGAGAGTTCTGGCTCTGGGACACGACCCATCTGGATTCTCATCCTGGCTTTGCCACACCTGAGCCATGAGCCCTTGAAAGCAAGTTCTCTGACCTAGGTTGTCTAGAATACTTGCCTCATGGGGCCGTTAGATGGTCAGATGAATAAGGCAAGCCAAGTGCCTGGCATAGCATCTAAACCGTACTAAGTGCAGAGGAAAATGGTAACTAGATAATTCTGCTGTGTGTCTTCACTGGCTTTGATCGCTAAAACCATATTGGCTTTTTTTAGACTTTAGTTGCCGGTCTTACATCAAACAAGCCAGCAGACAAACTCCGTGCCCTACCACTGTGGTTGTCTTTACAGTACTTGGGCCTCGATGGGATTGTGGAGAGGATTAAGCATGCCTGCCAACTGGTGAGTAGAAACCTCAAGTTTAAATGAGCCACCAGGGGCGCCTGGGTGGCTCAGTTGTTAAGCATCTGCCTTCGGCTCAGGTCATGATCCCAGGGTCCTGGGATTGAGTCCCACATCGGGCTCCCTGCTCAGCTGGGAGTCTGCTTCTCCCTCTCCCAGTCCCCCTGCTTGTGTTCTCTCTCTCGCTGTGTCTCTCTCTCTGTCAAATAAATAAATAATCTTTACAAAAATAAAAATAAAAAATAAATGAGCCACCAGTACTCTGTGGCAAAAGCAGCGACGGAAAACTGCCTCATTGCCTCACCCACCATCCATGACCTTGTTGTCTGGATTTGGCTTCTCATAAGCAAGCAGATTGCATGCGTACATTTCCTGTGTGGAGTTCTGGGAGGGACTGCTGGGGTGTCCCAACAATTGTGGCCACATGAAATGAGATTAGATGAATGCCCATGTCAGCATAGGATGAGAAAAGAAGTCACAAGATGAGAGCCAAGGAGTGAAAGAAGCAAAAGGGGGCGGGAGGTAAATGTGGGCCCTGACTGGCTGTCTCTTGAGGGGGAAGGAAATATGGCCACTGGGGGTTGATGATGGATGGGCTGCGTATTTTTAATACCAGCTGGCTTGGGCTCCCAAATGGCAGGGCTCTAGGGACAGTTCTATAATTCTCTTTCTGTATGAGGCGTTCTTGTGAAAATGTGTCATTATGCTCTAGTTTAGAAAGCAAAGAAAGTCATGTTTATGCAGTTTGAGCTGAGTCTGAAAGCTTGCCGACGCCTCTCTAAGTCTGTTGGCTTACGTGGTAGACGGGGGTGATGTAATAAGAGATTGTTAGGAGGACTGAATGAGCGCATACGTGTGAGGCTCTCACAGTAGTGCTTGATCACATGCAGATGGATTTAAAAATAAATCTTTGTTTTAAATGTGTTCTGTGGAATCAGTACTTCCTCACATGTCATTTTTATGTTTAGGGGAAATTCGTATCTTTGTGTCACCGTAGCAGCTGTCTTTGGGTTTGTAATGTCAGGATCATTCATCCTGACACTCCTTTCTCATGCAGCAGAAACGCTGTAAATGAAGTTGTTTGATTTTTACATGAGATAATTTCAAGATTTGTGTTCATTAGGTTTACAAAAGCACATTTTTAAAAAAATTTTGTCACTGGACTGTCAGCTCACGTCTTGAGGTTTGGTTGTTCAGAAGGGGAGGCCTTTATTGCCGTGGTAACTTAGTCACTTTGGGGAAGGTCTGGGCATCAGGGGAGGGCTCTGCAATTCCCTTTGGCTTACAGAGCACAGGAAAATAATGAGACGTTAACTACCAAACTCTGGAGGTCACTGCAGCTCTGTCTTCCTGCAAGCAAACGCTGTAGCTGGTCACAGGACTGCTGACCACGTCTGATGGCCTGTCGCTGACTCCACGCTGCTCCCAGCATGTGGGAAACTGCCGGGGAATGTAGCACGTGTGGTCATCTGTACGTTCATGCCTCCTAGTCCATCTGTGGGGGCAGAAATCTGTATCCTCCTCCTCTGCTTCCTCCCATCATCCTCGTCGTCATTGTCCTCCTCATCTTCCTGGGGAGCAGTTAGTGAGCATTTACTCAGTGCGAAGCACTATGCCGCGCACTGCGCATGCACGGTTTCATTTGCACTTCCTAGGATATGAAGTCCACTGGTAACAGCATACTAAGAAGTAGTTTTCATGAGGGGTTTTCCAGTGTCTGACACTCAGTAAATAACTGCGAATAAATGAACCCCAACCCCATAACGTAGATGCTCTTTTATCCCCACATCAATAATGAGAGACCTCGGATTGAGATAATAATAGAACGATGAGGGGCACCTGGGTGGCTCAGTCGTTAAGCGTCTGCCTTCGGCTCAGGTCATGATCCCAGGGTCCTGGGATCGAGCCCCGCATCGGGCTCCTGCTCAGCAGGAAGCCTGCTTCTCCCTCTCCCACTCCCCCTGCTTATGTTCCCTCTTTTGCTGTGTCTCTGTCAAATAAATAAAATCTTTAAAAACAACAACAACAACAATAGAACGATGAGGAGGTAGGTAGGTCATCACACAGACGTGATGCACACGGTGTTCTGGAGACTGTTTCTAGGCACCTGACACAACAACCCTGTCAGATAGCTACTCTCCTTATTTTATCATTGAGGGACCTGAAGCACAGAGAGGCTGAATAAGGTGTCCAAGGTCATAGCTAGTAAGTGGCAGATGGACTTACTCCTTGTCCCACAGGTGAGATTTTGAACTCAGATGTGCTTATTCCAGACCCTGTGCTCTGAACAGCTCCTCATTTATCTTTGCTCTTCCTTCCCCAGTATCAGGTTCTGTGTCTTGCGCACATTTGCACTCAGTAGTTCTGTGGGGTTTTTTGAGCTATAATTGGCATATAACATTATATCAGTTTCGGGTGTACAACATGATGAGTCAATATTTGTGTACATTGGGAAATAATCACCACAGTTACAAGTCCAGTTAACACATGTCACCATACACTGTTACAGAATTATTTTCTCTTCTGATGAGGACTTTTAAGATTTACTCTTAGCAATTTTCAGATATGCAATATAGTGTTATGAACTATAGTCACCACACTGAACATGACATCCCTGTGACTTACTTATTTTACAACTGGAAATTTGTATCTTTAAGCCACCTTTACCCATTTTCCCCACTTCCCACCCCCTGCCTCTGGCAGCCACCAGTCTGTTCTCTGGATTTATGAGCCTGTGGGGTTTTTTGTTTTGTTTTAGATTCCACATATAAGTGATATCATACACTATTTGTCTTTCTCTTTCTGAATTATTTCACTTAGCATAATGTCCTGAAGGTCCGTTCATGTTGTCACAAATGGCAAGATTTCATTCTTTTTTATGGTGAATAATACTTCCTTGTGTATGTATATTACATACCACATTTTCTTTATTCACCCATCCATTGATGGACACTCAGGTTGTTTCTACATCTTGGCTATTGTAAATAATGCTGTAGTGAACATGGGGGAGGGGGTGCAGATATCTTTTCAAATTGGTGTTTTTGCTTTGTTTGGATAAATACCCAGAAGTGGAATTGCTGAATCATAAGGTGGTTCTATTTTTAAATTTTTGAGGAACCTCCATACTCTTTCCATAGGGGCTATGCCAGTTTGCTTTCCTACCAGTAGTGCTCCGGGGTTCCCTTTTCTCCACATTCTTGCCCACGTTTGTTATTTCTTTTCTCTTTGATACTAGCCATTCTGACAGGTGTGAGGTGATATCTCATTGTGGTTTTGATTTGCATTTCCCTGATGATGAGTGATACCGAGCATCTCTTCATGTGTCTCTTGGCCATTTGGATGTCTTCTTTGGAAAAAAAATCTCTATTCAGATCTTCTCATTGTTTAATCAGATTTTGGTTTTTTGCTCTTGAGTTGTAGGAGTTGTATATATTTTGGACATTAACTCCTTGTCAGTTAAATTGTTTGCAAATATCTCCTCCCATTCAGTAGGCTGACTTTTCATTTTGCTGGTGGTTTCCTTTGCTGTGCAGAAGCTTTTTAGTTTGGTATAGTAGTTTGTTTTTGCATTTGTGGCCATGTACTGAGTAGGTTTTGAAAGAATGAATGACTTATGTTGCTAATATGACAAATTCACATATGTCTTATTAGAAAAAGCCTTTCTGGAAGCACTGCATGTAACTTGCAACCGAAAGATCGGGGAATGTTTGCAGTCGTTGAAAAGCAAGAATTGGCAGCCTACCTCAGGAGCCACCAAGTGACAGATGGCTTTATCTGCCTGAGATCCTTGTTTGCAGGCCTGCAAAGACCCTCCTAAAAACCATTTCTTAATATGTTGATCTAGGGAAATTATAATAAGTAATTATTAAATACATATAATTTAATGAAATTATAGTAATCATAAGCTGTTGTTTGTGTTTTGCAGAGTCAACGGTTACAAGAAAGTCTGAAGAAAGTGAACCACATCAAAATCTTGGTACGGTATATAATTTGATCTGTTTTTGAAGTAAATAGCTTAAGTTCAAGTTAGAATGATCTCCAGATTTGATGCATTTCAGTGTAATTGTGACAATTCTAGTAAAACCACATTCTTTGGAAGAGAATCATGCACATCCTGATGACCTAACTCTACAGAAAGCACAAACCCCAGAAATTTGTACCATTTGCTGAACCCCTTTGGTGCTTTTCATATAATCATTTGTAGTTTTATTCTGTTAAAATTTAGAAATGCACAAACACTGTTGACCACCTGACCAGTGATTTTAAAACACCCATCTTCCTGATATGAAAAGTCATTTTGTCTCTCACAATGTTTTGGATGACTTTTTCTGAAACCTTCTGACACTAGAGTTTTCATTTGCACAGAGTGAGGAGTAAGGAAAAGATAAGCAAGATGACCTTGCTCTTGTCTTCCCCTGGTATCTCCCTAAAAGATGCCAAACTCTATCAGAGAGTGCTGTCTAGGGGTAATTACCAGACAAGGAGATGAGGATTTAGCAGGGCTAATAACCAAGTATCAGTTCAGGCTTGAATGTTTTCATGTTTTGCTTCATTGTATTTTAGAATTTCAGAAAATATAGGTCAGATTCTAATTTAAACAGGGTCACTGGGTGCTGCAGGACACAGTTAAGTGCAAAACTAATATGTGAGTTAATTTGGGGTTCAAGTTAATAGCATTGATTTCCATTTTAGTACACAGTTTGCTTTAAGTGCCTGAGAGGGGGGCTGCTCAGCGTTGCCTTCAGAGTAGGAGCTTGGAGCCTATTCAGTTGACCTGAGATGACCCAAGTTCTAGTTTGGAAGAGGAGAGTGGCCCATTGGAGAAGCAGAGGGATGCATGTTAAGTCAGGAGACTTGGGTTCTCATTTCAGCCATACCACCGAGGCCCTGTGACATTGAGTCATTCTCTTAACCGCCTAAGCCTGTGAGCTCAGTTGTCAGTGAAGGTATGTTGGTTGGACTCCTTTAGTAAACAGAGAAGCCCAGACTATGGACTAGCATGAGCAAGATGGCAGGAATCAAGGCAGTGCTGGGCCAGTGGACTTTCTGTCCCTCCCTCGCTGAGCCCACTCGGGCTCTCATATCCTCTCTCCCTCCTCCTCCTCCAAGCTGGGAGATTCTGCTGGTGCTGGTTAATCACCAGTGGGTTTGGGGCATCTGTGTAAGGCCAGGGAACCCTGCTGCATCCCTCCCTCCAGTGGATGCTTTTCTCGGGAAAGGTACCAGCACCGGCCAACCCCGTGCAGCACTGAGCCTTCGGTAACAGCCCTCATCACAGCTGCCAGTGTGAGATGCGTGCCGTGTGCCAGGCACAGCGCTGAGCACGGGGGTTCTCTCATCTACCCCTCACCGTAGTCCCCTGCGTGTGTGCTCTTCCTTCTAGCTGGAAGCACTGTTCCTTTCCATTCTTTACAAGACTCGTTTCTTACCCTTCAGATCTTAGTTCAAATATCATGTCTTCAGGGCGCCTGGGTGGCTCAGTCGGTGGAGCATCTGACTTTTGATTTCAGCTCAGGTCATGATCCTCAGGGTCCTGGGATCAAGCCCCACATCGGGCTCCCTGCTCAGCAGGAAGTCTGCTTGAGGATTCTCTCTCTTCCTCTCCCTCTGCCCCTCCGCTGCTCACTCACACTGTCTCTCTCAAATAAATAAATAAATCTTTAAAAAAAAAAAAAAACCACCAAATATCATGTCTTCAGAGAGGCCTTGCCTGGCTGTCCTATGTGAGCCAGCCTTGCCACCGTCCATCACTCTGTCCCCTGGGTGTGTCCTTCATTTCTTACTACCTGAGACCATGTGTGTGTTCCTTGTCTGTTTTTCTTTGTAGAAGCTTAGTAAGCAGGGACTTCTGTCTTTTGGTTTTTTCATAGTGTGCCAAGTTTAGTATTTGGCCTAGAGTAGGTATTTAAGTGTGAATGAATAAATCTATCTGTGAGTTGGTCGCAGTGGCTGTCTCCTCCTTCCTGGTGAGGAAGCAGGCCCAGAGCAGTTCAGTGAGTTGCTCGGGCCACGCGGCTGTAGGACGCGGTGGAGCTGGCCTGTGTTCTGAGCCAGTGGGCCATTCTGTCCCCAGTCGGTTTTCAGGAGAACTTAGTATTTGTCCTGCTTCAGGGACTTGTTACAAAGGGCAGATCAGATAATGTATGAAAAAGCAAAGTGAAGATTGTAGGGCATCACAAAATCCTGGTCATTATTAAATGGCTTTTGCTCTTGCCACAGTTTTTGTGTGGTGTTCCCATAGATCCCCAGTTGTTGAGTCCTCACGGGACGTCACTGCGGTGGAGTGATGTTACTTCCGTCTCTCTTCGCTGTGGTTACGTGTCCCGAGTCCCATCATAGTAGGCGGCGGGGCCAGGACTTGAAGCCAGGGCGTCGGAGACGAGCTGTGTCTGCAGCACAGACGCGCTCCCCGGGCTCAGCAGCCCAGGGCCTCTTCCCGCCGCCGGGAGGCCTGGGGCAGCTGCTGGGTCCGTGGGCTGGCGCCGTCTTCCCAGCAGCCGAGTCGTGGGCTGCCTGCCTGCCTCTCCTGGGCCCGTGGGCCTCGTTCTAACCTTGGCACCTACGGGGGGGAGTCTAATATTTCACCCTTACCCCTGAAAACCGCAGAATGCCCCCAGGCACCGTTTACGTCTCTGCTGGCCTTTAAGATCGTCTCCGTCCTTAGGGTCCTGCTCCTTCGACCGTGGTCGAAAATCCTCAGATTTTCTAAAACTCCTGCTTGGGACTTGTGCTTATTAAACTTGAGGGTTCTTTTTTTTTTTTTTCCTGATCAATTCTGTCAACTTTGTTTTTGCAAATATGACCTCTTTCTCCGGTCTTACCTCTGGACGTTGAGTTGGCAGCGTAGTGAACCTCGCCGCTCCGTGTGCCATGCGCCCCTCTGACACGTCCCAGCGCCGCCTCTTTGCCGCTGCCTTATGAGCTTCGCCAGGCCTTTCTTTGCTCCTGAGCTGCCTGGCATCTGCGTCAGCCATTCGCTGGGCTTTTACTTTCCATGACTTCTGCCTTCCAGCATGTTCTTTCTAGTTCTTATTCAAGTCGGTGCCTCCTTTTCAGTCATCCTTTTTTTTTTAATTGTTCCTGGTCTTCATTTTTCTATTTGAGCATGGTTGCTACCATCTATTTCTGAATTTCTGATTGTTGCTTTATTATTTCAGTTCTTGGATCACCCCTGGACCGTGTCTGCCGACTCCTGCCTGTGTGGGTGTGTCATAACTTGTCACTGAGAGCTAGATGTTTTTGCCTGTGTGACTGGCCCAGGTCCGTCCGTCAGTTCCACAGCTTTAGGACTCCTGTGCCACATGGGACATCAAGGCCTCTGTGGTGCACACCTACCTGATGCTTTGCTCTCTCATGAGAGAATTTTTTTCTCCCTCTGTAGACAGAGCCTCAAGTGGCGGTAAGCCCTCTTGCTGGTCAGCGGGTTGGAGTTTTTCTCTCCCTCTTTTCACCTGGAGCATCCTTCAAGGGTCCCGGATTTATGTGCCCTTTACTGCCATGCGCACATGGGCCTGAAGACTCTAGATGTTAAAGCCAGGTTCCCATACCTGCTCCCCTCCCTCCAACCCCTGCTCAGCCAACAATATTCTTTGCTTTCTCTTCTTTTCTAGATTTACTGTTTTTGTGAGCCTAGCCGTGGTTTAAAGTTTTTTTGGTTATCAGGTTATTTAATTCAGCATTTCAGTCTGCCATGTGCTAGAAGCAGAATTCTGTGTACATAACCCTGGACAGTATTTCTCATACACTGACATTTGAGACCACCAAGCTCAAAGAAATAGGAAACCAAAGACTGTATTAAACTATATATAGAAATCTCGGCACTCAAATCATCCTGACTTATCCTAAGTGAGGATGGGGGAATGGCTGTAGAATTTTGTTGCTTTTGTTTCTGTTTCCTTCTTGGGTTTACTCTATTCTATTTAGATATTAAGCCCCTCCAGCTTTAAAAGTATTAATAGATTTATTTGTTTATGTGAAAGTCAGAGGAGATGATAGGTGAGCACAGGAATCAGCTCAATAAGTTGGTAGATTGGATACACATCTTGCTTGATCTGAATCACATCCAAAGGCAGGCGCTTAACCGACTGAGCCACCCAGGCGCCCTGGAAAATAGGTTTTATGACTAGAATTGTTGAATGCTGAGATCCTCTGTCCCTGTGTGTCATATTCTGTCAAGGGCATTGCTGTTCCCTTTGTATCCTGACCCTGTGGTGGAGCTGAAGGCCAGCTGTGTGTTTGTTCAATGGTGAGCATGAACTTCATGCTGGCTTATCTTAATGCAGTGAATGTTTTTGTCTGTAATGAAATCCATTAATGAAGTTAGTCATCTGACCCCTGTCCCGAATATAAGGACCATTTCAGTGATTGAGAAAATATGAAGCTTCAGAAGCTCTAGACTGTGTTTATCTTCTTGCCAGCAGGACTTACATCCTGTTCTGAGAGTTTTACAAACTGAGAAGAATACTATGTCTGTGAATATAAAATATGTTGCAGTCAGGGGCACCTGGGTGGCTCAGTCGGTTAAGTGTCCCAACTCTTGGTTTTGGCTCAGGTCATGATCTCAAGAGTCGTGAGATCGAGCCCCATGTCGGGCTCCATGCTGGGCATGGAGCGTATTCTCCCCACCTCCCCAACACCCCCCCCGCCCCCGCTTTCTCTAAAATCTTAAAAAAAGTTGCAGTCAGTCCTGCTTGAGTTAGGATAATTTCTAGATTCTTGAAAGCTTCAGCTCTCCCAACACTGATTCTGGTTATACTTTTTCCTTGCCTCCTTTGATCTTTAATGGCAGGCTTATGTTTATTATTATTATAGTTTTCTCCTGCTTTAATTTCAGCGTGCCAGTGTCAGATGTTATAATTCAGCAGTGTATTCTTAGAACCAGCTTAGAATTATTTCTAGGAATTTTACTAAACCCTTGATGGTTGTTTCTGTAGCAACTGAAATTAACCTTTGAATTTTACGTGTTTATTAAGAAAATATGCTTATCTCTAGCCTGTTTTTCCGAACTCACTGTTTTATTTTGCAGGTGTTGGGGTTTAATGTTACTTGGTAATATCAGATTGATTTTTCAGGTGGAAGATGAGCTCAGCTCTCCAGTAGTGGTGTTCAGGTTTTTCCAGGAATTACCAGGCTCAGGTAAGGGATTCTAAAAAAGAGTTATTTTTGTACTTGTGTTTAAGGGCTTTGAATTTTAAACCATTTCAACAGATATAGTCTAAAATATTTAGACTACTAAAATCTTCAGTCATCGTTTCAGAAAATGTTAATAATTTTTAGCCTGATTTTGGCTCAGGTCATGATCTCCACCCTGGGTGTAGAGCCTGCTTAAGATTCTCTCCCTCTCCTCCTGTCCCTCCCCACCCCCGCTCTTGTGCATGTTTGCTCTCTCAAAAAAAAAAATTTATAATAATTTTCACAAAAACTCCCGGCCTAAATGCCTTAGCATTTTACTGATAGTTTCCTGTGATCAAACCAGTGGTTTCCAAATGCCAGTCCCTGGACTAGTGCTAGAATGAATGGGTAAGAGTCCCTTGAAAAGAGAGATCTGGATACGTATGTATATACAACCTAGTGAATCAGAGTCGCTTCCCAGACCCTTCAGTATCTTACTATTTCTATTGAATTAAGTCCAAGCTCTGTACCTTGTGAGGCCTGTGGGGTCTAGCCTTTGCCATTTTCTCTGACTTCTTTTTAGGCCACCTCTTCTCTTGATCATTGCTTTAGTCAGATTGGTCTTCTCTGAGTTTCTAGAACATTCTGCACTGTCCTAGAGCAAGACCTTTGCACTTGCTGTTCCCTTTGCCTCAAGCACATTGCCCTTCACTCTTCTTCTGGCTGGCTCCCTGTCACCAGGTCTCCATAATGTCCAGCCTCCTCAGAGAGGCCTTCCCTGTCTGTCCTGTCTAAAGCGACTGTATCAGAGGCCCTACCTTTTTTCATGGCACTAGCAACAGTATATGGTGATTTCATTTCTTTCTTTACAGTGTTTCTTCAATAGAATATAAACAGCAGGATGCCAGAAACCTTGTGTGCCTTATATCCCACGTGCCCAGCACAGCACCTGGCACAAGCAGGCACCCAGACCATTTGAATGAAAGGAGGATAATTCTGTTGTGAGGCCCACTCTGGGTGCTCTTGGGTTCCCTGATTTACCTCACGCAGTGGTTGATAGACTAGTTGGTAACTGAAAATGTTATACTTTCATTTCCTCTCAAAGTTCTTGAAAGAAAGACTTTTTTTTTTTTAAGATTTTATTTATTTGTCAGAGAGGGAGAGCACGAGCAGGGGGAGCGGCAGAGGGAGAAGCAGGCTTCCCACTGAGCAGGGAGCCCGATGCGGGGCTCGATCCCAGGACCCCCAAAAAAAGACTTCTTAAATGAAATTAAGAATTCTGTTTGTGAGACTATATTCAAGCATTATATTTTTCATGAGGAAAAAAGTTGTGGAAGCTTAAGATACACATTTTCAAGAAATTTTAGTTGTGGTAAAGAAAAGTTTACCATCTTATGTGTATAGTTCAGTAGGGTTAAATATATCCACATTGTTGTCCAACAGCTCTCCAGAACATTTGCATCTTGCAAAACTGAAACTCCATACTCATTACACGCTACTCCCCATTTCCGTCCTCCCTCCCTCCCAGCCCCTGGCAACCACCATCTACCTACTGTCTCTGAGTTTGACTCCTGTGGGTACCTCATATCTGTGGAGTCAGGCGGCATGAGTCTTTGTAACTGGCTTATTTCACTTAGTGTAATGTCCTCAGGGTTCATCCATATTGAGCTTGTGAGAGAATTTCCTTGCTTTTTAAAGATGAGTAACGCTACGTTGCATGTATACGCCATGTTTTGTTTCCCCATTTATTGTGAGGTAGACATTTTAATTTCTGTAATATTTGAGACTTCTCTCGGGTTCTGTTGGGAGCTCAGTGAAATAAGGTTTGAGGGGTGTGTATGGAGCTGTGTTTCTAGAAGGTGAATCCCCTCTCTGTGTTCTGGTGTCAGATCCAGTGCTTCAAGCCGTCCCCGTGCCCAACATGGCACCTTCGGCAGTCGGCCGGGAAAGACACTCGTGTGATGCGCTGAATCGCTGGGTAAGAATGGCGGTCGTGTGCTCTTTCTTCTCCGCCCCAGACGGGGTAACACGTGCTCACGTCTGGGACGTCAGCCCCCGGGAGGGACACTCCTGTGGAGGTACCGGGCCTCCCTCTAGGGCTCTTCCTCGGGTCACCGCTCCCCGTTCTGCGTGACATCAGGCACGGCCTTCCAGCATGACCCCTGCAGGTGACCCTTCCCTGGCTGCTGAGGCCGGACGGGGGCCGCGCTGAGCGGCTGTGGTGGCGTCAGAGGGCGCATGAGCCGGAGCCCCCGAGCGCCGGCCGTCGGACAGCAGGGACCGGGGGCGCTGGGCTCCGGCTGCCTCTCAGCGCTGAAAGCGCGCCGCCGGGACTGTTGTGTGAAGACTGTTGTGTGAAGACTGTTGTAAACCGTGTCGGGGTGCCCGCCACAGCCGCGTCGGCCCTGGTGTAGCGTGCCGTCATGCCCCCGGCGGCTTGGGTGAGTCCGTTAGGATCCATCGTGCAGCGACGTCCAGAACAGCCAGAATCAACCATGTAGCTGGACGTTTAGGGCAGGAAGGAAATGGTCATCATTAACGTACGTGAAAAGCTGCAGGTTACCGCCCAGCATGAACAGTGGTGTGTTTTATGGCGATAGAAAACACGCAGGGACCCAGGATGGGTCTGTCAGACGTCAGCAGTGGGCGCTTCTCAGTGGTGTGTTGTGGGTGATTTTTATTTTATTCTTTCGGTTTACCTGTATTTCCTAGATTTTTCTACACTGCAGTTGTATTTTTTAGTAACAAAAAGTGTAAAATTTTTAGTCCATTTAAAAAGAAGTGGCCATAAGTATGCAAAGAGAATCAAAAGACTCCGGGAGCCTCCGGGGCCTGGGGCCGAGTGGGTGAGGGTAGGTGCGAAGACCGGGGAGGCCGTCCCTGGGGGAACCTCCTCATTGTGCCCTTGTCCCTGCAGCTGGGAGAGCAGCTCAAACAGCTGGTGCCCGAGAGCGGCCTCACGGTCATGGATCTGGAAGTGGAGGGCGTGTGCATCCGGTTCAGCCCTTTGATGACAGCAGCAGGTAACCGGTCTCTGTGGGTTGCCCTCCCTCGTTCTGGAAGTGACAGTGACATGTCCGTGAAAGTCCGGGCGGTGGTTCATTTGCTTTTCCTTGGGATACTCTGCCCTCTTTGAAGACGCTTTTTCTTTGCCTTTGGGCTACATTTAGGTAGATGAGCTTTCCAGGGTAACGTCTCAGAAATACTTCTACGGTCACTTGAGCTTCCCTGTGTTTTGGTGTCTTGTGACCCTTCGCTGTCTCCGCCGTGGCGCTCCGTCTGCCCGGGAGAAGCACCTGTGGGGCTTTGGGCTCCCAGCAGCTGGGCCGCCTGCGGAGACTCTGGGCTGCGGGGAGCGGAACCTGCTCAGGGCTCCCCTGACAGTTCAGACAGACCGCAAAGGTGGAGGCCACCGTTTTAGACGTTTGAGAAAGCGGGACAGCTGCAAGTACGTGGGCTTTTACGACAGAACGTCCTGGGTGCGCGTCCAGACCTGCTCCCCGCTCCCGTGTCGTAGCGGTGCGGGATCCCGTCCGTGAAGTGCCTTAGGTGCCCACCTCTGGGCCGTGGGACTGAACAGCCCGCTAACAAGATACATTAAAAACTGACGATGCTTTAGTTCTGAGATGATTTAAAGATTTTTCAGAAAATCTTTGATTTTTTTTTTTTTTTAATGAGATTTTTAACATTTTGGGGAAGATAATTGCTGGAAGATCTCAAAGTAGGGGGATGTGGGCATTTGTCCTGCAAAGAAAAGCCCGCCACGAAGATGACTGGTGGCCTCCCGATCTTCCAGTAGTTTCTGCACGTGGTGTGCAGGGGGCCTGAGCCCCAGAGGCTTAGTCTCTAAACCTGGCAGAGCGAGCTGAGGACACCCGAGGACACCCGAGGCAGCACGTACGGAGGCTTAGTGTGAGCCCTTTCCCCATTTGAGTCGCATGCATGGGGTAGTGATGTGGGGTCCCTGCCGGCCCTGGGGGCTCTCAGGCTGTCCTCGGTGCTGTTGTCGTCAGCCCGCCCTCCTGCCTCCCCCTCACACACCCGCCAGAGTCCCCTCTCCCCGGGATGTCCATGTGGGGAGAGCCATGTGCTTGCCTCATCCTTTCCAGCCTGCAGTACGATGTTGATCACTTGAGCGGAGTCCTGAGAGAAGAATCTGATTTCCTGTTAGAGTTTCATCGTGTGTTACCTCAGGGGGCTGATTCTGTCTTCTGTGTAAGAGGGAAGTGCGTCTACACCTGCAGGAGCTGCTGTATCACCTTAGAGCACCCGACTTTTTCCATAGGGGCTTAGGGGCCTTTTTTTTTTTTTTTTAATGCTTTAGCTCCTGCTAACCAGACGTCCCTGGAGCTGCTGACCTCCCTGACAGTGGGAGGGGAGCCCTGCCCTCTGGCTTCTGCCATGTTCCTTACACATTTCTCTAACACTCAAGGACGTTTTCAGTTTTAGGCACTCGGGGAGAGGATGTGGATCAGCTCGCGGCCTGCATCCAGAGCAAGCTGCCCGTCCTCACCTGCACACTGCAGCTACGGGAGGAGTTCAAGCAGGAGGTGACAGCAGCGGCAGGTCTCCTGCACGTCGATGACCCGAACTGGCCTGGAATAGGGGTTGTCAGGTACGCGTTCGTGCCGCTCTGCCGTGTAGAGACCGCGGGTGCGGACCGGCTTAGAAATTGGCGGGGAATGTGTGTGTGGTCACAGCGAACATGTCCAGCGGAAGGAAATGCAGCAGGATGTTTGGGGCGCGTAGCAAAGCCCAGCGCAGCGGTGGTGTGATCACCCTTGCCCTCGGTGAAGTAGCGGTCCCTGTACTTCCCATGCCAGCTCGCAGGTGACCGCGGGGCGGGGACACGTGCAAGTGCACAGCTGACAGATGCTTACTCGCACGGGGTACAGAGTCACTAAGGATTGCTAAGACCGAGAACCCCCTCGCCGGCCGAGCACATGCCTCTGGCCTCCGTCGTTGGTTATCCCTGTGGCTGTTTTCCGTCTCCTTCCAGGACGAGGGGAGACTCCCTGCTTCTGTTACAAATGAGGCTTCCAGACCTGGCCTCTCTAAGTTTCATGGACCGAAGACTTGGGCCTTCCTTGCCGTGTTCTTGACACTATCTGACCTTGAGATGCTCAAGTGGCTCCTTGGCCCGTGTGTCTCACGTCCTTGGAAATCACCAGTAGCTTAGAACCCCCCCCTGCAGTCCCTCCCGTGTGCAAAGAGGTGTTTGATCTTTTAGATTGAAGTACTGTTATTTGATGTTTGTAGGTATGAACATGCTAGTGATGATAAGAGCAGTTTGAAATTAGATCCAGAAGGGGAAAAAATCCATGCTGGACTCCTGAAAAAGTTAAATGAACTGGAATCTGACCTTACATTTAAAATGGGTAACTACTACTTTTATAAGTCAACTCTTAACTTGGGAAGGCCTTTTCTAACTGGTTAAGGGACAGGGGGCTGTGTCCCCTCAGAGGAAATGCTGGTTTAGTTCTTTCTAGGGTGAGCTAGCTCCCTCCCCCTCCTGCAGCCTCTCCGGGCGTCCCGTGTCCCTGTTAGCACCGCTTCCCTCGCCCCATGGGGGAGGCTCCTTTGTGTGCGGCCTTGTGACCGACGACTTGGGGACCAAGTCAGTCGGTCGTTCCTTCCCGCAGGCCCGGAGTATAAAAGCATGAAGAGCTGTATTTACGTTGGCATGGCGAGCGACGACGTGGATATTTCTGAACTAGTGGGGACCATTGCAGTCACAGCCCGAGAAATTGAGGAGAACTCACGGGTCTGTAAGACTGATCTGTGTCTCATTCCTTTTCTGGGTTTGCTCCAGGCAGCTAGCTGAGGTCCCGAAGGAAGAAGCTCCCCTCAGAAACATCTGTTCGTTCCCAAAAAGCGTGTGAATGCTTCCCATGAGCTAAACCTTGTGCCAGGAATCCAGAAGCCCACGAAGACTGGACACAGCCCCTGCCCTGGGTGGGCTCACCACTGGGGGGCCGAGATCCACATAGCCGGGCGAGGCGGCAAATGCCGATGGGGAGAAGTTAGGGGTAGCAGAGCGTTCGGGAAGACGTGGCCACGTCTGCCTGAGAGGGTGAGGGGAGAGTTCTGAGCGTAACTGGTCCTGGCGCTGCATAAGGCACGTGTTTCTCACAGCAGAACTTCCCGCCAGTAGTAGACCTTCTTTTAGCCAGTTGGCGTGGAGACCAGGCTGTAAGCTTCATGGTCGTTCTGCAGACCAGGTACTTGAGTCAGTAGAGATCCCTGAGAAGCAGAGAAAAGGAACTAAAGCAAGAGGGGTCTGAGGAGACCGGGGCGTGTGCGCGGCCCACTCCTGGTAGGAAGTTGGCTGTGAGCCTGAGGAGCCGGCTTTATTCATTCTCCGGTGGACTTCCTCAAGGTTCTGCTGAACTCACTCTGTCACTTCCGGTTCCACTTCCATGAATGTTGAGCAGTGTCTGTTTTCTGTTGGTAAGACATTCAGATCACATTTCTCTTCTCTTTTCGCTGGCAGATGAGGCTGGTCACCAAGGCGTGTCTTACCCTTATCCAGGCATTTTATCCTCTTCTGTTTAATTTCCTATTTTACTTTGTATCCTGATATTTTAAAAAGTGCAGAATTCCATTTACTAATACACTTTTGAAAAATGTCGCCCGTGCTGTGGTAACAGTTCTAGGTCTCAGGCAGGAAGCGTAGACAACTGGGCGCCCGGGTGGCTCGGCGGGTTGGGCGTCTGACTTGATTTTGGCTCAGGTCGTGATCTCAGGGTCCTGGGATCGAGCCCCACGTCAGGCTCTGTGCTCAGCACGAAGTCTGCTTGGGATTCTCTCTCTCCCTCTTCTCCTCCCCACACTTGGCACGCACTCTTTCTCTCTAAAGTCAAATCTTTAAAAAAAAAAATCTTGGACAAGTAATGTCTTTCTTGGTCCTAACACAGCTTCTGGAAAACATGACAGAGGTGGTTCGGAAAGGGATTCAGGAAGCTCAGGTTCAGCTGCAGAAGGCAAATGAGGAGCGACTTCTGGAAGAGGTGAGGCTGAGCACAGAGCTCCCAGCTGACGCCACACTGGGAGCCCCTGGCGGGAAGGTCATGAGCAACGGTTCTGTTTTGCAGGGGGTGTTGCGGCAGATCCCCGTCGTGGGGTCCGTCCTGAACTGGTTTTCTCCAGTACAGGCTTCACAGAAGGGGAGGACCTTTAACTTAACAGCAGGTAGGACTGACGAGTGTCATCCCAGGTCTCATTCTGACCCAGTTCCGGTGATCCCACACACGAGTGGAGGAGCCCAGTGCCCACACGGCCCATGCTCAGCACTGGGTCTGCCCCAGGGACACTGCGGTGTAGCGTCTTCTCCGGCCCCCACGGCTGCAGCTGCACAAGAGCAGACCCTCTTCCTGGAAGCCCGTGGGAACGTGCCCCCTCGGCCGTTCGTGTCCTCCACGTGGTGTCTGTTGCTCAGTGCTCAGCGTTAATACTTGTTGCGGTCTCACTAGTGCTTGGCCTCAGCAAGAGGCTGCTTCTGAAAGGGGAGATGAGAAGCCTGGAGTCCGGAGCACCGGGCCCCCAGCAAGTATGAGCAGTTGCCGGGACTTGGGAGATGTCCTGCTGTCGGTCTCTTCCTGTTCTGTTCTACTCGGGAACAGCTCCCTCAGCCTGGGCCCCCCCCTAGGAAATGACGGCTGCGATCTCTTAGGACCGTGATCTGATCTTTGAGCAGCCAGGCTTCAGCCTTCAGCAGAGAGGCGTCTGCTCCTTGCTGCCGAAGCACCTGTCCCACTCGCGCGTGGGTCCCCAGGTGCTCGGGCCACCCTGCCAGCCGGGGACTGTCCCAGGGACACAGGGTCCCTGGGGAGGTGCAGGGTGGAACACCCCAGCAGGGCTGGGCCTCGTGAGGAGCGCTGCGAGGGGCTTTCTCCAGTTCCCAGGGCGTTTCCGGAGGGCCGAAGGCTCTGCTGGTCTGAGCAAGGCTCAGTAGCTGGAGGAAGCTTCTGGGGGAACGAGGCTACACGGGTCAGCTCCCAGGGCGGCCTGTGCCAGGAGCTTCTGCACACACTTCTCTCTCTTTCGTCGGCAGGCTCCCTGGAGTCCACGGAGCACACCTACGTCTACAAGGTACAAGGCACGGGAGTCACACCACCGCAGACCCCCTCGGGCACCCGCACGAAGCAGAGACTTCCAGGTACAGGAGAACTGGTGCTTCCTCTTGGAACATAGACCCTTGCGTCCTGGGGGGCTTTTCCTGTTCGGTGTTACCTGCATCCTTTTGTTTTCACTTAAGACTGGTTGTCCTTTTAACCACGTCCGTCGCCTTGAGCTTTAAACTGTGGAGAAATTTCTCCATAGCACTACACGGGGGTAGTTAGGGTCTTGAGAGCTGGCATCATGTTTAAGCTGTCCTTGCCTGAGCTTTTCCTGATGGGGACCTCAGAGGTTCCCGGCCTCAGGAGCCGTGTTGGGAGTCCTGTCAGTTCTCATTTCTCACTTCCGGGGCATCAGAGCCTGGGATCGGAGGGGTTTCTCCAGAAGCACTTGGGATTAAATAAAGTGGTTGCTCGTTGGCACAGAGAGCTTTCAGCACTGTCCATGGCTCTTTCTCTAGGCCAGAAGCCTTTTAAGAGGTCCCTAAGAGGTTCTGATGCTCTGAGCGAGACAAGCTCGGTCAGCCACATTGAAGACTTAGAAAAGATGGAGCATCTGACCGGTGGGCCAGAGCAAGATGCCCTGGAGACCAGCAGCCCCGAGCCCCACCCTGGGGCTCCCACCCCGCAGGACACCGAGCAGACGGGGGCCCTCCAGAACGGGGCCCAGCACCCAGAAGATGACCGTCCACAGGTAGAAGAACCGGAGAGCTTAAGATAAAATTCACTGTTTTGCTTTGAGACTGTACTGAGTATTGTTTCAGGGAAGATGAAGTTATACTGAAAATGTGAACTGTGCCACATGCTAATGCAAGAGAAATTACTGTTATTTGTGCTTAACTGGGATTTTTTGCACAAATACGTGCCTGAAAGCCAGGCTTTTTAGAAGGGCAATTGACTTGTCTAATTCCACAAGTATGCGGAGCAACTACTGTTGTTTCTGTCTACCCAGCTGTCATTAATGCTGTTTTTCCCCCGTTACCATAAACACTTGGACTCACAAAGAACACTTAGAATTTCAAGTGCCTGCCACTTGAAACACTTGCGGTCACCGTTCTAAACGTAAGTGTAAGACGTTGTATGAGGTTACGTATAACTTTTTGTTCAGACCGCCTTCTTTAGAACTCTCTGGGTTCTCCGCTGTACTGCTGCTCGGGAGAGACAGCTGGCTTTCCATGTTGGAATTGGTGTTCATTTTGGGCGGGTTGTGTGGATTTGGCTTGAAGGAGAACGGGATTCAGTGGGATTGAAAGAGAGCCCACACCCGCCATCCCCACTGCTGCTTCCCCGGGGGGCGTGGGGGGGGGGGGAAGTCCCCCTGCCGCAGATCCATTTCTCCCTTTATGTACTATTTGTAAACAAAGGACTATCTATGAACTGTAAAACTGTAAAACTCTTGACCATATACATGTATATTTTTAAATATTGGTAAAGCTTTTAAATTGGCACACAGGTACAGACCGTGCTCATTTCTATGTTTAATACCCGAAAACCTGATAGAGATGCTACTCTTAACCTAATTATTAACTACGCTGTGTAGCACCCAGTTAATTCTTAAGTAAGTATCCCTTTGACCCATTTGACATGGGAGCTTCTGTGGCTTCTCCCCACTAGCAACTCACCCCCTTGGGCCCAGCTCAGAAACAAGAACCAGAAAAGTCATCTTGCTCAGGCTGGTCAAGCCAGACCACTGCAGAAATAACTGGAAGCCCTTAAATACTGCCCGTTTCTACTTTTCTAGAAGTACTGCGTCTCCTCATTTATCCTAGGTAATGGCCCCTGTGCCTTTAGTCCAGCCAAGTCAAGCTACGGGACACCTCAAGATAGTGGGGTTTCACACTGGGTTTGTGAACTGTCATGTTGGAAGCCTTAGTTACACCATATTAAGCCTATAATTAGACTCTGATTGGATGTGATCTCCTACACTTGGCACTTGTCAAAATGCAATTTTTTTGTGTGTGCAGATGATTAAAGTCTTCCCTGTTTATTTGGTGCAATGAAGTATAGCAGATAAAATGGGGAAAGGGGAAATTATCACCTTTAACAAGATTAATTTTTAAATGTTTTTATATATATTTGGAATTGTTAAATTGGTTTTGCTGAAACAGAATTTCACCCTTAAGACACTATTTGAATGTTGGTTTCAATAAAGGTTCTTGAAATTGTTACCAGTGAGTTCAGTTTCTACACAGTAATTAGGCACTGTGCCTGCCTTTAGGGTAGCAACTTCAGAAACCTAAAAGTCTCTAACAAGTGTAACTGGCATATATCACAATGTGGGCATTTTAATGACCTTACACAGAGCCACTGGTCAGTCTGTTCTTTTAGTGTAACTCTCACGTTAAATGTAGTCTCCTAGGAGATTATTTTAATTATATTGCACAGCAGACTGATCAGATTCTGAACTTTTCATCTCCATCTAGAAGTGTAATACCAGTTTTAATTGATGCCTCTAAAACATTTTGGGGCCAAAAAAACCCCTCTGTGAGATGCATAAATGGTCACAGAATTTCAGTGCATTTTAAATACTGTTTATCTGTATTTATCGTTTTTCCTTTATTCCCTGACTAAACAGAATTAATACTCACCGCGTATCCGAAACGGCAGCTTGTCCAGTCGCGAGGCAGGCAGCCCCTCCGGTGCTCGTGTTACCAACAAGGAGAGGCTGGAGGTCAGCTTCAGCGAGCAGAAAGTAAACCTAAACAAATGCCTTTGCCAAAATAAGATTTTATTTTGAAAGTCATTTGAAGGACAGTAAGGAAGGAGACCTAAGACTCAGCAGATGTAGATTCTGATGCGCATTCTTTGCAGCCCCCACGGTGGTCTTTGTCAGGCCAACAAGTTGCTTTCTTTGGTGATCCCGTGTTTAGCTTCCTGGAGAAGAGATCTTTTCCCATAAGCCACCTTCATTCTTTTTGTAGAGCAGAGCCTTGTTTCCAGGAAACAGTGCGCTGGTGGGAGATGGGTGTTTTTTTAAAAACATCAAGGTAGACCTAATATGTTCCACAAAGTGGGGTGGCTCAGCCAGAGGCGAAGTGGAAAGGTTCTGGAAAAACAAGATTCCGCGTATGAGAGAGGAAGAACCTGGCTCTGTTACCCTCCCTGACAGCGCTGTCGAAGTATCTCCGTGTTCTTAAACATGGATCTGGATGTTCAGCTCACCCAGTATATATCCACTATAAAATTACCTAGGACGTGAGGGGTCCTGCAGTAACGGGAAAAGAGCAGTTGCTTGCAGACTCCTTCCGACCCATGCAAATGCCTGGCCGGGACCTGACTTCTCTGCTGATCTAGAAGTTAAACGGGGTCTGCCAATAGCATCCTAAAAATAACTACTACCCACCACAAGAAAAGTGTCTCTGCTCTAAGCATTTTTTTTTCTTACAGATGAAGAAACCAGGGTGCAGAGATTTAGGATTCACCCAACCTGTAAATTCTCACCTCTAGTATTTGCTTATCGTCTTGCTGCAGCCAGAAATCCACGTGTGGAAAGGGCATCCAGGAATACGGTCCTATACGCAGTTGCTCTGTCTTTGCGTCGTAAATACTAATCATCTAAGAAAGAACATTTCCAGGACAGAATGTAAGGCATGTTCCCCGCTTCTCAAACCCCACCAGTAACACCAGCCCAGTGCAGTCCAGCAGTCACGCATGTACCTGGAGGCTAAGCTTCTCGAAAACGTCTCCTGATAAAAGCCGCTACTGCCCTGTGTAACATGCAGTATTTCCTCCAGTCCTGACAACAGTCCTTGAGGAAGATAGCGTTTTTCCCATTTGGGGTGAAAACCTGAGGCTCAGCGGGGCAGACAGTGGGCCCGCAGCCGAGCCCGACCCAAGTCCACGGCGGCCGGACTCACTGCTGCACAAACCTGTGCCCAAGCACCCGCGTACCCGCATCTCCAGAGCACACCGTGCAGGCCGCCCATCGAAAGCCAGGAGAAACCAACTTGTACAAACGCTCATTTGCCCAACGATCAATTCCCCGAATCCCCTCAGCTGCCAGTGGCGGGTTCGAACCAGCAGCACTGGGTTTGGGTTCCTGAGACCGAGCTAGGTGCTGAAGTGAGCAGAGTCCAGGCCACTGCGCGGCTGCAGGAAGGGCAGAAGGAACCTTCCAGCTGTGCACTGCTTGGCAAAAGAGATCGCTCTGAAGCCAAACATTTCTCCAACGAAAACGTCCACACCCCATCCGTGTGCACACCTCTGGGGCGGGGGGGGGTGAATGCACTGTCGGGTCTCTCACGCTGGAGAAGGGGTGAAAGCACCCTTTAAGTATTTTTAAGCGGCACATAAGGCTTGGGTTTTTATTTCTCTAACTTCCAAAATTAAGGTGTTAATATTCAAAAGCATCCCTGGCGATCAGACTTGTAAAAACTGATCTGATCATTCTTTTGGATTAATCCACTTGTTCCAGCAGATGGCCCTTCAAGGACTTGGTCCAAAAGAGCGTGTGCTGCTGAGGGAGAAACCTCTTCTTCCCCCTGCCTGGGTCTCCTTTCCTTGTGGGACATGTAGGTAAAGGTTGCACCAAGTAAAAGGGGTCCGTTCTCTTTGCATTGAAAGGTGGGGCACATGTTCCCTCCCTCTACACCTTCAAGGCAGAGAACTGGGGTCTTGAGCTGACAACCTAAAATCATTCATTATTCTTCTTTGTTGTGTGGGGGGGGAGAGAGAGCTGATCCCTGATCATTTTATAGCTTTAAAGAAACTCAATGAACTGTTCACTTCTAAGGTCTACAAAACTTGAGGCTTTGGACTGCGATGCCCTTTTTTCCCACCCTGAACCCCTTAACACAAAGATGATTTCAAACTCACTGGTCCTCCTGTTAAAGCTCGGGCAGCACGGAGCTCCTCCTCTGGACCCCGATCTGGGAAGGATGCTCGGTAAATCTCTGCCGTCCTAATGTTGACAGCTGTGGGGGACAAACAGCATTTTCTCTGACTAAAGACACAAATGGAAAGTTTGCATGGTCTTAACATTTCTACCACCTGTAACAGAGCGTGGTGAGTCTCCCCGAGAGAGACAGGAGAGTCATTCTGTTCCATTTCCACTGTGAGGAGTGTAGCTTCCCCCTTCGTGCAGAGGGAAACTCCCGTGCGGGCCTCTGACCACCGTCCCGTCGCAGCCGAGCCCGTCGCGCACACGGCGGGGCCTGGGCCGGACTCGGGAAGACTTCGCCCCAAACCAAGAGCGGCTCCCCCTGCGCCCACAGGCAGCCCGCCATCCGTCCAGGCAGACGCGTGGCAAACCTCCCTGCTCGGCCCTGGGACCGCACGGATCTCTGAACGGCTGGGGGCAGAAGTGTGGCCTGGGATCACGGCCAAATCTGGTGTTTTTGTTTAAATGTTAAATGTTCTAGGGAATGGAGTAACACGTGTGTACCCAGCTCCATACGCTATCACAGATGGGACAGAAGTCCTCTGCAAACACAGCTAGCTTCCCCCTGCTCTCAACCTCAGCGGCCCCAGGGGCTGTCGGCAGGAGACCCGAAGAACTTTACACTTTGCTTAGGAGGAACTGGGCTCGCGACCAGACCTCACCAGGTGGTTCATGTGTAAGGAGACGCGAATGCCCGCTCCTGACCCCGGAGCCCTGTTCCCCGTGCCACTGGCTCTGCTTTCCACCCGCTCCCTTGTTGGTCCTTGTGCTCTCGGGCTGTGCACGTTCTCGGTTTCGTAGCCAGCGGGCAGAGGAGGCGTGCTGCTTGCCCGGGGCCCGCAGAGGAGTGAGGACAGGAACCGACACAGTGAGCACAGCCGGCTCACGACGTGGTGACTGGAGCCCGCCCTGCCGGCCCGGGACTGGCCTCTGACCCTCGACCAAACACGCTACTTACCGATGCCATAAATTACTGGAAAGTGGTTTTCGTTTTCTTCCCGGTCATTTAATTCTAACAACAAAAAAAAGGTTCTTTTTAAGATTAAGAAATACGCAACAATTGCTTTCATGTTCCACAATTAACGCCAAGAGGGAGCCCACACTGCAAAAGGAGAAAAAAATCGGAACACGCAAGGGACCGTTTTCCTGCGTCCCTGCCAAGTCCCCGAGCAGGGGGGTCCCCGAGCAGGGGGGCTGACGGTCCCGAGTTAGAGCCTCCCGGCCCCCTACACCCTCAGCCATCCGCCACGCGTGGGGAAGGGGCCGGGGAAGCCTCTGAAAGTCCCCAGGAAGGATGAAGGTGGGGGTCAGGGTGTCCTCGGAGGCGGCGCGGGGGAGGGGCGGGCCATGGCCGCCGACGACACCAGTGGCGCACGCATCAGCCAGGAGCTGCCAGACTGTCTCCCGTGACTGAGGTGCTTGTGCGAGGTCTTGCTTTGAGGGTGAGGGCACCAGCTCTGGGGAGGATGGCAGAACTCACCTGTCACACACAGTGTCACTAAGTGAATGTCCTCCTCTTGTCTGTCAAATTCACCTACAACGAGAGTTTCTAGTTAGCAGCACACAGGCTGAGCGAGGCGACAAGGGGCCAGATTCCCACGGAAGGACGCCACGGCACCCCGCGGGCCAAGTGACAGGCCCGTTCCCAGCCTCGGGCCCAAAGCAAACTGACCGAGGCTATCCCCTCCTCTCTCCCTGCTGAGGCCTGTGGGGGACCGCTGACGCGTAAGCTTGTTACTCTTAACAGTTATAAAAAACTTGATCACTGTAAAAAAACAAAAAAAAAGGGGGGGAAATACAGGCAAGTATAAGGAGCATATGGGTTTTTACTGGTCTAAGTACGTGGGTTGTTTTTTTTAAAGATTTTATTCATTTGATATACAGATAGAGAGAGAGAGAGAGAGAGCATGAGCAGGGGAGAGGCACAGGGAGAGGGAGAAGCAGGCTCCTCGCTGAGCCAGAAGCCTGATGTGGGGCTCGATCCCAGGACCCTGGGATCATGACCTGAGCCAAAGACCGACGCTTAACCATCTGAGCCACCCAGGTGCCCCTAAGTACGTGGGTTTTTAACGTCCATAGTCCCAGCAGCGAGCAGCACGTGCATTTCCTTTCTTCCTGGCCTGCGCCCCGCTGAGCCCACTCTGGGTGGGCAACTTTATGTCCCCACGATGCACCTACCTTCCCACGTAATTCTAAGTCTTGCTTAATAGCTCCTGAGCTGCTTCTTTACTGATGGACGTTAGACTATTTCCTAACGTAAAGAATGTTCTCACTGCCCATCTTTGAGCATACGTCTCTGCGCACGTTGCAGGTGATTTTCTTAGATTCCCAGGTGGGAATTACTGGGTCAAAGGACATGAAACCTTTTTAAGACTCAAGCCAAGGGGCGTCTGGGTGGCTCAGTCGTTGGGCGTCTGCCTTCGGCTCAGGTCATGATCCCAGGGTCCTGGGATCGAGCCCCACATCGGGCTCCCTGCTCCACGGGAAGCCTTCTTCTCCCTCTCCCACTCCCCCTGCTTGTGTTCCCTCCCTCTCTCTCTCTCTGACAAATAAAATCTTCAAAAAGATTTTAAAGAAGACTCCAGCCCAGATGCCAGGTCGCCTGGCCCAGAGCCTGCAGCAGTGACTCCCCCAGCCCGCCGCCTCGTGGCTACCAGAGCAGGGGCTTCAGCGCTACTTCAGTAGGGAAAACAGCGACTTCAGCCGTGTTTTAAGGTTCTGCAGATTGAAATGGACGCCACGGCCCAGAGGGCGGTTCTGCCTGTACACAGGTCAGTGCTATCTGGGGCCGGGTGGACTGCTGTCGCACGGACACTCTGGCCCCCGTCCCCTCAGCCCCCGAAGACCGGGCTCCGCGCCCCTCCTGCCCGAGTCCTGGCTCCAAGCAGCGGCACCCCTCCGAGCCTGAGCCACAGTGGGCGCAGACTTCTGTCGGAGTTGGGGGGAGGCAGGGCACTTACTAAGAAGCTGATGAGTGAGTTTTTGTGACAACTGCCTGTCGTCACTGAAGCCTCCCACGAGGTGCACTTCCAGCCTGGCAAAGAGACGGGACAGGGGTCAGAGGGCCGACCACGAGGCCGCACCATGGAGGTGCTTCCCGCGGGCCGCGTCCGTGCCGTGGTGCGGGGAGGACACATCGGGCGGCGCCGGGGCAGACGGGTGAGGCTGCCAGGGCTGCGCGAGCCGCCGGGGACCCGGCCCAGGGGAGCTGCGTGTGCTGGTGAGCGGCACCGCTGCGACGCGGAGGGCCAGACGCCCCGCTCCGGAGGAGCAGGACTGCCGCCCGCTTTCACCCACCCGACGCGGCGTGCTTCCAGAAACCTCGGCCACGTCTCAGCCTGAGGGGGCGCGGGGCTGGGCAGGGGAGGCGGCGGGCCGCGGGGACTGCGGTGGGCCCCTCACCGCGCTATCTCCCGTCCACCTCACCCGACGGACGGAGTAGCCCCTCCATTTCCGAGAGGGAAACGGGGTCTGTGTCCTAAGGCCACGCGTACCCACTACACCAGCTTTTCCAAGCCGGGGACCCCCTGCCGCTCCCTCGGGGCGAGCCTCCCGAGGACGGTCCCCGCACACACTAGCACGGCCGAGCCCTGAGAAGCCCCGCGGCTGGAAACCCCGAACTCCCCTGCTGGACCCCGCGTCCCCCGCCCTCATCTACCGATCCCCTTGTCCGCAGCCCGGGACAGCGCCTTCTACGGCAGACAAAGCCTTCCTGACCAAGGAACCCGAAGCGGCCACTGAAGCGGCCACGTCACCAGCGCGAGGACAAGCGTCAAGGGGCCCCAGCGAACGTGAGCCAGCAGGAGGCGCCGTGATGGGCACGGGGCTCCGGGTTCGCCTGCCCGGGCGTCCTGCAGCAGACCTGCCACGTTAGTTCCAGAACCCAGCAAGGACCCCCCCCCCGCCACCGTGTCCCCGCGGAAGGAGCACACCCAGCACCGAGTGAAATCACCGAGCGCCGCCCGCACGGGGCACACGCTCCCGAGGCCAGCCCGGGAGACACGCCGAGCTTCCCTGCCTCCAGCCCTTCCGACCGTATAACATCCCGGAGGGCTTCCTGAAGGCTCCCCTGCCTTAGAATGGGGGCGCCCCGGGGCAGCTTCTGGCTGGGAGGAAGCCCCCGACAAGTGACTGCCGGAAGGACGGACGGACGGACGCGGGGAGGCAGCATCTGGGGTCTAACATAGCGACGTCCGACACGTGAACATCTCAAAGCACGTGAGTGACAAGACAGCCGGAGTTCAAAGTCAGACCCTCAGGACCGTCAGCCTGTACCCGTCACCCCAGAACCACTGACGAGGGGCCCACGCCGTGCCGGTTCTCCCCGGGAGCAAGGCGGCCACACCACGGTGCACGGTTCCCGACAGCTCACCTTCCACACTGAGCGTGGTCCGAGAAGGCTTTTATGGAGCTCATGATCAAGGGGACCTCCGCTCTGGTGTCGCTTCCATCACAGTGGGTCAAGCAGGTGGCCCCGTTACCTGCAGGAAAGGGTGGAATGACTCAGGTTATTGGCCGTGACAGCCCGGGACGCCAGGCACACCTACTCCTGTCCCTTGGGACGCCTCATCTCTGGGTAGCCTGGAGGAAGAAGGAATAGAAACGTGCTGCCCCGCCAGCGCGTCTGGCCCGGGCCACGGGGAGCCAGCATGCGGACCGGAGAGCGGGAGAGCGGGGCCCCGGGACGCTCAGGCGCGGCTCTGACGGCCCCCCGCGGGCGGCCACTTTAAGGAACGGTCTCCTTCGTGTCTCTCATCCTACCTGTGTGCCTCAGGACCACAATGTGACAAGTGGTGGCATCATCAGAACCCAGAATGGAGATGGAGCCTGTTTGAAAAAGAAAGAAAATAAAATACCCAGTAGCCGTGGGGGGTAACGCCCAATGCACGGCTTCCTAACCTACCATCCTTTGGGGAGGTCACTGCCAGCTCTCTTTGCTGAACATACAGAAGGCCCTGGGGTCCCACTTGTTGAACAGACTGACCTCTGAGAAGTCTGGCTCTTTCCTGTTTAATTAAGAAAAAAAATAAAATAGTGATGGAAATTAGTGAGGGCTGGGTACCCAGCGAGGGCTCGCAGGGCTCGGCGTGGGAGCACTACCGGGCGGACCGGCTAAGCGAACGGGACAGCAGTCGCTATCGTGGGGGACAGGGCAGAGGAACGGTGAAGTTCTCTTCCTTGATGAACCCCCAAAACGAGACCTGACTCAGGAGCAAGAGACTCTGCCCAACTCTGCAACTGGGAAAGGAATCGGAGTGTCGGGGCCAGCGCCCCGGCCGGCTCCGCAGCCACAGCCCTGGTGGGAGAGAGGCTAGGACTGTCCCTGTCCCCCGTCTGGTCCTCCCACTTCGGGACCCCCGCACTGAGTATGCACCCCGAACGCGCACCCCCCCACGCTGCTCGCAAGCGGCCAGCAACACTGAAGGCTACATACAGGAGGATGGTCTGGCGATGTAAACGGAAAAGATACAAAAGTGTAAAAAAAAAAAAAAACAAAAAAACACCCAAAACGTAAAAGCTCTAACTATGCTGTTCCTACAGCAGGGCTCAGGTGCTGCTACACACGGGAGGCTCCATTCTGCGAATGCTCTCTGATGGGGTCCCTACCAGAAAGGAGCGGCTGGGAGTCAGCCAACCCACGGAAAGGCCGTGCTAATATCGGGGGTCAAAACTTCCTCTCCTCGAACGTGAGCGTGAACCCGTGCGTGGAAGCGCCGAATCACCGGATGGTGCGCCTGAAGCGAATGTATCACCCGGGATGGCAACTACCCTGGAATTAGGGTTTAAAAAAAAATCTTAGGCAGGGGCGCTTGGGTGGCTCAGTTGTTAAGCGTCTGCCTTCGGCTCAGGTCAGGGATCCCAGGGTCCTGGGATCGAGCCCCGCCTCGGGCTCCCTGCTCAGCGGGAAGCCTGCTTCTCCCTCTCTCGCTGTGTCTCTCTGTCAAATAAATAAATAAAATCTTAAAAAAAATTTTTAGGCAGTAGCCTAAAAAAAAATTCAAAATAATAATAATAATAATAATCCCTCAGGTGATTAAATTCTTTAATGAAAACTGAAACTTTTTTCAAAGACGTCAGACTGATACAACGATTTATATCATCACAGGAATCAAGCGCTGTACCCCTACTTCCCTCTCACTTGCAACAAGCAAGCTCCCGAGAGAGCGAACTCCCGTCCCAGTGCGCAGTGTCGGGCCTGGAGCAGAGAGCTTCCTGGTCTTACAGCCTCGTCTCCTGCCTGGGGCTCATGCGGGTGGGTGCTTCCTAGCTTCGTAAAACACAACATGTAAAAATCAACCAACCAACCATGATCAGCTTGACTAGTTACACCTGTTTTCTTTTCATAAACCTTCATTAACTGGAAGCGAGGCGGCAATGAGCAAGACAGTGCCTCCTCCACAGAACCGGCCAGAAGGAGCCCAGCAACTGCGGTGTCAGGCCGGGGACGGGAGAAGGCAGCTTGGCCTCGCGCTCCCCCCTGAGCACATACCTTCTGCTTTAGTCTTTCGGGGGCGGGGGCAGGAGGGCGAAGGCAGCTTGTGACCGCCCGCTTTCACGCGGGGCCACCACCCAAAAGCAAAGCCGTGTGTGCGAGCACGAACTACCACTTGCGTACCCGAGACCAGAAATCACGACGTCCCAGCAGCGCGCCCCCCAGCCCGGCTCCGATTTCCCAGACAGACAGGAGCATAAATCATAAGAGAGGATGCCGCAAAGCGACAAGAACATGTTGTTTGGGTTTCCCACGTTAAGAAATGAAAAAAAAGTTTAGCCAAATTCTCCGCTGTGCAAAAACACGCAGAGCTACTTCATGAGCTCCCACCCCTTCCTGAAATAAAGGAACCCCCTCTTCTCAACGTCTGCTAGTCTCTGGACACGCGGAGTCCCCCAGGAATCCCCTCTTGGGCAGGCTCTCGTTTCCCAATTCCTCTTCCTGAGCGCCCCTCGCTTAAGCCAGGGCTCAGCAAACTTTTCTCTGAAAAGGGCCAGAGAGTAACTATTTTGGGCTCTGCTGGGGTGCGGTCTCCTCTTGCAACCACTAGGCTCTGCTGTGTAGCCTGAGGGCGGAGACAACACGTAAACAAGCGCATGGGCGCTGTCCCCAGAAGACTTCATTTATGGGCGACACCGCCATCTGAATTCATTTCATATAATTTCACGTGTCACGAAATACTCCTCTTTGGATTCCCCCCCCCCATTTAAAAATGTAAAAACCATTCGTGGCTCACGGGCTGTCCACAGTCAGCATCTGGCCCGGGGCTGGAGTGTGCCAACCCCTGTCTTAGCCAGTCACTTAGTATGACCACGTGTCCCTCTCCCCTGCTGCCAGTCTGTCAATTCTTCCTGCAAGTTCTCCTTCCCCCGGGCAAAAGGGGATGATGCTGTCTGCTCCTTAGCCTGTGTGAGGATTAACTGGGTGGCTGTCCCCATGCCCGCCTGTTTCCCTGACCCCTAGGTCCCCCTCGCCACCCACACAACCCTCCCCGATGGCTGCTGGCGTTACTGCTTCTAAACGCTGATTCTGTTCCATCCCTTTCCTGCTCGGAAACCCTTTGAGTCCAGCAGTTTCACTTGTGGGAGTAGTTAGGGGGGGTTATTAAGACTTAGCTCTGTGAATGTTCATAAAACGCTGAAGATTTCGAAATACCCTGCATGCTGAGAGGCAGGAACGAAGTTACGGGGCATTCATGTCGTGGAATTCTATGGAACCACACTTAGCACAGTGCTGGGGGACTGGTTACTGAGCACCTGTGGGCGACTCGGTAAGAGCAAAGGCTCGAAGACGAGAGCACCGCCCAGAGGAATGAATGCTCCGCGGTGCTGGCCACGGATCTAGACCCGCCCTGTCTCAGAGGAGCCACTAGCCACGCGTGGCTGTCGAGCACCAGAAACGTGGCTAGTATGACTGAGGACCTGGGTTTTCCGTTTTCTTTCGTGGTGATAACATATAAGGGGCCCCATGTAGTGGGGGGAAAGGGGGTCCAGACTGAGCGGCGCCGCCAGGGTCCCCACGCGGGCTTCACCACTCCCGCGATGTGGGGCTCCGGGCAACTCACTGCACCCGTCTGTGCTCATCTCTAACACGGCCAAGCGGGAGCACCTGCTTCTGCAGGTGGGGCACGGCCCCCGGCGTCCCTGTAAGGGGTGCCACTCCTGCTCGGTGCCAGGCCTGGCTAGGGACAGGTTTGTAACTGCTGCCGCCGCACAGGCCAGATTGTCCCGTGAAAAAGACGCATCAGCGGACAGAATGTGGAGTTTGCGCTCACTTTCGGAAGTTCATCATTCGGATGGAAAGAAAACCCTCTGCACCACAACAGTGGTTGTGGTGTCCTTTCTGACGTCTATGTGTTAGCTCTTAAAAAAGGGACGCACGACTAGTTCTAGAAAAACTAGTGAAAGCTTTCATTTCACCCCACTGCTTATTCGGTCAAAGATCCACCGAAACCCCTCTAACCCCGGGGCGACCCACCTCCCTGGGTCTCTATCTCCCACTCTCTCCCCTCACCCCCTCTGCGCCCGGGAACCCGGCCCATCCACCGGCCCTCCAGGTGCTTCCCCTCCTGCCCACGGAGCTCACCTAGACTGCCCTCCCCCTCCTCCCCGTTCCCATCTCTCCCCTGCGTCTATCCTTCTTCCCTAAGACCGCTGCAAAGGCGGTGAGCACCCCCAGTTTCCTGTAATGCACACTGGCCCCCACCCCGCAGCTGGCCTTCGAGACCACCGGCCACCCTGGCCTATCACAGCCCTCCCGACTCCCCACTGAGTGTGCTGCTTCGGACACTCCTCTTTCTAACTTTTTATCACAGAAATTCTCAGGGAGACATAAAAACAGTGTCAACTAAATTCTTTAGGCAGCTGAAATATTTTCCCCTTGGAGAGTCCTACTCCGACTTCATCAGTTAAGGAGGCGACAGCGATGCAGCCCAAGGAGAGTGCTTAGCACAGGGCCTGGTGTCTGCTAAGTACCCGGAAGGTCGACTTTTCTTGAACTGCAGGCTGAGAAGCACAGAGTTGCCCCCTTTTCCCTGTAACTCCTCATCCTTCAGGTCATTCTCAGGGGTCCTTCTGCTCATTCGTGCATATAACAAATATTTACAAAGTGCAGATTCATGGCCAGAGACTGCCCTAGGCGCGGAGGACACAGAGCAATAACACACAGTCTGTTCAGGAAGCTCATGTTCTGGGGGTCAGATCGAGGGAGAATCAACACGACACGTATGCAGACAAAATAATTCCAAAGTGTGCAACGGTTAACAGGAAACCCCAAGACGACCTTCGGTGAGCCTCCAGGCTAGGTCAAGCTCGTCTGCTTCGCATCTCACAGTGCAAACGGGCATTCTTCCTGGATGGCACTTAACAGTGCACGGTGTTTGAGCTGTTCTGTGATCAAAAACCATCCCCTCTAACTAGGCTGTAAAGCAGCCCGCCCTGCTTGTAGGGAACAGGCGAACACGGTGCCCGACAGACATCGGAGGCTCAGTACGTATCTGCAGTCAACGAACTGACGGATTCCCCCTTAACCAGATCTGGGGCACGTGAGAGGTTTGGACCCATTTCTTTTTTACGTTAAGAACCCCTTTCCAAACTGTCTCTGCATAAGCATGGACCACGGGTTCAGAGATCTACTTGAGGACAAAAGCAGAAGACGGAACAAAACCTAACCCTTGCATCAGGGCGTGGTCCTCAACACGGCTCAGCTGGGGGGAAAAGCAGGGCCCTTCCTTCTGGCTAAAAATACCCGGGGGCCCTAATGCCCGGGGGGGCGGGGGTGGGGAGAAGCCCGGGGGAGCGGCCCCGCCGGGAGGAGCGGCTCCCCGCGGGGCGCGGACCCCGGCGAGTGCCAGCGCGCAGGGGCGCTGCCCAGGGTGGCCTCAACGGGCCAAGCCCGGCTGGGGGTCGCGAAGTCCCCGGGCGCCCTCCGACCGCGGTGCTGTGCGACCTTGGGCAAGTCGCCTAACCTCTCTGGGCCGCCCGCCCCTCCTCCGGCAAAGAGAGGCCTCGGCAGAATGCCCTCGAAGGTCCCAGGGAGGGGAAAGCCCCACAACAGACGCCTCGAGCCAAAGCAGAGACTCGCTGCCGGCGGCCGGGGCTCCCGACGTGCCGCCAGTCGCTCCGCTGCGCCAAGTTTAAACTCTGCCTCCGGGAGCGCGGCTGGAGGCGGTGGGGCGAGGAGGGTCGGACCCGCCCGGCAGGGCCCCTCGGGCCCGCCTCGAAGCTCCCTCCCCCCACCCCAGCCCGGGCCCCGCTCACCTCCAGAGGCGGGTGGGCTCGCACCAGGTCCCCGGCGGACTGCGGCAGCCGCACTCGCCGCCCCTCGACCAGCAGCGGCATCGCGGAGGCGGCCGCCCGGGCAGGCCCAGGGAGGCGGCGGCCTCCCCAGCCCCGGGCCGCCCGCGGCCCCCGCCCCCGGGCCGCCCCGCCGCGCCCCGCCCCCCGCGGGCGCCGCCGGGAAGTGGAGTCCCCCGGGGGGGGGTGGGGGAGGAGGGGCGGTGCAGCCCGGAGCGGCTGGGGAAATCGGGGGCGGGGCCGCACGGCCCTGTGGGAGATGTAGTCTAAACGCGAGGGTGGGGCCCGCGGCCAGCCCCCTCCGCAGGGGGCGCTGGGAAATGTAGTCCCGAAAGCGTGGGCGTCCAGGAAAGGCGGGGAGCTGGGCTGCTGGCGAAAGCCTCAGCTCCTGGTGCCCTCCCTGGCTCGACTAGCGGATCAGCCAGCCTGGCCCGAGTGTGGGCTCTGGGGTCGGGCTGCCTGGAGTCAAGATCACGGCTCTACTACTTCTCATCGTGACCTTGAGCAGGTTATCCGAGTCGGGGAACCAGCGGCTATGCTGCTCCATAGGACTGTGTTCAATGAACAATAAACGTTGAACTGCGAAAATAGAGTCGAAACTTTGCTAGCCCCACACATTTAGAAATCATCAGTAACACTTGCTGCTTGGCGTCCGGGAGGCACTCACTGATGGGCTAAGGACCCTGGGAGTGACGACCAGCAAGATACCACCCAGTCCCTACTGATCATAGGCTCCTCGCCTAGGGACTCTCTGTTCTGCAATTTGGAAATATTCCTTAAATAGACCCAACTCCACAATACGTCAACCAAAAGGCAACTTCACAAAACTAGTGGTGAGATGAAGAGCCAGCTCACAGAGCAAACACTGTTGGAACGGTATCTGTCTTCAAAGCTCCCAGGGAGATTCTGGGACCAAGAATTAAGATCCACCATAATAAGCAAGGCCTGGCGAGGGGGGGGCGGGGCAACGCCCTTCCTCTCTCCAGGTGAGACCACTTCAGCACCAAGGAGGCTATCGGTGTGGATGGAATGCACGATACCCTTGCCTTGGAAAAATTCCTTCCATGCAAGGGCTTCCTCCTTAGCTACTTTCTCACGAAGGCAGCTGGACAGCTACTGCCTTTCCGTGCACTTTCCCTGAATCCTCACAACCCTCAAGTCGGGAACAGTTACGTCCACCTTACAGCTCCCAGTGGAGCTCGGACTTGTTCAAGGTCACACAGCTGGCTAGAGAGACGCCAAGTGTGTTATCCATGACACCTGAGAGGTCCCCGGTCCTTTCACACTTGGACAAATTCGCCACTTCTCGTTAAGGAAGAGCCGACCATAGCCGACAGACAACAGGATAGACCCTGGAACTCCCACCCCAAACGAAAGCCTGGCTTTTCAATGAGGAAGAGAAAAATCCTTTTTCTAGAATTCCCAAGGGAATTTCCCCAATTTCCCCCCCCCCCCCCCCAATAGATGTTCCTTTAGAGCATGTGCATTTTTCAAGGAAGCGTTTGTTTTCCTGGAACCCGTTCAGGCCTGGGGGGTGGCTCTTGTGGTTGGGCGTGCTCACGGCGTCCCGGACACGCTGGCCGCCCCTGGAGGTCACTCTCCTCTGCAGCGTGTACTTTCTTTCCCAGCACCCGCAGCCGCTCTGGCAGGACTTCTGCCTCTGTAACGGAGTAAGGGCTCAGCTGCAGTTTCTCACGGAGCTTCAGCAGAGATCAGTAAAAACCACAGAAAACACAGTATCTGTGTGAGAAGCCTCTTTATTGGGGTACCTCCCATGACTCCTTTACTGGTGTAAGAACCACAGGTCCAGATTAACCATGTCATTGTTTTATTTTCACAATGTTATTTTCCCTCAAACTCCTTTGAAATTAAACATTTATTTATAAAGATACCCTTAACTACATTAAAACTTCTCAACCCACAAAGGCCCACTTACCGTTAACTTCTAGGGACACATTTTCACGTACTCATTTACCCAGGGTACAAAAATCCCACCTTTTTGCCAGCAGTTAAAAGAACAGAGAACCCAAAGGTTTTCAAATGACTTTCCACCAAGTCACCAAAAGAAAATCCGCAATATCCAAAACCTTTTAAACCCATAAAAATTTCTATTTTCCAAAAACATATTTACTCTACATTGCCATCAATATAATTATACAAGAGCATACAAAGCCCTAGGAAAGAGAGAGTATTTCATTACAAAATATTTGTGATCAAGAAAATATCGCTTGCTTTTAAATAATAGGAAAAGTGGCAGAAAAATAAATATGTTTAGAGATGTCTATTTTCATAAGCAACAAAAAAGTACACAAATAAGGAACGAAGCTAAAATATGCATTAGCTACAAAATGAGTCTAGCAGTGTTTGCACACACGTGTTATAAAGTGAAGTTGTTCCAACTCCTCTCTCAGTGTTTAGTTATAAAAGTACAAAAAGAGCCTCCCCGGAGGAGGATCTCACCGAGCTGAAATCCACGATACAAACAGCCAGTAGACGGAGGCTGGAGCTGTAACCTTGGTCTGTTGTCGCTAGTGAAACCATTCTACCAACTAACCCAAGCGCCCCTTTCCGTGCCGTTAGCACAAAGAAATTCTCAAGATGACCAACTGATTCTAGTTTAAAAAGAAAAAAAAATCCAAGTAACATTCCCCTACAAACAAGTAGTTCCAGTTCTAACAGCTCCTGGGAGCCTCAGGGTAAAATGCCATGTGCTGTGTTTTATAAAAGTCCAACCCCACTCTCCGTGCATGGGAATTCCATTTACTCCGAACTCCATGTTTCTTTTAAACCCATTTTTAAACTCACAAGTGTATCATTTGTCTGCTTCTATTTCCCTAAATCCTCCAGCTCTTCCCTCCAGGATTTCATTGGTCTCCAAAGTCCCTGGGGGTCTTCCGTACCAGCTCCAGCTTCCAGCATCAGGGACCAGCTCTGGCCACCTCCCCACCTTCCTCCCGTCCCCTCTGCACCCCACTGAAATCCCAACACACAAATACAGTTCCAGCTGAGGGGCAACAATGTCTCCAAAGTAAATCATTTTAAAGACACTCGACAGTGTCTACATAGAGCATTTTTTCACTGAAAAGAAATCAGATCAACACAGTCCTGTGACTACGGCTCAGACAAAACCTGTGTGAAAAATGCAATCGGTTAAAACAGGCTGTTGCCAATATTAGAAATTTCACAATGATGTCAGAAAGCTGTAACAGAAATAAAATATACATTAAACAAAGAACCAAGCCTTCAACATTTATCATCAACTCCATTCTAAAATATTGCACATGATATCCAGTCTTTTCCTTTTATCTGGAGGGGAGCAAAAAAGAAAAAAACCACGTCCGTTCAGACACTAGAGTAGGTCTACCTTGAAAGTAAGATGCCTGAGGCATGTCCTCGCTCTAGTTGAAACAGGGTGAGCCCTGGTACTGAAGGGCACGATGAGGAGGAATGCTCGTCTCAATCACAAATCCTTGCAATCAGAGGGGACTGGTCTGGCAGATATAACACGGGAGGGGAGCCCACACTACTCGAGGGACTTCGGAAATGCGTGTCAAAGGAGCTCGGAGTGATCCCAACTTCACCTTTCAAAAAATCATCATCCTCATCTTCCACCACCTCCTGTATAAAGAACAGAGGTTATCAGTAGGATCACCAGCAGCAATGTGAAATTTCAAGAGTTCCTCTCAGGAATGTGCCACTTCTAGAAAGAGGAAGGTCAAGAAACATATCTTAATTTTGGAAGCTTCCTCTGATGCACACTTCTCCATGACCAACCACCCACACAACTGCTCGTCACACGTCGTAACTAACAGATTTTAAGCTCAAAGAGGGCAGGCAGCATGATATGCATTCTCGCTCAGCGTCTTCCCCCTTGTGTCTAATACAATGGGAATGAGTGAATGAACAACCACCCCCCTCCGACCCGAGCAAAATATAAAGAAAAAAGAGCTTTCCAATGATTACTTATGAAAAACGAGACTTAATTTGAGATTGTTACTTGGCGGTAATGATCATGTGGTAAAGATCTTAATTTGTTGAGCTGATTTTTAATAAACCTTCACTTCCCAAAGTCCGCTTACAACAGAGTGTCTACTTTAAACATTTAAACATAAAAATTCTTTTCATAAGAACATACTGCGCTTGGATTTTTGTAAAAGCAGAATGAATAAAATGTCATGTTTTGTAGATTTAACATTGCTATGTACTATTTGACTGTGGTCTGTAACCACGCTGGAGGTTCCCAGTGTGCTGAGTCACAAACTTACCTTTTTAATGGGTTTCTTGAACTCCTGAAGCTCTTCTGCACTCATGTCTTCCCATATCTGATAAACAGGATCGATGAATTTCTTCGACCTGTCGACAGAGGTCACATTTCAAAATCAAGTTCAAGGCCACACTTAAGGTCAGACTTGTCTGGCTGGCTCTTTACTCAACAGGATCCATTACCCAAAATAAAAACTATGGCTCAAATAATCATTGTGCCAAAAAATACCAGATGTCAGTACTGTAAATAACATGGCTCCTTGTTTGTAAAGCTTCATCTACTCAGATGGCATATTCAGCTACTGTTTCTCATCTTTTTATTTTCAAATGAAATTATTTCTCAAGTCTGTCAGGACCGACAAATGAGTTAGAATAAGTTCAAATGAAAACAAAATTGTGTTACTCTGAAATTTCATTTTTTATATTCCTACAGTAATTCTACTAAAGATTAGTTTGGGAAAAAAGACCACGTGGTTTCAGTTAACCAAGACTTGGGGGGCCAGATAATCCTAAATCGTGGTGTTGCTAGTTAGAAGCTGCACAGTAAGCCTATGTCCTTATACAAATGCAAAGTTAAAGACCGGCGTGGTGGTTTTTCACCATTACCCGCCCAGATAAACGGCGTGGCTGCTGTTTATCCTCGGCAGCAGCAGGGAACGTGGTCTCTAGAGGAAGGAACAAGTCGCCTGGCAGAAAACTGTGAGCCACGAATAGGCAGCATCCTTCCCATCCGGGAACCTCTATACTGGCAGCCCGTTTCGTGTTGAAAACGACCGGTTTACAGGAAAACAGAAGACAGATGAAAAACCTTTGGTGTCAATCCGGGATTCTTCCTGAACTACAGGGCTGCACACCCCGCAGCCTCTAACAGGCATTCTCTGCCCAAGGCCCATGAAACATTCGACAGGGACCCTGAGCCGCTGACAAACCGATACGAATGCCACTTACGACAAAGAAACCCTCAGCCTGGGGAAAGCAAATACACGTCCCATGTACAGTGCCCCGGCCGGTCGACGGGCTGAGAGTACCCACCTCTTAAGCACACAAGGATCGAAGGGGAAGAAGGTGTCAAGTGGGTTTGTGCAGGTTTGCACCGAGTCCCCGCCAGCTGTGTTTCTAATGACCGGCAGCATCTGGCGATTATTCCTCTCGATGATGGTGTAGCAGAAGACCAGCTGGTATTTGCTGCAGAACGACAAAGCCAAGACACAGACGGAAGGCTTTAACCTCGTGCACTAACTCTGCACGGAGGTGCCTGTTCCTGTCACACCCGTGCTGACCGCACAGATGTCACACATAACACGTGCAAGAAAACAATCACATACAACAGGAAGCAATGCTTTTAGGGCACAGCTTATGGGCCTGCTGTTTACACGCCTGCCAAGGAGCAAGAGGGCGCTTAGTGATACGCACGACTCACTAAAACTGAATGTGTTCGAGGTAGGGCTCTCCTGGTTGGCAAGATACTCTAAGCTAAGTGGCGTCTGCTGTCTGTAAGACAATGAGGAGGCTGGTGGAAAGGGGCTTCTCTGACAGGACTGTGGTCGCTGAGGGGAGCTGAGGGCTCTACCGGACTCGCCTGTAACGAGGCCCAACTCTGAAAAAGTAACAGCTTAAATCCCAACAAACGACTGATTAAAAACCAATTAACAGAACGAGACACAGCAGTTCAAGTCAAATGTACCTGCACGGGTCAAGAGGCGTCCCCAACCCTTTTAGGAAGCAAAAGCCCCAGAACGACACATCAGTTGGACACAGACCTCCGGTCCCAGGTCTTGCTCTCAGCCTCACACGCGAGCCCCGAAGGCCACTGTCCACCGGACCCCAGACCCACGCCTGTCGGACAGTCTGCTGCCACCGGAGGAATATTCTAGGGGCTCCTGCCTCTGCCACCTCCTGTCTCCCCACACTGTGTGGGGACCTTTCACACCCCCACCCCCCAATGCTCCTGCTTGTCGTTTATTCCTTTCCTTAATTCTCTGTTATCATTTTTGAGATCTCAGGAGAGACAGAACACCTTGAACTACATGCCCAGCAAAGGAAAAATAAGATTACTGAATAAGAGCAGCAATCGGTCCAAGGGACTAAGGGATGAAAGAATTACCTCTGTCTTCTAATAGAACAGACTCCTGTGTGTTGAAGAATTTAAGCTATGATCCTACCCTGAGTACCCTGACCAAGGGCTCAAAGTCTCCAACTCACTTTGTACCCGAAGCAGAATCATTCGGGGAATGCCAGACGGCCTGCGTTTGCGCGCTGGCCCCCGGCCACCGGGCAGCCGCTTCTCACGAGTCACGCCGTCTCTCTGGGCCCCCACCATCCCGGTGTGAAACAGGACTTACCACTACCACCCTAGGACCGGGAGGACGCAGCGAGTTCTGCGTGATGCGCGTCCAGGTGCACGGGACCCGGGACCCAGCCCCCGCCGGCCGCTGTGCACGCCTCCCGCGGCTGGTCTCTGTTTATTACTCTAAGAAACATCTTTGGTCGTACCTCCCAGCTTACTGGTTGCCTTACTCATTTCAAAGTGCCGAGGCTTCCGCTGAATTATCATCTTTGAATACAAAGCACTAGCAACTTCCAGTACCATCAAAGCATAAAAACAAAAGCTTCACTGCAGTGCTTCCTGTAAGTAGGGGGTTACTGGTTTTTATGCATTTTATGGTTACTAATTTTACTGAATAATTTCACAGAAATTTAGTGGAATTGTACAATACTGATACTAACACGAACTTATTTTTAAATAATTTCCACCCATAAAGTATAAATAACTTACCTTGTGATTGCGGCAAAAAAGTTAACTACTGAAGGCAGACAAATCTTCAGGGGATTTAGCTGGCTCATCACTATACGTTCAAAATTTAGACTTTGAAGGTATCTCAAACCTTTGATTAAAAAACAAAGCATTTTTTAAAAAGTACAAACATGACAGTCTAAATACCTTTCAACAGCCCGGATTTTTTCACAAATCAAAAAAATTTTTCACAAAGTTACTTGCAGAAATGCTTTAAATAATTGAGGTCCACGCAGTCACACAATGCAGAGCCCCGTAGGAGGTCACCAGGCTTAACCACACTCACTTTTGACTAAGTTAACTTTTCTAAAGAAAACAGCGTATTCTTTCAAAGACCCAGGAGGTAAGCGCACATCCTTAGTGGGCTATGAACTTATATGACAATTTGGAATTCAGATATTTGTAAACTCAGCATATCCTGAGTTTATAGAGAAACCATGAAATCAGTACGAAGTTGAGGCAACACGCCTCTCCCATTACCACTCCCAAGAGGTAATGACTGTATGATCTGGAATTTCTCCTTCCTGACTTCCAGAGACAGATATGTATGCCAATCTGACAAGAGCAAACAAACAGCAAGTCCTGCACGTCTGAAATTATTAGTGAAATTGAGCAAGTTATTCAAGTATGTGATAGTTGTTCATATATCAGTTGTTTTTTTTCACAAGGAAACTACGGAGATAGAAGTAAAATTTAGATACCACTCTCCTGGAACAAATAAATAGAATTCTCTCCTATACTAGTAAAAGTAAGACACCACGCTTATTTTAAAAGGCAAGCAAACCAACTTGTGCTTAAGTATATTTTATTTTAGGAGATTCTTTAATGTATTTTTTTTTAAGTTTTATTTATTTAAGTAATCTCTACACCCAAAGTGGGGCTCAAACTCACGACCCTGGGATCAACAGTCTCACGGTCTTCTGACTGAGCCAGCCAGGAGCCCCATCTTTGAAGTATATTCTGATAAAAATAACTAAAAATGGGATACTGTCATGGCTTACAAGAACAACATCCTCTTTAACCAAGACTTTTGCCATTTATTTATGCCAAAAAAAGCAGATCCTTTGCTTACATTGTGCTAAAACCTTGTCCTACTCCTAGTTTATACAACTAGTTTTAACCTTTTGAGAAGTAACAGATTATAAATAAATACATACACTGCAACACATTCAAGTTTCAGTTTAGAGTTGTGGTTCTCAACTCTCAAGGCAGCTGCGCCCCCAAGAGGACGTGGGGCAGTGTCTGGGGAGCTTCAGCTGTCACAACAGAGTGCAGGGTTGTGGGGGGCCCAACTGACATTTAGTGGGTAGAGGGTGCTAACCATCCTAGAATGCCCAGCACGGCCCCCACAACAACTAGAGAACCAGCCCCAAATGTCAGAGGTTGAGAAAATCTGTAGAGGAAACAGCCTATTAAACCATTTGAATTATTGCAAAGTGCAAATAGTTAAAACCATTTAAATGGACTTAACTGATATTGTTCTTGTCACACTAACTTGATAAACAAGCTTCATCTGGTAGATTTAAATTATATGCAACCTTTAGAAATTAGCAAAACTGAAAACCAGTAGATGAACACTCAAGTCCCTAGATAAAGCAGCATAACTGTTATGACCCCAAGCTTTAGAATCATATTCATCTAATCCCGCCAATCAATATCCTGCGTGTGCTTAGGGTCCCCCTGTGGGGGTGGGGAATGACGCCTGCCTTTCACGGGCCAGCATGAGGACAAGCAGGAAGCGCTGTGCTGGGCCTCGCCTCTGAAGAAGAGCCCCTTCATGGTTCACAATTAGTCTAGATGCCACCCTCTAAAACAGAGGTGCTCCACCTCAAATCCACCCTCTGTTAAAGAGAGGTCTTAGAGGGCTTTAGGGGCCTAAGGGCTGCTTGAAATTATGTTTCAAAGCTTGAGTGTGCACGGGCAGTATTCTGACTCCACAGTTTCCATCAAATTCTCAAAAAAGAAATGCCTGTCCCTTCTAAAGGGTGACTAGTATTCCAGGAAAATCCAGTTCGCATCCATCAATCCCACATCACTGACCTTCTTTCAGATTTCCACTTAAAAGCTGCTCGTGTCTAAAAACAAAAGTGTAGAACACAGCTTGACAGGCTGAATAAAATGGTCCATGGAAAGCAACGTCACAAAATGCCTTTGTTCCTGAATCCTGCTTATTAAGGTATATGTGCAGCCAGTTAACCAAAAGATCGAGGCATGACTTTACAGTACTAGGGAAAAGAAAAACCAAGTCAACTTCACTTGCTTCATAAAAAACCAAAAGTGACACAAAAACACACAACTGTCTCTCACTACAGACTAAGAACAGTCAGTCCGTAGGCTTCTTGATCTATTACCCATGGGCACAGAGAAGCAGCAAACAAAGGAAGGAAAAGGATGGGTGGGCAGGAAGACAGCTTCTCAATTCTAAGATAGAGTGCATGGACCTTCTAGGAACAGGCAGGCCCCTAAAGCTGCCTGAGGTCCCAAGGGATGGACAAGCATCTCCTTATCGACTCAGAAGGACTTCTCTGACGGCCTCCCTGCCCTCTCAGAGGAATAGGGCCACAGAAAAGGGCACATTTAGCAACATTTTACGAGGAGGAGACCATCTGATTGACTTCACCCTTCCCTATGGGGTTCTGATAAAGTCCTGTGGCCTATAATTTAGGGCAGAGTGGACAGATGGCTTTTAGTTGTTGGGGAAGGGTCTGTAACAGCAGCCTTGCCCAAAGACATCTTCATGGATCACTGGAAGAAGTAGGCCCAGAGCTGGCCTCCTAAACAGATCTTTCTATTACCTTTAAAAGGGTTTTTTCTTCAGCTTTAACAGATACAACTGATTCGGAATGCAAATGAAAAATGACAAACCTATAAAAAGAATCAAGACAGTATACAACACCGTACAATACCCACGAAGACAAATGGGTCTTCACGTTCAAGTGTAACCATGCAAAACAGATGACAAAAGCTTTCCATATGAGCTTTTATATCTAAAGGAGACATTTTATTCTGAGATTGCTTTTTGGAAATGTAAACATCTTGCATAAAATGGGGGAACAGATTTTTTCACTTTAAAGGCAGACAAAAATTAAAGCAGGTATTTCTCTGACTTAAAAGACTTTTTGCTATAATCTTTTTAAAGCATGACATAAAAAGCACTTGGAAAATTAGGTTACTTACATAAGAGGAATAAATTTAGCTCTTGCCAAAAAGCTTCCAATATAATTTCCAGCAGCTTGCCTGATGATGGCAGGATTATTTGGATCCTGCAATTTTTTCCAGAGATGTTCCAAAAATGCTTCTGCGAATCCCTATAAAAAGAGAAGGTATTGCTTTAATCTTTTTTAATGTTGAAGAAATCTCTGGTTATCGGAATCCTAAGATTGTAACTCAGCAATAGGGGAAAGTGCTAGTATCTCGGTCACACCACTAGATAAATAACATATGCAGTTCTCATGGTTCTTAATTTTACAACACTCTGAGATAATAGTATTAAAAACAAAAGGTGTTCCCCAGCCTTATATAAGTTCCCAAATGAGCTGAAATTTAGATTCAACCCTACAGATTTCATAGGTTCAGTGACAGAGCTTTGGAATCCGAGTGATCCCACCGTTTAGCCAGAAATGGAAAGCAGGGACGAGCCACACTCGCGTGGGAACCGTGCGGCAGGCCCGTCACAGTGCCAAGTCCTCTCCCGATCTCTGACCGCACGTACTGAACTTACCCAGAAACAGAGACACAGATTCAAGGGCAGTTTTTGACTAATTATGCTAATCATACAAAAAAGACTAATGAAAACTTCTTTTTAACAAAGGCACAACCTCCAACTTCTCGCAAATAACTCTCTTCAAGAGCACTAACACATACTTCAGGGCAAAGTAAATTTAACCTTCTTACCCATGCCCAGCACTCTCCTGACTATTCCAAGAAGCTACAAAACAGTGGCAAAGGAACAGTCTTCTGTATTTCCATTTTTGTTTCCATAACAGAAAGCCACTGCCTAAAGTTTTAAAATTCTGGATTTAGAAGTTGTTCTGGGATCAAGTGAGTTAGGATCAACTGAGAGAATGAAGGACAGAAACAGTTAAATATCCCCTGGGATTTTTAATAGCCAGGACTGGAATGAAAGGGAAGGGCACCGCCTAGTGTACCAAACGCAGAATGGCACTTTCAGAGCACTTGGCCTAGGACGAGCTTTTTTTTTTTTTTTTAAAGATTTTATTTATTTATTTGACACAGAGAGAGCACAAGCAAGGGAACAGTAGAGGGAGAGGGAGAAGCAGGCTCCCGCTGAGCAGGGAGCCCGACGCTGGGCTCGATCCCAGGACCCTGAGATCATGACCTGAGCCGAAGGCAGACGCTCAACCATCTGAGCCACCCAGGCGCCTCCAGGACGAGCTATCTTATTAGAGGCACCAGAAAAGTGAGCTCAGGAAAAAGAAATACCTCATGTCTCCCTTCCCTACAGCCCCCACCCCCAGTTTTTAAGGGAAAATCATGGGTAAGAATAAAAAGCTAAGACCATGTTGACATGGTACTCACCAATTTAAAACTGCAGAGGTAAAACATGAAAAACTGTACATGGCAGGAGGCGTGGGTGGGCAACAGGAGTTTGTCGAAGATGGTTATGAGATCTCGATATAAATCCTTTGTTTTGTTGTTATCTACCTTGCCTAAAGAGAAAATTTGGCATTTCAGCTTTACACATTGTTTTTAGGCTGCCACTTTCATTTACCAAATTTCTAAAAATAAAATACCATTAAGAAACATCACCCATTAGAAACTGAGGGTTCTAGAGGGGAGGGGGGTGGGAGGATGGGTTAGCCCGGTGATGGGTATTAAGGAGGGCACGTTCTGCATGGAGCACTGGGTGTTATACGCAAACAATGAATCATGGAACACTACATCAAAAACTAATGATGTAATGTATGGTGATTAACATAACATAATAAAAAAATAAAAATAAATAAAAAATAAAATACAAAAAAGAAATATCACCCATTAAGCTATGATTATAACAAAATGCCATTTTTATTTTGCACAGATTTTCCTTTATAACCATAATAATCCAGCACTGACAATGAAGCAGGCCCTCACCTCACACACTGCTGTGATGCCATGAACAGGAAGCCCTTCTGAAGGGCAATTTTACTAGTTATGTGGCAGATGCCCTTTTTTTTTTTTTTAAAGATTTTATTTATTTGACAGAGAGGGAACACAAGCAGGGGGAGTGGGAGGGAGAAGCAGGCTTCCCGCGGAGCAGGGAGCCCGATGCGGGGCTCAATCCCAGGACCCTGAGATCATGACCTGAGCCGAAGGCAGACGCTTAACGACTGAGCCACCCAGGCGCCCCTGGCAGAAGCCCTTTGATCCACTAATTCTGCTGCTAAGAATTTATCACAAGCACATTTCCAGACATATACATATATACAAGGATGTTCATTACACATTTATAATGGCAAAAAAAAAGGAGCGGGGAAGGCGCCTGGGTGGCTCAGTCGGTTAAGCATCTGCCTTTGGCTCAGGTCATGATCCTGGAATCGAGCCTCCCCTGCTCAGGAGGGGAGTCTGCTTTTCCCTCTCCCTCTGCTCTTCCCCCACCCCCCCCCCCCCCGCCCCCGTGCGCTCTCTCTCTCTTGCTCAGTCTTTCAAATAAATAAAATCTTTAAAAAAAAACAAAAAGAGGGAGGAGAAAAAAAAAGAGACAATTAAATCCACACGATCAATAGCAACCTAGAAGGACAGTTAATGGTCTGAGAAAATGTTCACAGCAGGTGGAAAAGGGCAGATTATGAATCACTGTGTACATCATGACCCCCAAATCCACTGAAAAACACACTCCTAAATATACACATGCTAACAGAAAAGAAAAACAGTTCAAAATGCTAATGATGGTTCTCTAAATAGTGCAAATGCAGATTTAAATTGTCTTTTTTATCTTTTCCTATAGTTCCCAAATTTTCTCTCATCAACTGTATTATTTTTATAACAACAAAAAAATTAATAACACCGTCAACTCAGATTCAAGTCCTATTATTCTGAATGGCCAACTATCATACTTAAATCTTTACGATGGGAATAAAGAATCCTGTTTTCATGGCAAAGCCTCCAAACGCAAAGTTCCAGGACAGCAAGAAGCACCCCAACTCGTTCACTACAGCATGACACCCCCAAACTCAATCCCTAACACCAAGCACCCTGTACCAAAGTGCACTACTCTCAGAGGTCCTGAACAACTTGAGTGTGATCTGATCCCCACCTAAAACTGACCAAACTCCAGACATCGTCCCCGACTACGACGGTCTGTGAAACCATCAGGGACTTCGAAGACCAGTAACTGCGCCCGAATCCGGTCCCACCCTTCTCAAGCTCTGTCACACTGGCAAGTCACGGCATCTCTCTAAACCCGCTTCGCCCCATCCTCGGAACAGTAACTTGTCCAGGACCTCTAGGAGGACTATGTCATGTATGAGAAACACCGAGCACACAGCCAGGCACGCTGCCACGTTCAAATGCAGCTACTGTGACGAGTGCAGCTCGTTACCATCTACGTAGCAGACGTCCTTGATGTAGGACAGCAGCAAAGACAGCAGGATGTCCAGGCGCTCGGCTACAGGATGGACCATGTGATCGAGTCTTTGCGGGTCAGCCTTTGCGTCATATTCAGTGTCTTCATCCTCATCCTTTGAAGATAAAGGTCAAACTGACATTAAAAACTGGAGTCAAATAGGTAAGAGGGAAAATTCTCAGAGCTGATTATTTCCTTTGAATGATAAAACAAAGAGAAGACACAGACCCCCTCCTCTAGGCAGGGACTCCCCACCAGAGGTGTGATCCTGAACCGCTGGTGGCATTCCAAATAAAGCAGATTCCGAGCCCAGCCGGAGAGTCACACGGAAGGCCCTCTTGGAGAAAGGCCACGCGAACACCACAGCTTTCCCCCAGCTCCTGGGACCCACTGTGCTGGGCCCTGCTGGTGCCAGGTCTCTCCCAGGACAGGGCACCCCTGCTGGGGGCACCGGTTCTCCGGAGAACCGCCCTTGCACTCCTTCCTGCCCTCCCCAGCCGAAATGACCAGCTGACAAGGGGTCACGGGAGGCCGTCTCCCTGGCTTCAAGCTGGGATCCAGAGCTCCCGGGATCGGGGGTCATCGCTAGGGTCATCACGCTGTAGCTATTTTCCAGCTGAGAGCAAACTCTCGCTTAGTTCCTTTCCCTGCCTTTCCTGCTTCTTCACACCCTTTGTCCCTAGTGACCTAAATCCCCCTCTCAGGCCCTCCTCCTCCAGTGAGCCCGGCCCCCGGCAGAGAAATACTGCATTAAGACCTAAGACAAGTAAAACAAAGAAATCACACAGGTATCCTTTCCTATTTATCGCTCCTTCACAAACAGTATGTGGTTTATAAAACAAAAAACAAAAAAACAACAACAGAAAGCACAAACGTAAGAACAAAAATGAAACCTACTTCACCACTCCCACATTCACAGGCTTGGAAGTAAACAAACTCTACTGGACAGTAAGCAACATGACAGCAGCTACTTATTTAAACCTCACTTTCAAGTTTGCTGAACAACTATTTTAAGCTAAAGCCTTGCAGAAGATGAGGGGCCGTTAGCCATCTCCTCCCACCCTGTGGAATTATGAGCTGTCGTTAGTAAGTGCTGACCATATTGAAGAGTCCTTCGGTGGCGTCTGGCCCGCTACCAGTCTGAATGGCTGCTTCTTCAGCATCCTCAATATCCTGCCGGGATGCATTCACCTACATTATAACAAGGGGGGAAACAGATTGAAAGCAGTAAAAATACAACTACTTTAGGATGCCTGAGTGGTTCAGTCGTTTGGCTGTCTGCCTTCAGCTCAGGTCATGATCCCAGGTCCTAGAATAGGGCTCCCTACTCAGCAAGGAACCTGCTTCTCCCTCTCCCTCTGCCCTTCCCTCACCCTTCCACCCTGCTCCCAATATCCCTCACTCTCATGCTCTCTCTCAAATAAATAAAATCTTAAAAAAAAAAAAAAAACAACTATTTTGGGGCACCTGGGTGGTTCAGTCAGTTAAACATCTGATTCTTGGTTCTGGCTCAGGTCATGATCTCAGGGTTGTGAGATCAAGCCCCGCGCTGGTATCTGCATTCAGCGTGGAGTCTGCTTGAGATTCTCTCTCCCTCTCTCTCTCTGCACACCGCCCACCCCCCCCAACTTGCTCCCTCTCTCCCTTAAAAAACAAAAGAAAAATACAACTACTTTATTCGGGGACTGGAAATTCGTCTGATATACATACTTTGAAGGGGTCCACATGAGCACCCCTTCTGGCCCTATAACTCAATACACAATTACGGTGCAAACTTACCAACTGGTCTGGGTCACAAAGGAATTTACGAGACTACAAATCACACCCCTTTCACTACATACTTCTATAAAATCGTTATGAAATGCAGTGTGCTGGTCTAAATCAGTTTCCACAAACTGAACATTCATTCCAACTCTTAACATGTTGTACCAGAAGCATGTCATCCATCAACTGAACAGGAAAATGACAAAATGCAAGTCAACTGGAATTACTGAATATTCATTGTGGTATATAACCCTATCTCGCTTCACACAACATTCAAATCATACATTTTTTACTCTCTCTACATGACCTCCTTTCTACGTGTGCTCTCCACCGTTGCACAGTATGAACCACGGAAAGACTTCACAGATGATACGTGCAGCCGGCCAGACAGCCTTCCTCCCAGTGAGCATCGCGCCAGCCTGCCACCCTCCAGCTCATCCCCGGCCTGCCGCGCTGCTGCCTCGTCCCCCCCCCCCACAGTATCGGGGCTCTCCTCCATCACTCACAGCTCCTCAGGCCACAGACCTCATGTCTCCCCCAACAGCCCCGCTCCATCCCCTCCTATACCCTCACCAAGGCCTCCAGCAGCCCCACTCACCAACCACACACTCTCCCCTGAAACACAGCGTCCCCTCCAGGGACACGGCAGCAGACTCCCTCTGGATCACCAAATCCAAGGACACTGGCTCTGTTCATCCTCCTTAAAAACGTCAACAGTAGCTCACACCACTGACCAAACCCTTCCTTCTTCCAGATCCTCTGCAGGTGTCCGTACTCACCTTCCCCACCCATCACACTTCCTCTCTCCCGACTCGCCGGCATCCCGGCACAGGTGCGTCCCAGCCCCTCCCGGCCGCTACCACTGCTTGCTGACCGTTCTCCATCAGGCACCCCAGCTGCACCCCAGTCCATCCACAACAGAACTCTTCCTCTTCCAACCTCCTCCTGACTTTTCTCCTTACTGCTAACACACCAACTCCATTCCCCAGGGAGCAACTGCTCTCTTACCCTGTACTTCTCCACTTCCAACCCAGTCCCAAGGACCGGTTCGCCTTTCCTCCCCCATGTCACTAGAACCCACCACTTTCCTTCATTCCCACTGCAGGCCTCTTTAAAAAAGGGTATAAAGAATTCAACATCACCTCCTTAGGAATGCCTTTCTGACCCCTTCGCATGACATCAGGTTTTCCAGCACATAACGACACGTGTTCCACTCACAGCATTTACCACGACTGTACTTTCACATGTGTGTGACCATCTAATGCCTTGTTCCCCAACCAGGAGAGATGGGACCGTCTATAACCAGCAGCACATCCATCAAGTTCAAGAAATGTTCAAAGAAATCAAAGGTGGAAATGTGGATTCTTCTCCATCATTGCTTCTATTGTTTCACATATTATGATTATGTATTCAATAAATGAAAATCAGTGAGAAAAACAGGTTATCAAATACTTACATCCAACTTGAGTAGCTTCTCGATCACAAGCTCCAGAATTTCATGCCTCAAGGTTGGAAAATATACACTAATCCTTAGTAAATTATGAACATAACATTCCTAAAACATAAAAAGACAAAACATTTCAACAGAGGATAAATGTTTCATAATGACATAAGAAAAACATTAATTATACAATCTTTAGTTTCAATTAAACAGAAAAAAGAAACTATCCAGCAGCACAGAAACTATACTGTTCCTCTATCAACACAATGTTCAGTATCATTAATCTAATTACCCCCTGTGAACTAAATTTGTTTGGGGGGGGTTGGTTTTATTAAGATTTTATTTTTAAGTAATCTCTACACGCAACGTGGAGTTCGAACTCACAACCCTTAGGATCAAGAGTCGCATGTTCTACCAACTGAGCCAATCAGGCACTCCACCCCACCCCCGTTAATTAAATTTGTAATCTGTATACTTCCACAGGAATTTTTTAACCAGGTTTGTTGAGATAGAATTCATCCATCTAAAGTGTACGATTCAACAGTATTTAGTATACTCAGAGTTGTGCAACTGTCACCACAACCAGTTTTAGAAATTTTCATCACCTAGAAAGGATAGGGTTATCTTTTAGTAATGTACCTCCCCCCAAGCCCTCAGTAACCACTGATCTACTTTCTGTCTAAGAATTTGCCTATGCTAGACCTGTCATGGAAGCGGTCTCTTATACTACGTGGCGTTTTAGCATGTTTTCAAGATTCACTCACTTTGTGGCAAGTAAACCACTGTTTTATTGCCAAATAATACCCACTGTATACACATACCACATTTTGTTGATTCACTGGCCCGTAAACATTTGGTTATTTCCATATTTTGAATATCCGTGTAAAGTGCTGCATAGACATACATTTTCTTTTTTTTTTTTAAAGATTTTATTTATTCATAAGAGACAGAGAGAGAGAGAGGCAGAGGGAGAAGCAGGCTCCCCGCTGAGCAGGGAGCCTGATGTGGGACTCGATCCCAGGACCCTGGGATCATGACCTGAGCCGAAGGCAGACTCTTAACCATCTGAGCCACGCAGGCGCCCTAGACATACATTTTCTGCTGGATAGACACCTAGCAGTGGAAATGCTAAGTTGTATGGCAATTCTCTGCTTAACCTTTCTGAGAAAAGGTCAAGAGGCCTTCCCAAAGCACTTCGGCACCTACCATTCTCCACTCTCACCAGCGATGGAACGAGGGTTCTGACTTCTCCACATCCTCACCACTACTTGTTACTGTCTGTCCCTCTGAGTACAGCCATCCCAGCGGGTGTGAAGTGGGATCTTGCGTTATGGTTTCCTCTTGCGTTTCCCTGACAACTAGTGATGCTGAGCTTTTCCTCAACACTGACCATAAGTGTATCAATTCTGGAGAAATATCCATTCAAATCGTGTGTCCATTTTTTAGTTATTTGCCTTTTTATTATCAAGATATTAGAGTTCTTCATATATTCTAGATATACACAACTTGCAAGTATTTTCTCCCACTGTTTGGGTTGTCTTTTCACTCTCTTGAAGGCGTCCATGAAGCACAGCTGGTAAACTGTAAAGAAGTTGAACTCATCTGGTTTTCTGTGGCTCTTGTGTTTCAGGCATCCTATCTGGAAACTGTTGCCTAATTCCAGGTCACAAAAATGCTTACCTATGTGTTCTTCCTAAGAGCTTTTTTTAGCTTACATTTAGGTCTTTAATCCACTTTGAGTTCATTTTTGTTTACTGTGTGAGGGGAGGCCCGGCTTCATTCTTTGCATGTAGATTTCCACTTGTCCCACAACCATTTGTGGAAAAGACTGTTCTTTTCCCCATTAAATTATCTTATACTACTGGCTTTTGTATATTGATCTTATATTCTATAACCAGGTTGAACTCATCTCACTTCTAATAGTGCTTTGAGGATTCCTCAGGATTTTTCTAAATGTAGGATCATGTCATCTGCAAATACAGGCATTTTTTACTTCTTCCTTTCCAATCTGGATGCCTTTTCCTTTTCCCACCTGCCCTTGCTAGAACCTCTAGTACAATACTGAACAAAAGGGGCAAAAGCAGACATCCTTGTTTTGTTCCTTATCTTAGGAGAAAGCTCTTTCACCATTGAATAGGATACTACCTGTGAGTTTTTCATACATGTCCTTTATCAGGTTGAAAAAGTTCCCTTCTATTTTTGTCATGAAAGAGTTCTGGTGTTTGTCAAATGCTTTTGTGCATCTACTGAAATGATCATGTGGTTCCTGTCATCTATTCCACTGACGTGGTATGTTTTATTAACTGATTTTAACAGGTATTAAATGAACCATGCAGTGCTAGGCTAAGTTTCACTTGGTCATAGTGCATAACTCTTTACGTCACTAAATGCAGTTTTCTAGTGGGTTGTTGAGGATTTTTATATCTATATTCATAAGAGATATAAGATTTATAATATGCCACTTGAAGCAGACTATCACAAACATTAGCAAACCTTATTAACTCTGTATTTAATACTTATAATACCTTATTTAGGAAAAAATAAGCTATGCTTAGTAGGAAACCATTATTCATTATTCATTATTGAAAACCAGAAGTCATCTAAATATTACACAAAAACTTAAGAAGAATTCATCCATAGAAGGTTCTGCCTTCATGTTCAAATAAAGCATGTTTACAATTGGTATAATGTATAGACTACTACCTTCTAGTAATTTTTATTTGTATAATCACTAAGCCTATTCAGATATTTCTGAAATGGACTCTGCCCTTGACTTAAGGGAAAAAGGCACTGGGGATCCTCAGTGAGTTCCTAAGAAAGGAATCTGAGTCACATTCTTAGTCTTGAGTTTAATCTGGAAAACAACTGCTAAGAAAAAGATGTAACATCACCTAAAACTAAATCACAACTTTTCCATTATTTTCCCCATGAAAAGATTGCTTACCAATGTTCTCTCTGATTTTCGAACAAATGGAAATTTTTCCACCAATATTGGCATAAGAAACCACGGTGCCCTATTTAAAAAATAAAAAAATTAAAAAATCAATCCATGTTAACTGGACTTTCTTGGAAGGTGACATTTCCATTCTAAGAGCAAATATGGATGCAGGAGGCAAATGGTAACTAACTACTTCAAATAATCAGAACTTATTCAGAGAAAATCTATAATACCTTAGGGGGAAATAACCTTCTATTAACTTTGATATCAATAGCAAAATAAAAAGGGGGATTCTTTTCTACAAAAGCAAAAGAGTTTCAGTTTAAAATCTAAATGTTTCCCACGGCAGTGCTTTCCCACATATATTACTTTAAAAAGGAGAAAAAAGCATCAACTTTTTTTTAAGTTAACAAATCATTTTTTTAAGTTAACAAATAACAAACTTACAGAGAGAACTTTAAGTCTACTCTTCCAAAAGAAACCCAAGTTTTTCTTAGAACTGTAACTTTTTAAAAATTCAAATATGGGGCTCCTGGATGGCTCAGTTGGTTAAGCAACTGACTCTTGATTTCGGCTCAGGTCATGATCTCAGGCTTGTGGGATGGAGCCACACAGCACTCAGAGTGCAGTCTGCATGAGATTCTTTCCCTCTCCCTCTGTCCCTCCCCCCGCTCAGGCTCTCCCTCTCTAAAATAAAATAAATCCTTAGGAAAAAAATATTCAAATATAATCAACATACAATATTAGAACTGCAATTTTTATTTATATGGCATGACCCAAGCACACAGGGGTTGCTCACTGAAAATTTTGGGGTATCATACCTTGTTGAAGATAAAAGCAAAATTCCAACCACTATACAAAATTTGGAGGAAAATTTGCACACAAGCTCTAAATAAGAATTTAAATAATTTTAATTAAGTCATTAATTCTTAAATTAATTTTTAAATAATTTAAATAAAGACAATGAAGAGAGAACTAAAATGCCGTTTTATAGAATGTTATATCATCAAGATACAAAAACATGTAGCATACAACTTGAGTTCTGATGCTATGAACATAGTTAAGCTCCTACTAATTGATCATAATTTTCTTGAGACTTAAAGACCATGATTCAAAGTAAGTAACAAAAGGATACTCACGAGGGGACATATCTTGCTATTATCTGCAAGGCTCTGTGACATGTGTCAAAATTGGCAGGAAGATCTACAAGGAGAAAAGCGAGAGTATGAGCATAAAAATAAAACTGAAAACTGAAAAATGATGTTTTAAGCTAAAAACACCCGCTAACCAGAACTGAATCATTTACTAGCAAAATATTAAATTTAAGATTTTTCTCCAGAACCAACCATCAATGAAGACTAAGTGGATTAATTACATAAGTAATGCACTAAGGGCAACTGGTTACATGTTAATGCTAAATGTAACCAAAAAAATTCCATCAGAGGTTGCCATTTGTTGCAGCCTACCCATTAGAATAAATCCTGGAGTTGCCCTATGCTTTATCATTCAGCAGCATTCTCTCAGACACAGGAGGCATCCCTTGTTTAATCCTGTTTATACTTACTATCGTCTTCATCATCAGAATCTGAAACATCGACGTCACCTTCCTTAATGACCACTCGGGCTTTTGATGGAGAAACAAAATATGTCATTCTTTTTGTCACCGACCTAAACATCAACAGCTACACAAAAAAGTAATTTTTCCATTGTCCAAACTTAGTACAATGATTGAATTTGCAGTCTAAAGGAAAAAAAAGCATCAAGTAACTTTCTAAGTAAAGCTAAAAATTCCTGACTTCTAACACTTAACATAAAAAAATCACAGCAACAAATCTAAATGCTTCCATAGAAATCATTATAGGGAACAGACATGTACCAAAACTGGGGCCAATATGCATTTCAGAATTTTCCATGTTGGCAACAATCCCCACAGGGTTCTGAGAAGGTAGTATCTTAATAAAGAGGTATTTAAAAAATGAGAAAGCAGAGAAAGCAAAGAACCACTTACGAGGTATAAAATGAGAAACAATCATGCTGAGACATGGTCTAAGGAAGACAGTCTGTGCTGATACAAGATTACCAAGAAAAGCCAAATACTCCTCCACCACTGTCTGACTTCTATTCAACCACTGTAATCTCTAGAGGTGAGAGGGAAAGAAACATGTAAGAAACATTCTACTGATACAATGTGTTCTGTTTTCAAAGTACTGAATCACATACTAGTCAGTGAAGTAAGTGGCAAACTTACCAATAAAATACTGATAAGCTGCTCAAACTCTTTAGTCAAGTACATGATGGAAGAACGGAATTCTAACAGCCAGTTAATGATCTGGTCATCCTTAAGGTAAACAAAGAAAAGTGCTTTCAAAATCACAAATCCTCTAAAATAACGAAAACATGATACCTATTTTGCACCAAGCACCTACCAATAATATTTAAATTAGGAGAAAAAGTCACAAACTTGCACTGAAGCCAAAATTGGGATGAAGATTTCTTAGTTTGTATCAAAACAGAAGGATGTTACAATACCTTTTCCTGTTTTTTTTTTTAAAAAGCAACATAGTAACTCTGACATACAGGAAATAAGTGGAAATGTTGACAGATGGGAATTTTTCGAACTGCAGAAAGAGCATAGCAGATTCAAATACTGTAAGATCACAGGACCAAGAGTTACCTCAATTTCCTCTATATTCATGCTGACGTGAAAACATGTTAATATTCAGTCTAAGCTAATTAATTAGAGACATCAATACATATAACTTTTTCTCAACCCAACCTGTAACTAGACTTAAATATATTAAGATCTGTTATAGACAGGGGCACCTGGGTGGCTCAGTTGGTTAGGCATCTGACTCTTGATTTCGGCTCAGCTCATGATCTCAGGGTTGTTGAGATCGAGCCCCACGTCAGGCTCTGCGCTGAGCGTGGACCTTGCTTAAGAATCTCTCTTCTCAATGAAGGGGGGGAAATCGGAGGGGGAGAAGAACCATGAGAGACGATGGACTCTGAAAAACAAACTGAGGGTTCTAGAGGGGAGGGGGTTGGGAGGATGGGTTAGCCTGGTGATGGGTATTGAGGAGGGCACGTTCTGCATGGAGCACTGGGTGTTATGCACAAACAATGAATCATGGAACACTATATCTAAAACTAATGATGTAATGTATGGGGATTAACATAACAATAAAAAAAAAATTAAAAAAAAAAAAAAAAAAAAAAAAAAAAAAAAAAAAAAAAAAAAAAAGAATCTCTCTTCTCAGCTTTGCGCAGTGGCAGTATCGTAGCCAATGAGGTTTATCCGAGGCGTGATTACTGCTAATTGAAAGAATCTCTCTCCCTGCCCCCTCCCCCTGCTCGTGCATGTTCTCTCCCCCTCTCTCTCTCAAAAAAAAAAGATGTGTTATATAAATGTTGGCTCCACTACTCCATGAAGTATTTTTTAGGCAATAAAATTACTGTTCATCATTAATAACTTTTAGTGACATGGGAAAAACTGCTAAAAGAAAACAAGCCATGTATAAAATACGCTATAGGTTAGATAAATATAAAATATAGTTTGTATTAATTCATATGCACAAATACACAAGAACAAACTAAAAAACCCCAATTTTGAAAGAAATGGTTATTGCTGATTAAGACTCAGTAGGGGAAAGGAACATATAAATAAACAAAAGCACTACAATGTTGTACCTATCACAAGAGATTATTAACAGACAATGTTGTGCTTACAGTGATACATTATTACAGACAGTATGGTACCTACGTGAGAGACTACTGCCAGCCAGGGTTGTACCTGCAATTACAGACTACTGATACGGGCTATCATGTAGTGAGAACACAGCAGGTGCCAGGCACGGTGCCAACACCACACAAATGCATCCCTTACTAATCCTAACAATGCTGAAAATGGACTGCTGGCGTTCCCCTTTTACAGCTGAGGAAACTGAGGCTAAGAGAAATTAATAAGCACCCTGCCCATTTGAGAAGCTAATAAAGAACTGGGTTCAAACCTGTCTGACTGGGTCAAAGCCTACGCTCCGTCCACTCTCCCACAATACCTCGCTCCACACAGAGAAGGAGCCCACCGCCTTTTTCCCAACTTCACTCAACCGCTGACTGCTTGCGATGTGCTATCTGTGACAAATTTCAATGAGACGGACTCTTCCCTGATGAAACCCCAAGTAAGCTGGCAATTAAATCAAGTAAATTGCAACTCATTTGCACTATGGTAATTTCATAATGTCCACAACCAGTAAAGGTAACTGTACTGATAGCTCACCAAGGCCTGAAGCAGAGAAGACAAGCTAAGGTATGTGCAAATAAAAATGAGTTAACTCTATCCTATCCCTTTTCCACTAAAAAAAAGTGCAAGAAAATTATAAAGCTAACATTTAAACTGCTCCGTTTTTGTTTTGTTTTGTTTTTAAGATTTTATTTATTTATTTGACAGAGAGAGAGGGAACACAAGCAGGGGGAGTGGGAGAGGGAGAAGCAGGCTTCCCGCTGAGCAGGGAGCCCGATGTGGGGCTCGATCCCATGACCCTGGGACCATGACCTGAGCCGAAGGCAGACGCTTAACGACTGAGCCACCCAGGCGCCCCAAAACTGCTCCGTTTTTTTAAAGAGTACTAGTTGCAGACTCTGGTGCTTTAGTACTGAACCACTATTAGAAGCAAATCACTTGCAAAACTCTCTGAACTAACACAGATACAACTGATGCAACTGTTGGTCTGTCAAGATACCAATGAGAAGTGCTGATAAAAAATACAGTGGGGGCACCTGGCTGGCTCAGTCGGTGGAGCATGTGACTCTTAGATCTCGGGGTTGTGAGTTTGAGCCCCACACTGGGTATAGAGATTACTTAAAACATAAATAAAATCCTAAAAACAACAACAGAACACAAAGAAAATGGTCCTTTGTACCCGTAGAAGAACGCCAGGGTCAGGGAGAGCTTCAAACAGGAAGTGACACTTCTGCTGCCTATAAACAGACTGGGTGTTCTCTAGGGGCTTCATTCCTCACAGAGCGACAAGCATGTATTCAGAAAACCAAAAGCAGTTCTCTTATGGCTGGAGTATATGGTAAGCAAGTCAACAAATAGGGGAATCAAAGAGGGGCAGAGATAAATTACCAAAGTCCTTGTAAGCCAGATTTGTAATTACGACAATCTACTTGAAGGGTGGGGAATGCAGTGAAATGAACACCCATGTGCTTAGAGAGAACCAAGGAAAGTTCCATTAAAGAGGACACTTCAGGGGCACCTCAGTTAAGAGTCTGCTTTCAGCTTGGGTCATGATCCCAGGGTCCTGGGCTCGAGCCTTACATCAGGCTCTCTGCTCTGCAGGGAGTCTGCTTCTCCCTCTCCCTTTGCCCCTCTCCCTGCTCATTCTCTCTCTCTCTAATAAATAAATAAATTCTTTAAAACAAAAAAAAAAAAAGAGGATGGGGCGCCTGGGTGGCTCAGTCATTAAGCGTCTGCCTTTAGCTGGAGTCATGATCCCAGGGTCCTGGGATCAAGCCCCGCATCGGGCTCCCTGCTCAGTGGGAAGCCTGCTTCTCCCTCTCCCACTCCCCCTGCTTGTATTCCCTCTCTCGCTGTGTCTCTCTCTGTCAAATAAATAAAATCTTTAAAAAAAAAAAATTGAAAAAAAAAGAGGATACTTCAGCTGGATCTCAAATAGTAGGAGTTTTGTAGATAAACTAATAATAACAGTAAACACTAATATAGTAATTACCATGCCAGGCATTGTTCTAAGATTTTAACATATAAGTCATTTAATCCTTACAACCATCCCATGAGGTAGGTGCTACCATTGGTTCCCATTTTATAGCTGGGGCCAATGAGGCACAAAAGTGCAGTATACTTACCCTCAGTCACAAAGCCAGTAAGGGATGGAGGCCATGTAGCCAGAGCCCATGCTCCAATAGGTAGCAACTAAAGTGACTACAGAGGACCTCTTGCAGCCACAAAAGGCACATGCAAAGAGATAAAGATGAACAGAAGTGGCGCCAAATGCTGGGTGTAGAGATTACTTTTTTAAAAATTTAAAAAAAAAAAAAAAGGTGAAAAAAAGTGGCAAACTCATGGAATAAAGTATCTAGTGAAACTGAACATAGAAAAACAGTGCAGCAGACCATGCTAAGAAGCTCGGCCTTTCTGCAAAAGGCATTAAGTTTCCCCACAGGAAAATGACACGTTTAGCATATGCTTTAGAGAGGATTTAGGCTGCACTGTAGAGGGTAAAATTTGGGGGGGGGGGGTAATGGGAGATAGAGGAGAACTGGAAACCTAGATAACCTAAAGGAGTTAAGAGAAGAATCCAGACAAAAGAGCACCAACAACACAAGAAGCCTTGAAAGACTTTTTTTTCCACCAAAGGCCCTGGTGAATCAATGGAAACGAGGGGTGACGAAGTCGAGAAAGACCCCAAGGTTCCTAGCTCAAGAATTAGGTAAGCAATACATCAGTTAAGGCAATAAAGAAGACTGTAGAGGAGTGTGTTTGGGAGAGAGAAAATGATAAATTTGGGGCACTTGTAATACTTGTGGGCTGGCAGTTAAGAAACAAGTCGGGAGGGGTGCCTGGGTGGCTCAGGCGGTTAAGCATCTGACTCTTGATTTCAGCTGGAGTCATGACCTTGGGGTCGTGGGATCAAGCCTCATGTCGAGCTCCGCACTCAGGAGGAATCTGCTGGAGATTCTCTCCCTCCACCTCTCCCCCTGCTTGTGCACATGCTCTCTCTAAAATAAATAAATAAACCTTAAAAACAAACAAACAAACAAGTCTAGAGCCCACAAGAGCAATATGAGCTATAGATACAAATCTGGAAGTTACCAGGCCACAGGAATTCCAAAGCCACGAGGGCATAAGGAGATCATGCAGGAATAATTCTTACAGGAAGGAAAAGGTCAAGTCTAGAAACCTAATCAACACCAAATTTAATAACCAGTCACAAGAATGATTAGACATAAGTGATAAGAAGACAGGAAGATCCCAGAAACTGAAGGAAAGGTTTTAAGAAGTGGGCAGTAGGGGCACCTGGGTGGCTCAGTCGTTAAGCGTCTGCCTTCGGCTCAGGTCATGATCCCAGGGTCCTGGGATCGAGTCCCACATCGGGTTCCCTGCTCAGCAGGAAGCCTGCTTCTCCCGCTCCCACTCCCCCTGCTTGTGTTCCTGCTCTCACTGTCTCTCTCTGTCAAATAAATAAATAAAATCTTTAAAAAAAAAAAAAAAAAAAAGAAGTGGGCAGTCAATAGTGTCAACTGCTACAAGGAATTCATATGACGCTTGGAAAAAAAAAAAGTCTGCTGAAATCAGCATGTAAGAAATGACTGGTAATCTCTGTCATAGTAATCAGAGCAGAGGACTTCATAGTGGATTTAAACGCGCAGGGAAATGAGAAAGTGCGGGCTGTCAGCAGGAATAACAGCTAACGAAGCCCTTTGTGTCAGGGGCTGTTCTAAGTGCTTCTCATATATTAACTCACTGGATCCTCTAAAACCTCACATTTAAAAGACCTCTATTGTTTTTCTGGTTTTACAAAGACAAAAACAGAGGCAGAGAGGTTAAACAAGCTGCCCAAGATCACACACTGGGGAACAAGAGAGTAAAGATTTGATCCCAGACAATCTGACTACTATTGCCATGGTAAGAGACTACTCTTTCCAAAGTTGGGAAACAAAATTCACTGAGTTGTGCCTACGACAGGTATATATCTTAAAAGGTACATCTCTTGAAACATTTCCAAAAACAATGAAAAGGGTACAAGCTCGAAAGACAAGTCAACTTGTGTTTTTGTTTTCTCCGTGGAGAGACATGAGAGCAGCATGCAGCATAAAGAGGTTCCAGAAAGGAAAGATAAAGCAGGGATGCTCAACCTGAGCAGTCCTGGCATCTCGGACTTGAGAATTCTTTGTTGTGGAGGGCCGCCCTGTGCATTGCTGGCTGTGTAGCTGCATCCCTGTCATCCACTCACTGGATGCTAGTAGCGCCCCTCCCTCCCCAAGACGTGGCAACCAAAAATGTCTCCCGTTCATCACCGAATGTGCCCAGGGGGCAAAAGTGCCCATTGAGAGCCGTTGAGAGCCGCTGCATTCAAGTGACGGATCATACAGAGAGCAAGTTCTAGAGGATGGAATAGGACCAAAAGTGCAAACTGAATCTGTACAAAGTGGCTACAGCTTTGCTAATGAACAAATGTAAATTAATTACCTTTATGTCTGGATCTGACAGCTGGTTCTTCAACAACTCAAAGTCATTTGTTTCACCCTAAACAAGAACAGAAAAAAAAAAAGTAGTTCTGCTTACTTCAGTTTCCTGTTAAAGACCAAAAGCAGGACTTTTAACTATTACAAAAGGAACATTATAACTTTCACACATCATTGGATTGTAAAATTGTAATTCCAAAAATTTAAAAACTCACGTTAGTGGAGCTAGGCAGCTTGGAAAAAAACTAAATGAATACTGAAAGGTTGTTCACATTTAGGTATACTTATGTACTGACACCTAAATAAAATAGTTGATGACACAAGGTACCATCCATTCATATATGTAGATTTAAAATGCTTATACAGGGGCGCCTGGGTGGCTCAGTCATTAAGCGTCTGCCTTCAGCTCAGGTCATGGTCCCAGGGTCCTGGGATCGAGCCCCGCATCGGGCTCCCTGCTCAGTGGGAAGCCTGCTTCTCCCTCTCCCACTCCCCCTGCTTGCGTTCCCTCTCTCACTGTATCTCTCTCTGTCAAATAAATAAAATCATTTAAATAAATAAATAAATAAAATGCTTATACATATAAATACAAACATTCATATTTTCCCTCCATCACTGAGATTTAGTAGAATCACTTCTAAACTAACACAGAACCAAAAAAAAAAAAAAAAAAAAAAAATCCCTATTGACAGAGCTGGTTTATTGTCCCAAAACAATGCTTAGGTAATTCCTTTAGAAATAAAATGCTTTTAGGCGCCTGGGTGGCTCAGTCAGTTAAGGGTCTGCCTTCGGCTCAGGTCATGATCCCGCGGTCCCAGGATCAAGCCAGCAATGGGCTCCCAGTTCAGCAGGGAGTCTGCTTCTCCTTGACCCTCCCGGCTTTTGGTGCTCTCACTCACTCTTTCTCTCTCAAATAAATAAATAAAATCCTTAAAATTTTTTTTAAAAGAAAGAAAATGCTCTGATCCAATGATTTTTATTCTAGCACCTGCTCAAGTTTTTGAAAGATACTATGGAAATAAAGCATTTGAAGACATACAACCTCAGCAAAGAGGTTATTACTCTAATTTTGAGCTGATAACATAATGCTGTTGTTAAACAACTGACTTCAAGACTGACATCTAAAATTCATTTTATTATGTCTACTGGTCTTTAGTATAAAGGCTACAATTGTATCCTAACCAACAAAAACCAACCTCAACGTATCAATTACATCTCAATAAAGCAGCAGGGAGAAAGACATCAAACCTCACATGATCTCTTACCTTCTTGTACTTCAGCAAGACTTCTGTCACAGTTCCACCAAACCGAACAGTTTTTCTTGGGGGAGAATTGAAGAAATCATTCTCTAAAGTGAGCATATCTGAAAGCCTGTAGAACCAAGATTATCACACTATTAAGTGCAGGACAGAGAATAATAAAAATTTTAATAGTCAACATTTATGGAGCCAACATCACTCAGTGGGACTATCGCTAAGGCCTCCTACCCGGCTTCCTTGCTTCCACTCTAACCTCCCAACAGTCTTCTTTCAGTGATCTAATGATCTTTTCCAAAACTTAAAACAGATCATGCTACTCTACTCTCCTGTTAAATTCTCCAAAGATTTCCCACCTCACTTAGAATACAAATTCAAACTCTTTGTCGCTGTCTTCAAGGTCCTACATTAATCTGGCCCCTGACTACCTCTCTGACCTCATCTCCAACCACTTAACATACTGCAACCATAGTGTCCTTGCTATTCTTCAAACTTGCCAAGCTGATTCCCATTTCTCTTGCTGTTCCCTTTATCAGAAACACTCATGCTCCAGACCTAGACACGCTGGGTTCTTGTCTTCATTCAAGCTAAGGTCATTCAAGCTAAGGTCAAATGTCAGAGGGGCCAAAATCTAAAGTATCCATCCCCTCACTTCCTCCATCACCCTGTTTTTATTTCTTCAGGTTATCTCTACCTGAAACCATGCTGTTCTTCTATTTATTAGTCACTGTCTTTCCCTCCTTAGACTGTAAGCTCTGTTGCGAGCACAGATGTTGTCTCTTTTGATAGACTACTGTCTTCAGTGTATAACCAAGAAAGTATAGGCACTTAATAAATACCATGAATGATATCATTGCTAAGTGTTTCACAAAGTTTTTTTCCTTTACACAAAGCAGAGCTGGGGGGGGGCGGGGGGGGGGGGACGGGCCACAGCATCTTACTAATGACTCTCAAAGTTAAACCCCAGAATGTTTTATGGGGGTTAGGAGCATTAAAAGTTGAAAAAGACAGGGGCGCCTGGATGGTTCAGTCGGTTAAGCATGTGACTCTTGATTTCGGCTGAGGTCATGATCTCAGGGTCCTGAGACTGAGCCCCACCTCCAGCGCTGAGCTCAGCGGGGAGTCGGCTTGAGATTCTCTCTCCCTGGGCCCCTCCCCCAGCTCGCTCGCTCGCTCTCTCTCAAATAGATAATAAATCTCAAAAAAAAAAAAAAAGAGTGGAGGAAGACAGACTGTTAAAAAACGTGTATGTGGAAACAAATTTCAAACATCAACAGAAAATTACGAGTCCGTTTGCCATCAATGACAGCATTCGCCTGATAAATCAATGAGGTCAGGGAACTCTTTCCAAGTCTAGACGAAGAAGCGGGAGGGATGAGCAAAGGAGAAGGTAGCACCCAGGCCTGGGGCGCTCTGAGGGAGCCCCGTGGGGAGAAAAGGGGACTCTGGAACGGAGAACAGATTCATTTTCCCAGCCCCTCTCCCACCTTTACCACCCACTTAAGGGGCATGGGCTTACTCCTGAGGACCTGAGATGACCCTCTACCCGTTGCTCCCACGATTCCTTCAGCTCTGCCCCAGGCCCTTTCACATCCGCTGCCCTAACCCCGGTCCTGGACTTCGGTGTCAGATGCGCAGAAGGAAGCGTCCCGGACTCTCACCCAGTCCTCGTCGCGCCCAGCGTCTTGCCTGCAGAGGCCGAAGCGGCCGCATCTCCGGGCAACCGCGTGTGAAGCAGCGGGGCCGCCATTGGGCCGGACAGGCGCGACGACTGCGCCTCGCACCGGAAGTCGTGCTCCTTCTGGCATCTCCGCCCCACCCCCGCCCCACCCCGTGGCCCGGAAGACGCGCGCGCGAGCGACGGCCTTCAGCCAATCAGGATTCCCGAGTGAGAGCGCAGCGATTCCCGGCGGGCTAGAGCGCCGCCAAAGCTTTCTCCTCCCCGCCCGGCGTCAGGGCCCCTCCTCGCAGTTGGAAGACTTTCTCCGCCCCGCGGGGTGCGGCGCTTAGAGTGGCTACAGCACTGGGAGAGGAGAGATCTTTGGCGGCTGCGAGCAGTTCCCGAGGTCATGAAGGAAGCGCGGGAACCCCCGGGAGGTGCTAAGCGGTGGCCGGGTTCCACGGAGTCAAAGCATCCCTTAGTCAAATTAAGAAACTGAGGCTCTAATTAAACCAAACCCGCCCAGAGATGGGGGCGGGCGGGGTTTTCGAACTAGGCTGCTCCAACCCAGCATCTGCAGAGGGCTCTGTACCCTCTGCGCTGTCCTCAGACATCCAAGCTGATCTTTTCTTTGCGGAAACTGAGGTTTGACGGAGCGATTAACCCAGAAACCCCCGAGCTGTGGTCATCTGGGATGATAAAGAGTGAGAGGAGTTTGTAAGAGGCGTTAGCCCTTGAACTTAAATTTTTAGGGGAAGTCCAGGAGTCGGCCGGACCAACAAAGCCTCGAAGGGTTTTCCAGCATAGGGAACAGCAGGTGCCAAGGCATGGTGGGTGGGAAGGAAGCAGAGGGAAAGAGGGATTGCCCCTCCCCTCCGTTTCTAGGAATGGAAAATGTTGCAACCTTTGGAAACTGTATAGAACCATCAAAAGGACATTAAACCAACTACAGCAATTTGTTAAGTATAAAGCACTGTTCTATTTTCCAACAGTGTAAAATCAGTAACTATCTTTCTGCCAACTCCATACAGTCCCACCATTTCTTACGCCGTTGGTTTAGAGTCCCTTAGGAGTGTTGGGCAGGTATCATCAATGTCCTGAGAGCAGAGGAAATTGCGCCTTAGCTCACAAAGATACTCCAAGACAGCCGTTGAAGTGGGACTCTTCTCCCCTCCAGCCCCAAAGCAGAGGGAAAAAATTTAAATCACGTCCATCGGCACTCTCATACACTGTCAGTAGAAATTTAACTCTGCACTGTCAAGCAATTTGACAATTCTTTCATTTTTAAAAGTCTGACATACACGAAAAAATATATGTTACTGTAGGTTATACAACATAATAAAATTAATAACTGTGAATGTATGGCCCAATTTATGAAACAGAACCTTAACCTGTACTATTGAAGCTTCCTGTGTGTTCCTCCCAGGTCCCACCTTCTTGCTTCTTCCCAAAGCTAATTACTATCCTAACTTTTTAAAACCATTTCAACTTTTCTTTATGTAATTATCATATATATTCCTAAACTATCTATATACTTTTGCTTATCTTTCCATGATAAAATTATTTCCATGCTGCATTATACTTCTGCTGATTTCGATCCATCCCTGTTGTGTTTCTCTGCCATGTAGCATTCCATTATATGAATATGCCATGATTTATATATCCATTTCCCTATCACCAACATTTAGATTATTTTTTCCTCCCCAAACCCCCACATATTGCTGTGAATATGCTTGTATAGTCTCCTGAATCATGTGTGTGAAAATTTTTCTAGGGTAGAATTGCTGGCTTGGAGGGTATACAAGACACAGTTGAGTTTTCTAAAGTAGTTGTACCAATATATGCTCCAAGCAATATCTTTTCCTTAAGCTTAAGCACAGCTCCTTCCTTATTTTCCCAAAGCACAGTTAAACCTAGGCTTCCATGTTAAAATTTTTTTCAACAGAAGCCTCATCATAATACAAGGAAAATCTTTTTTTTTTTTTTTTTTTTTTTTAATACAAGGAAAATCTTAAAGCTAAATAGCATAATTCACTGTTGAAGTTCTTGGTCCTGTCCCTTCACTGGGGATCCTCTACTCAGTCACCCTATTCCATGGGCCAACACATCTTGCCAAGACAAAAGCTTTCTTTATCCAGTCTTGCCTTCCCTGGAGTCCCATCTCTTTTTGTCTCCAGCTCTAATCAAAGAAAGTGAAGACTGGGGCACCTGGCTGGCTCAGTCAGTAGAGCATATGATTGTTGATCTCAGGGTCTTGAGTTCAAGCCCCACATTAGGTGTAGAGATTATTTAATTAAAAAAAAAAAAGGAGTGCTTGCTTTGGCACACATACTAAAAAAAGTAAAAACCTCTCTTCCAAAAACAACAGAAAGGCAAACAAGCATTAATATGGCAGCCTGCAACCTTGCCCACAATGTAGTCATTCTTTTGTATCACTGTGCATTGCAGTTGTTCATAATTGTTCTGAGCTTCTTCATTCCAGAATTAATTTTTGCTTTACTTTCATATACCCAGAAGATCCATTAAACTGTTTTTCAGAAGAGCAGTCTTCCCCAAGAGATGAATTTTACAATCATCCCTAGAGTAATTTTGTTGGTTAAAGCTTCTTGGCTTGAAAGTAACAGAAACTATCTTGAGCTAGCTAAAGCAGAAAAGGAGAATTTGTTTCTAAGGATACAAGGATATATTAAGGCAACAAAGAATTTCTCATTGACCAAATTTGAGTCAAGTGCCCTTCTCTAACTTAATCTAGATAGGTGAGGTCATATTGTACCAAATGGCTTCCAGTGAATACTTGCTGTGGATGGGAGGGTCACTATTAATGCTCAACAAATGTTTAAAAAAAAAAAAAAGTTTTCCAAATGGCTGAATGGTAGGGAAGATCCAGATCAACAATTTCTAAATAGCAAAACCAATAGTAGGTATCCCATTTGTTCCTTTCCCTTCCCAGAAAGAGTCAACAATTATTCCATGAATCAATTATCTAAAAACTCCATTCACTACTGCAAGATCTCAACTGTGTATATTAACTAAAAATCTAGTGTGTATTAACTAAAAATCTACTCCTATAATAGAGGATAAAGAAAGCCTTAGAACTGTATTTAGCTGGGGACGCCTGGGTGGCTCAGTTGGTTAAGCGACTGCCTTCGGCTCAGGTCATGATCCTGGAGTCCCTGGATCGAGTCCCGCATCGGGCTCCCTGCTCAGCGGGGAGTCTGCTTCTCCCTCTGACCCTCCTCCCTCTCATGCTCTCTGTCTCTCATTCTCTCTCTCTCAAATAAATAAATAAAATCTTTAAAAAAAATAAATTAAAAAAAAAAAGAACTGTATTTAGCTGTATGATCCATTTCCCTATTGATTAAGATAGCATGATAAATATATACTGTATGATATAAAAGCACATTAAGGAGAAGAATGGCAGCCTAGAAAGAGCATTAGGCTCTAGAACAATTGCCTTGATCTAGCTCACAGGGTGAAACTTGCAGCTCACCTTTCAGCCCAACTCAGAAACAAAACAAGAAAAGTATTCATTATTATGCTGATCAAAGACTACTATTTCAACAAACTACTGCTGAAATAATGAGTGAAGCTCTTAATTATGGCCCTTTTCTACTTTCCTAAAAGTAGAGCATCATTTTGTTAATTGTAAGTAATGGCCCCGTGCCATTTTGTCCAGCAGAGTTAAGCAATGGGAGATAAGATGCTGGGAAATTCAGGGGTGACTGGGTGGGTCAGATGGTTGAGCCTCTGCCTTCGGCTCAGGTCATGATCTCCAGGTCCTGGGATCAAGCCCCAGGTCTAGCTCCCAGCTCAATGGGGAGTCTGCTTCTCTCTCTCCCTTTGCCTCTCTCCCTGCTTGTGCTCTCTTTCTCTCTCTCAAATGAATAAATAAAATCTTAAAAAAAAAAAAAAGATGCTGGGGAATTCACACTGGATTTATGGACAATAGTACTGGAAGCCTTAGTTATACCACATACAGTCTGCAATCATACTCTAATTTATGAATTTTGGCACTTGTCAAAATGCAGTTTTCTCTTCTTTTGTGCAGATGACCAAAAAACATATAGTCTGGGACTGGCTCAATCAGTAAAGCATGTGACTACTGATCTCCAGGTCATGAGTTCAAGCCTCACATTGGGCTTTAAAAAATTTTTGAAAATTAAAAAAATTTTAAAAATAAAAAGCATATGGTCTTCCCTGTTTATTTAGTGCAATGAACTATATTAACTCATACAAAATGGGGGAAGGGTAAATTATCACATTAACAAGATTAATTTTTAAATGTTTTTATATTGGGCACCTGGGTGGCTCAGTCGTTAAGTGGCTGCCTTTGGCTCAGGTCATGATCCCAGAGTCCTGGGATCGAGTCCCACATCGGGCTCCCCGCTCAGCGGGAAGCCTGCTTCTCCCTCTCCCACTCCCCCTGCTTGTGTTCCTGCTCTCACTGTCTCTGTCAAATAAATAAATAAAATCTTAAAAAAAAAAAAATCTAAATGTTTTTATATTTGAAATTGTCTCATTGGCTTTGCTAAATTTTACCAGTTAGTAGAACCCACAATCACATAGCGCAGGATTAAAATTTCAGCTTTGTTGTTTACTCTATTACTTTGGGCAACTGATTTATGTTCTCAGAACTCCAGTTGCCTTATCTATAAAATGGGGATAACTTTTTTTTTAAAGATTTTATTTATTTATTTGAGAGAAAGAGTGAGAGAGCACAAGCAGGGGGAGCAGCAGGCAAAGGAAGGAGCAGACTCCCCATTGACCAGAGAGCCTGATGTGGGGCTCAATCCCAGGGTCCTGGAATCATGACCTGAGCCAAAGGCAGACACTTAACCAACTGAGCCACCCAGGCACCCAGGGGATAGCTATTTTTTTGAGCTATTTTAGAACTAGTGTAAGGATTGGATTGGAGCACATAAAGCACAGACCACAAAGTATGGCACAGTGAGCAGAACAGGGTTGGTTCTTAGTAAATGACAGTAGTATTTGCCCATTTATTTTCCCGTAAATATGGAATATATTGAGATACTTGATATAGTCGCAACCAGGTGAAAACTGACCTATGAGACAGAAGATTCATTGTTGGAGAGAAGAAATAATTCATAAATTGCGCAGCAGTGATATCTTATATATTTTGCATCTTATGACTTAGAATATAGTTTGTTTCTCATGGCTTTTTAAACTTTCTATTTTGAAAACTGCAGCCAATGCCTGATTACTTTGTGTCTCTCTGTCAAATAAATAAATAAAATCTTAAAAATAAAAAATAAATGAATAAATCTTTAAAAAAATTTTAAAAATAGAAATGTTCTTATAGGATGAACAGATTTTTAAAATTTAAATCTTTGACTAGGTAAAATATTTCCATATTACAAAATTCAAAAAGCATAAAATGGCAGATGGTGAAGTTTCCCTATATCCCTCAGTGTTACTGATAGACATTAAAAATATTAGTTTTGAGGGGCACCTGAGTGGCTCAGTCAGTTGAACATCTGACTTGATTTCGGCTCAGGTCATGATCTCAGGGTCGTGAGATCATGCTTCCATAGAACTCCATGCTGGGCATGGAGCCTGCTTAAGATTCTCTGTCTTCCATATATCATATGACCTCACTGATATGAGGAATTCTTAATCTCAGGAAACAAACTGAGGGTTGCTGGAGTGGGGGGTGGGGTGGGAGGGATGGGGTGACTGGGTGATGGACACTGGGGAGGGTATGTGCTCTGGTAAGCGCTGTGAACTGTGCAAGACTGTTGAATCTCAGATCTGTACCTCTGAAACAAATAATGCAATATATGTTAAGAAAGGAAAAAAGAAGAAGAAGAATGTAGCAGGAGGGGAAGAATGAAGGGGGGGAAATCGGAGGGGGACAAGAACCATGAGAGACGATGGACTCTGAAAAACAAACTGAGGGTTCTAGAGGGGAGGGGGTTGGGAGGATGGGTTAGCCTGGTGATGGGTATTGAGGAGGGCACGTTCTGCATGGAGCACTGGGTGTTATGCACAAACAATGAATCATGGAACACTATATCTAAAACTAATGATGTAATGTGTGGGGATTAACATAACAATAAAAAAATAAAAATAAATAAAAAAAAAAAGATTCTCTGTCTTCCTCTCTGGTCCTCCCCCACCCCCACCCCCTCACACTCTCTCTCTTTAAAAAATGTTATTACTTTTTTGTAAATCCTTTCATTCAAATATTCTATATATTCATTTATATATATTCATATATATATAAAGTGCTTACATATTCCAGTGTTTCTTTTTTTTTTTTTAAAGATTTTATTTATTTATTTGACAGAGAGAGACACAGCGAGAGAGGGAACACAAGCAGGGGGAGTGGGAGAGGGAGAAGCAGGCTTCCCGCCGAGCAGGGAGCCCGATGCGGGGCTCGATCCCAGGACCCTGGGATCATGACCTGAGCCGAAGGCAGACGCTTAACGACTGAGCCACCCAGGCGCCCCTCTTTTTTTTTTTTTAAGATTTATTTATTTATTTTTTTGACAGAGAGAGACAGAGCGAGAGAGGGAACACTAGCAGGGGGAGTAGAAGAGGGAGAAGCAGGCTTCCCGCTGAGCAGGGAGCCCAATGCGGGGCTCTATGAGGGGCTCATTCCCAGGACCCTGGGATCATAACCTGAGCCAAAGGCAGACGCTTAATGACTGAGCCACCCAGGCGCCCATATTCCAGTGTTTCTTTACATACTTTTCAGCACATTGCTTTTTTTTACTTATCATATATCCTGAAGATCCTTCCATTTTGGGGAGTTAAAGACCTTTCTTGTTCTTTTTATGAACACAGTATTCCATTTAATGGATATATCATAACTAAAGTTGTTTCCTACTCATGGACATTTTGGTTGTTTCTAATCGAATGAATGTTTTTAAGTAATACAAAATTTGGACCTAATAAATAGATAGGGACCAATCTAATCTAGGGACCAATGATTGACCATTGACTTTAAGAATCCCAAAGGCCAGGACACCTGGGTGGCTCAGTCGTTGAGCGTCTGCCTTCGGCTCGGGTCGTGATCCCAGAGTCCTGGGATCGAGCCCCGCATCGGGCTCCCTGCTCTGCAGGAAGCCTGCTTCTCCCTCTCCCTCTGCCCCTGCTTGTGTTCCCTCTCTCGCTGTCTGTCTCTCTGTGTCAAATAAGTAAATAAAATCTTTAAAAAAAAAAAAGATCTTGTAGGTAGTTCGTGGCAAGAGTCTGGGCTAAAATCTGACAGCCCTCAGTTTGAGTCCTCTTTCCAACAAATCTGTATAATTAGCATTTTACTGCATTGTTAATAGCCTCCTTTAAAAAATATATCATATTAGTGGTTTGAACTTGAGTTCAGAAAGAATAACGAGGCATTTTACTTCATTGTTCCCTCGCCACCAGAACATTTTAATTTTTAAGGACATGATTAAAAAAGAAAAAGTGAGGGGCACCTGGGTGACTCAGTCCATTAAGGGTCTGACTCTTGATTTCTGCTCAGGTCATGATCTCAGGGTTAGGAGATCAAGCCCCACATCATGCTCCCCACTCAGCGGGAAGTCTGCTTGAGATTCTCTCCCTCTCCCTTTGCCCCTCCCCCCACCTCATGCATGTGCATGTTTGCGCATGCTCTCTCTCTCAAATCTTTAAAAAAGAATAAGTAAAATTGTATTAAATAGTACTAAAGGCTGTACGTTGAAAAGTAAGTATTCCTCCAACCCCTGACCCTGCAGTCCTCCATGGCCCTTGCCCAGAAACAATCTCTGTTATTAGTGTCTGGTGTCTGGTGTCTGGTATTCCTATTCAGAGTGTGCAAAACCCCGCACATGCACATGCTTGTGTGTGTGTGTGTATGTGTGTTTGTAAAAAACTAGGACACTATCAATCTTGTTCTGTACCTTCCCTTTTTTGCCTTCTTTTTAAGTTTCTCTAAAGTTCATAATATGCAAGTTAAATCTGGTTTTACACGTTTGTAACTTCTTGAAGGCTGGAATCCTCTCTTTTGTTTCTCCCACAAAATATATAAAATACGCTGAAGTATTTTGGACTTAGTTTTATTCTTCTAGTAATTAAGGTCAAACTTGACATCATTCTGAGTAAGAATCAGAATCAATGAGTATTCTGGAAAAAAAAAAGGAGAATGGAAAAAAAAAATCAATGTGTATTCTATTCAACACTATTCCAAGCATTTGATATAATTTCCCTGACATAGTCAGAACTCAGTTGTGAAAATGGCTGGCGAGATAGTGACAGTGAAAAACAAATAACAGAGTTCAAAGAGTCTCATTTTTATTTTTTAATTTTTTAAAGATTTTATTTATTTATTTGACAGAGAGAGGGAACACAAGCAGGAGGAAGTGGGAGGGGAGAAGCAGGCTTCCCACGGAACAGGGAGCCCAATGAGGGGCTCAATCCCAGGACCCTGGGATCATGACCCGAGCCGAAGGCAGACGCTTAATGACTGAGCCACCCAGGTGCCCCAATTTATTCATTTATTTTAGACAGTGCGAGAGAGAGAGAGAGAGAGCGCACGCGTGCGAGCATGAGCAGGGGGTAGGGGCAGAGGGAGAGGGAGAAGCAGACTCCCTGCTGAGCAGGGAGCCCGATGCGGGACTCCACCCCAGGACCCCAGGATCATGACCTGAGCCGAAGGCAGACACTTAACCAACTGAGCCACCCAGGTGCCCCATCATCTTAACCATTTTTAAGTGTACTGTTTGCTAGTGTTAAGTACATTCACACTGTTGTGCAACCAATCGCGGAACTCCTTTCATCTGAAAGGCTATACCCATCATACAACTTCCTGCCCCCACCCTCAGCCCCAGCCCCTCTACTTTCTGTCTCCTGAATTCAATTCTGTCATATGAGAAATGTCATGTAAGTGGAACCATACAGTATTTGTCTTGCTGTGACTGGCTTACTTCACTTAGTTTAATGTCCTATCATTCTTTGTTCTAAGTATCTGCAATGCATAGTCTTCCAGTGAGTTAATTTTTTAAAATTAGATATAGAATTATGGAAGTATACGATGGAAAAGGGGAAGAAATATAAAAGCAGCTTAAATTTTTTGAAGTTTTGATCAAAACTATCATACCATCTAAAAACATGCTTTTGCCTATAACTGAAAATTTCAAAAGAAAACTATCCATTAGAGCATTCTTGCATAAATAATCTACTGATATAAAGAAAAAATATAAGAGGAGGATACTCTCAAATGAATTTTATTTATCATTAAAATATACAACCCAATCAGATTTTAAAGTCCTTGGGAAAATGGGAAATTCATGTTCCTTAAATCAAAATGAACATATAAATTGTGGCATGTTACAATGCACTGATTGTGCTAACTTTTCTATTCGTTAGTGAGGTCGCCAAGTACCCTTAAAAACACAGACTTACATTTTCCAATGTCCATATCTGTGGGAAGTGTACTTACTTTCATCTTCACGCAGAGTATGCGAGGCATTATTTTCCACTTGGAATGCTGGAATGCCTTCGCAAGATGTCTATTTTAAAAACCAACTTATTTTAAAACAAAGTTCATTTGGAATAGCATAGTTTATTATGGCTTAAAATTCTGGCAATAAAGAACTTTATGATCTGAAGCTGGAAAAGTCTCCCCCAACACTGACACACGCATACTTGGCAGAGGCCGTGAAGCAGGCCTGCTGGTCTGAGATAGGTCAGGACTCACAGGGAAGTTTCCAAAACGAGGTTAAGGTAAGTATTTGTGCTTTTATAAAGTTGGCACTTAAATCTGTAGAAACTTTGGTGATTCTGGAAAGAAAAAAAGCAATTTTTATTTCAGATGGTATTTATAAACAGAGTGGAACAATTCTTGATTTTCATTCTCCTTCTGTGAGTAAAGCTTTCATTTTTTTAAAAAAGATTTTATTTGTTTATTCAGGAGAGAGAAAGTACGTGAAAGTACACGCGCACAGACAGGGGGAGGGGGAGGGGGAGAGGGAGAAGCAGGCTCCTCTCGGAGCAGCGAGCATGACGCAGGACTCGATCCCAGGACCCCGAGATCATGACCTGAGCTGAAGGCAGACGCTCAACTGACTGAGCCACCCAGGTGCCCCTGGGAGTAAAGCTTTCAACAGAAAAGTCACCCATAGACTTATCCGGAGTATTGCAGCTTAAGTGACAATTGACAGGCTTACCAAAAAAAAGGCTCATTAATAACTTTAACTTGGAAGGAAAGCTTATAATCTCCACCTTGTAACAAATTATACATCAACTGTACATTAATTCCAGCTCCGCTATTCGTTTGACATTGAGAAAATGCCTTAACTTTTTTTTTATTTATTTTTTATTTTTTTAAAGATTTTTATTTATTTATTTGACAGAGAGAGACACAGCGAGAGAGGGGAACACAAGCAGGGGGAGCAGGAGAGGGAGAAGCAGGCTCCCCGCTGAGCAGGGAGCCCGATGTGGGGCTCGATCCCAGGACCCTGGGATCATGACCTGAGCTGAAGGCAGACGCTTAACGACTGAGCCACCCAGGCGCCCCTGCCTTAACCTTTCAATCACTGTCAAGTCTACCCTCCTTGAAGTGGACATAATAATGGTGCCTACCCGATTGTTACGAGAAACCAGACAATGTCTGTAAATTACTTAGTACAGTAACTTAGTGCAGCATGTTATAAACACCCAATAAATGTTAGCTATATGTTATTAATAAATGCCCCCACGTCTGTGTTGATTCAAAATGGGAATATAAAGATAAATAAAACAAAGGTGAATAAAATCTTCCTGGTCTAGAAGATACCATGACTATTTAAGAGCTAACGAGTCCTCTGAGGATAAAAAGATTTTTTCCTTAAGTACCTCATGATCTATGGAGCAATTTTTTTTTAATTATTCTGGATCAGGGTTCCTCAACCTCACAGTAACAGTGTTCTGGGTGGGATGAGTCTGTGTGGTGAGGGGCTGGCCAGTGCACTGCGTGATGTGTACGGCCCCTCTGGCCCCTACCCACCAGATACCAGGAGCACCCCTCCGCGCTCTGCGTTTTTGTGTTGCTGCGGCCTAGCACTGCGAGCTCCAAAGACCAACCTGGGCATCCACTTCTACCCCTGCTCTCCCCAGAGCTCCCAATGCCTGCCTGTCTGGCCAGTGGTCTGCTCAGGGCCTGAACGCCACCACCTACACATTCTAGACTCCGCTACTGGCAAATGCCAGGCACCACCCAGTGGAATCTCAGTCTGGGAGTCAGAGACTCTGGCAATCACCTGTCCTCAGACCAGCGGACCAAGATGGCAGAGCCAGGTTCTCTGAGAGCAGAGAATTGCACCCTCAGGTCTGGGTGTCACTGGGGCAGAGAGAAACACCGGGTTGGCTGTAGGCCTGACAGGCCAGGCCACGCTCCTGACCCTCGGTCTCAGGCCAGCTGCTCTTAGGTGAATGTCTCCAGATGATGCATCTGGAATCAAAGTAACTATACCGCATACCCAGGCAAACTGGGGGCAGCTTTCTCTCTTCTTATATAAACAGCCACATAATATCCTTGATTTTGCTTCTTGGCCCACAGAGCCTAAAATATTTACTATCCGGGCCTTCATAGAAAAAATGTGTCAATTCTTCTTTTAGGTAAGTATGTATCTTACAGTCAATATAGAGAAATGTATCATAACATTTGCTATTCGTTCTACCTGATCTCATCTTTGTAGCAAAAAAAAAAAAAAAAATTATGTACAAGTAAATAAACACCTGAAAGTGTTTTCCAAGATAAATGCCCATGGAGCCCCCACTTGGGTTAGAAACTGCTGCTAATGTCTAAGAGGTCCATTTTCAGCTCAGAACTAACTGGGAGAGATCTTAGCAATTATTATCTAATTATTGGCCTATTGCCATTTCCTTACAACAGAGACCACAGGTACACTTTATCCTTCACAAGCCTTCAAAGCTTCCCCCCCACCTCAACCTGAGTCCCAAGCACCCATGTCTATAGCATCAGATTATCCTTTCCCAGATATGTCCCCAGCAAGTCATGGACTATTAATTATGCCTCTCCCTTTTTGCTGATGCTTTTCCCTTTGCATGGAATGTTCTTCCCATCTCCCTCACCCAATGAACGCTTACTTCGGGATCAAACTCAAAAATCCTTCATGTAGCCCACACCTGTATTCTGAAAGACTTGGACTAGACTTCTGTTATAGCACACTGCATTAGTTATTTCTTTTCTTTCTTTTTTTTCAATTTTTATTATTTATTTTTTTTAAAGGGGGGGGTTGGGTAAGAGGGAGAAAGAGAGAGAATCCTAAGCAGCCTCCACACCCAGCTCACAGCCTGATGCCGATGCAGGGCTCGATCTCACAACCCTGAGATCATGACCTGAGCCGAAATCAAGAGTCTGACCTTCAATTGACTGAGCCACCCAGGCGCCCCTGTGTTAGTTATTTCTATACCTGTCTCCCTTGATAAACAGTGAGCATATGGAGAGCAAAGGCATCTTAACTCTGAATCCCCAGTGCCTCATGTAATTAATGCCTAGTCCTTACCAGAAATTCAGTAAATGTCTGGTCAGTGAAATAATTATTTGAAGGGTACTGCATGGCTCTGTCAAAAAAAAAATTCTTCCACTAAGAATTATTAGGTAAACCCCTTTTCCTTTCTTGTCTAAAATTTTCTTCTCTTTACAGTTGTTCCTTTGAGTTAAAGAACAAAGTCTGTAACAAAGCGTTCTGATGGCAAGGCCTGCATCCTTCCATCTTTGTATGTGTTTACCAATATTCCTGGCCATTAGTTAAGTGCTCAAGCCCCCTTCAAGAATTAAATTGAGACTTAATTCAACCATATAAATTACCCGAAAGGATATGACTAATGGGAAAAAATTAATGATCTCTCTCTGTCATACTAAATCTTTTCCTTCTGTAATTACTGTGGTTTGTTAGTGTTTTCCTTTTTTGTTTTTTTTTAATAGAAATAAACATAAGTCACTGAATTTATTTCATTTTAAATCCAAGTGTCCAAACTGTACAAAACCAAAAGAGCCAGAATGCTCTGCCCTATAGATTATCTATAGAATATATGTGTGTATACACCTATATACATTCTCTTGAAGGAGAACTGGAGAAAATTATAAGGAAATTAAGAGTTTGACTTCCACCGAATATTCAATTGTACCCCACCCTGGAAATGAAACCAACCAATATGAAATAATCTTCTTGGATAATATGTTGGTAGCATTGTAAAAAGGAGCATTGACATAACCTCCAAATATTGCTCTGCCCTATACTCCCCCTCCAGAGTAGGTAATTTATGGAATAGGATTAAAGAGAAAGACTAGGAAATGGATACTCGGCAGTGAATATCATTATAACAGCACTTAACCCACTGAGAAGCAGGCTCACCAATTGTGACCTTCACATGACCTTTCCTACCTTTCTAATTGACAAGGGGTTGGGGAGTTAAGTGGAATTGGTCCTCAGTTAGACTCAACCATACAGTTCATTAAACAGGTGAGCACAAAGGCTCTTGCGATTTAGTAGAAAGCTTGTGGGATTTACTAATAGCCAAATGGTTTCCAAACTTCAGGATCATTCAAGTTTCACTACACACTTAATTTTTTACGCTTGAGTTGTTTAAGTGTTTTTTCACTTAAATGTATTTTGAAAAGCAACTATCACTATTTTAATTAGAAAAACCAGTATCACTTGGCATAAATAGAAGTTATCCATTGAAATAACCTGAACACACATGGTATTAAATCCTAGCTGGGTGCGGTCGTTGCCTACCAAAATGTTGGCGATCACTAACTCCACACTAAGGACGCTCTCCTTGATAGAACCAAAAAAGACCGCTAAAGAATTGAGAGGGGAAAACTTTCCCACTGAAGGGCTCACTGCTATTTAATGCTGTGTCCCTGTACCACCTAAAATCATCTTGTTTCAGAAACAGTGCAGAGTCCCTTTCCCCACTCCACCCACAGCTCCTCATGGAATGTCTTAATTACCACCCTGCCCTTACAAAGCCTAAATAAAAGAAAGCGATCTCACTCTGATTGAGTAGGTAAAAGCTTAACCGCACCAGGTTTCAAAAAACCTACAAAGTGTAAAAGATCTAATCCCGGAAGGAACAGGCCACTTCACCTCCACTCAATTTTTTCCAGCAGAAGAGATCGAGGAAACGATCAGAACACAGACCGGAAACAATTAAGGAATACTGCAGGTGAAGATTCTGCCAAAGGCACTTACTTGGCAGAGGCCTGAGCGGCCACTCCGATGGCACGGGTCCAGTTCTGTACTAGGGAGGGCGACTTGTCTTCTCTGAGGCAGGGGTGGGTGTGCTCTCAGGAGACACTGATCGCTGGGCCGGAGAAGCTGGAGCCTGGGACTCATGGGGTGGGGACGCGGTGGCAGGGAATTCCTGACTTAGCTCCTGGCCCGCTGGTGGCGGAGTCTCAAAAGCCTGTGCAAGTGGCTTCCTCTGAAACTCCTGGACAGGCGCGGACGGGCTGGGAGCAATCTCTTGGACGGAAGAGATGCTCTGGAGGGTCTGTTGGCTGTGATAGAAGGCCTGAAAGTGGTGGACAGCAAGGGAGACCCGCAGGTCCACAGGTTGGGTCTGAAAAGACTGGGACGATCGGAACTGGATCAGAGACACAGGGGTGGCCAGGGCCTCCAATTGGGAAGCCTGAGCACCTGAAGATGGAGTTTGAGAGGCAGGAGGAAGATTCTCCAGCTGGCTCTGTGAGGCTAGTGGGACTTGGAGTTGGCTCTGTGCGGCCGCAGACACCAGGGGGTGGCTTTGAGAGGCCAAAAGGACCTGGAGGTTGCTGTGTGCAGGCAACGGGACCAGGGGATGGACCTGAGAGGCCGCGGAAACCAAGGAGTGGTCCTGAGAGGCCACGGGCACAAAGGGCTGGCTCTGAGGGGCCACAGACACTGCAGTCTGGCTCTGAGAGGCAAGGATGGCTGTAGGTTGAGTCAACGAGGACAAGGGGACAGCAGGCTGACTCTCAGAGGCAACACTGAGCGCAGGCTGACTGGCAGAAGCCAAGGAGGCAGCAGGCTGGCCTGCAGAGGCAAGAGTGCCCGCCGGCTGGCTCCTGGAAACACGCACGGCTAGAGGCTGGCGGGCAGAGGCCGAGGGGATTACAGGCAGGCTCCTGGAGGGGAGGACGGCTGGGGGCCGAGGCTGGTCTGGAGTGAAAAACGATCCTTTCACAAGCCCTGGCAGCCCAGCCTCGGGGCCCGGAGACCCAGCATCAGGGCCCGGGGAGCGAACTCCCTCTGAACTTCGGACAGCTTCAGGTTTGGGGCCCAGGTCCTCGCTGCCCAGGTTTTGCACGTCGCCGCTCTCCTGGGCACCTGTCGGTCCGTCTTTGCCCTGGTCTTCCTTCTCCAGCTGGTTTTCGAGCCGGGCCGCGACGGTCATACTCAGAGAAGCAGGTCTAAGAAGGAACGTCCTGGGACCGCAGCGCCGCCGGATCCGCGTCAAGGCGGTGGACACGTTGCAGAAGGTGAGAGAGAGGCGGTGGCTCAGCGCGCCCACCATGGTGGAGGAGGGCACGTGGAAGGGCCTCTTCAAGGACTCTTCAGCGGTCAGTTCGATGTTGCCGGTGTACCAGAAGACCCACCACAGCAGGCTGAAGAAGATGATGATGGAACCCAGGTAGAGCAGCAGGTCGTAGAAGAGCAGGTGCGCGAAGACCCCGGTGAACAGCAGGGTCGCGCCCACCGTGTCGAAGACCACGCCCAGCCAGAAGAAATGCCTGCAACGCCCGAGGCCCGTGTGCTTCCTGGTCTCCTCGACGTTGTTTCTTGAGAGCTCCATGACTTGCCACTGTTGTCGCCGCCGCCAGGTCCTCAGAGACCCGGAGGGTTGTGCCGCCGCAGGCCAGCTGTGGCCCCTGGGTCGCCATGGCAACGCCCCCGGGGTGCGCCGCGCAGGGGGCGGGGCGAGAGGGCAGGAAAGGGAGGCCGCCTCTCACCTGCCGTGAGAAAAAAAGCCTCCCAAGAGAGGGGCGCATGCGCAGTACGCCCCGTCGCCCGCGCGCACGTCCTCCCCGCATGCGCAGTGTTTCTGCCCACTGCGTCACTCCCAGCGCGGAGTCCGGCAGTGTCAGGACGTGTGTCGGGAGATTAGTTCTGGGGACTGTGGTCTGAGTCCCGGCTTTTGGGGAGTGAAGTAGCTGCATTATTTTCCCCCACGCCCCCCGCCTTCGAGAACAAGGGTGAGTTCCCGAAGGAGAGCAAAGGGCAAGGACCCTCTTTTAGTAACTGCTCCCCTAGCTGAGAGTACAGCGTGGCCCCCAGGTGCTGCCGCCTTCTGAGGAGTTAATGCTTTTCCTTTGTTTTGGTGAAGTGGCCAGATTAGGAGCTATTGTTAAATCTTAATTCCCGTTTTACCCGTTTGCGGGTAGTTACATTCTTGTGCTAGTTAATACCAGACCTAGGAGTGGATTCTTGAGGCTTTTTCCACTCTACGTTTTCTTCCCCTTTATTGTTAACCACTTTTGATCACCTGCTTGCCCAGACCCTTGGGAAGACTTAAATAACTGCTTTTCCCACTATTCCCAACAGAGTGAGGTAGGAAAACTGTCAAAAATAGGAAAATCGACTGGAGCCCAAAAACTACACTCACTTGAAGCTTGAGAATTGGGCTTGAGAATATTAAAACTAGTGTAAGACCTGGTGTCTTCAGGTTCTGTTAATAATAAATCATAGCCAGGCACTGATCTTTGGTCCCTCAGTTATTAAAGGTAGATTCTTTTTTTAATACCCTGTTAATTTTAGGGGCGCCTTCGTGGCTCAGTTGGTTGAGCCTCTGACTCTTAACTTCAGCTTGGGTTGTGATCTCAGGGTCGTGGGATCAAGCCCCACTTGGGGCTCCCCGCTCAGCGGGGGGTCTGCTTGAGGATTCTCTCTCTCCCTCTGCCTCTCCCCTGCTCATGCTGTATCTCTCACTCTCTAAAATAAATCTTTAAATAAAAATAATAATAACCTTTTAATTTTATAATAGATTAGATTTGTAGAAAAATTGTGAAGATAATATAGACAGTTCCTCTCTACCTCCATACACCCAGTATCTGGATGTGGGGAACAAAGGCAAAAGAAAAAAATTAAATTTCCTTATAACTTACACCCCATTGACAAGTCCTTGAAACAGGTCGAGTGACCTTCCTCTAGGAACTCAACTGCCTAGGTGTTACTACTTTGCTAAGGGCAAAAGGCAATCTTAGCTTAACATTACCCACACCTCCAGAATCTTGTAAGTCTTCTTTAACATATACAAATTCCTTCGGAAACTTCTGCCCTCCAAGACATGTTAACAATCATCCTCCAAACATACGACCCACTGATAGATATCTGAAGGGTCTCATGACTAAGGTTTTATTAGACAGTAAAAAAATGACCTTTCCTAACGATAGCTAGCCCCCTCAAGGTCTGGAAACCTTACTTCCAAAATTCCTTAGAGACTTACGCACCCCCTAACCCCCTGCCAACTTGAAAGTATATAATCAGCCACCCTTCACAACCCAAGTACAGCTCTTTCTGCCTATGGGTCCTGTCCCTGTGCTTTAATAAAATCACCTATTTGCACCAGAGATGTCTCAAGAATTCTTTCTTGTCCATTCGCTCTGAACCCCAACATTTTCATATCATCTGTACTTTGTTTTTTAAAATGCATTACAGGGGCCCCTGGGTGGCTCAGTCGTTGGACGGCAGCCTTCAGCTCAGGTCATGATCACAGGTGTCTGGATCGAGCCCCGCATCGGGCTCCCTGCTCAGGGAGGCGTCTGCTTCCCCCTCTTCCCCCTCTCCCTCCATCGCTCCCCAGGCTCATGCTCTCTCCCTCGCTCACTCTGTCAAATAAATAAAATCTTTAAAAAGAAAAAATAAATAAAATGCATTACAAAGCAGCTCCTTCTCTTTATAAGTGTGTTGTTGTTGTTGTTTTTTCCTTTTAAGTGTTTCTAAAAGTTTAGGAAGCAATGTTTCATGAACTTCTTGGCCAATGAATAAGACTACTTCTGAACCTAGGTACCCCAGAAATATGCTAAGGATACCTGATGTCACAAGATAAAACATGGTCCATCTTCCTACAGTGTCAATTTTCCGTGATAGCAAGTAGTTTAAAATATAAATATTATGAAAATAAACATGTATTATGGAATAGAATATAAATGAGAAAGCAAAAGTTTTGGGTTAAATACCAAGATAAAAGTTCATTCCTTGTGGGCTATTCAGAAAGATTAGACAATGTGCCAGACTTTACATAAAGCCTCCATGTATGTAAACATGGTACACCTTCAAGGAAGCTCAGTTTCTTAGTAGTAAGAAACTTGAGAAATTTTTATATGAAATACATTTATTTTTTGTATATTTATGTTTTTAACTGTTTCAATAATATCAAAATAAGCACAAGATGGGGCGCCTGGGTGGCTCAGTCGTTAAGCGTCTGCCTTCGGACAGGTCATGATCCCAGGGTCCTGGGATCAGGCCCCACATTGGGCTCCCTGCTCAGCAGGGGGTCTGCTTCTCCCCTTCTTTCTGTGCCCCCAACTCAACTGTGCGTGCACACGCACGCTCTCTCTCTCTCAAATAAATGAAATCTTCAAAAAAAAAACAAACCCTCTATACCAATATAAAAGAAAAAAATTTATTGTTGAGTAATTAACTCAATTATTGTTGAGTAATAAAGTAATTAATATTAATTATTAATGCTTATATGCATTTAAGGTAGCACAAAATCTTTGTGTTTCCTTTGTCGTATTAGGATATGCGTCAGGCTCCTGACTTCAGAACCAACTTGGTCCCCTGTAAATACTGAGTAAAAAATTTTCTTGTGTTCTGACAGCTTTTCCAAGCCTTCTCTGGAGACTTATTTCTCAGTAAGCACTGAACCTTTCATATTCTGGATGCTTCTCATGAAGAGTTTTATTTTTTCCTTTCTCGTATGACATTAGCAAGATTTATTTTACAAAGTACCCATTTATTGAGAGATCTGATGGTTCCCAATCTTAGCGTGCTATACTATTTTTTACAGACTTGGGCCTGTTTCTGGGGAGAAATTCTGCTACAAATTTAAAGAAGGGAAACGCATTCAGTCAGGAAATAAAGATACAAAATATCAGGACCTTCCTTGCAGGAAAATAAGTAGGGCAGCCAGCCAGTGCACAGCCAAGTCATACTGGTTCCAGAGGTGAAAGAAAATGTGTGCCAGTACATTTATACTTTTAATAATTTTTGGGGCGCCTGGGTGGCTCAGTCGTTAAGCATCTGCCTTCAGCTCAGGTCATGATCCCAGGGTCCTGGGATCAAGCCCGGGGTTGGACTCTCTGCTCAGCGGGGAGCCTGCTTCTCCCTCTCCTACTTCCCCTGCTTCTCCCTCTCCTACTTCCCCTGCTTGTGATCCCTATCTCACTATGTCTCTCTCTGTCAAATAAATAAAATATTTTTAAAATAAATAAATAAATAAATAAATAGATAAATAAAAATAATTTTTTTAGTGGCTAATTTTCCCTATAATGTTAAAGTAGTTGAAATATATTGAAAAATGATTTAAAAAGAACCATTAAGTTTAAATATAATATTTATACCAAATCAGAATTTATTATAATTTTATATTCCTGGCCTTAATGGAAGCAAATAATATTTTATTTATTTATTTAAAGATTTATTTATTTTAGAGAGAGAGTGCGTGTGAGTGGGGGTGGGGGGTGGAGAGAGAGAGAATCTCAAGCAGACTCCCCAGTGAGCAGGGAGCCTCATGTGCGGCTCAATCTCATGACCCCGAGAATCCTGACCTGAGCCAAAATCAAGAGTCAGTCGCTCAACCTACTGAACTACCCAGGCACTCCGAAAGCAAATAATATTTTAAAAATACACTTCCTAGTGTGTCTCGCTTCAATAGAGAGAATTGCCATGTTTTACATTTTCTCATGAACTAGTTACTTTAAATAAATTCATCTAAATCTGGAAAGATTCTAGGGTTTAGACTTCCAATGCTTTCTTGTGATCCTCTAAGAGGTATATATATATATTTTGCACAAAACCCAACACCTAAAATCCCTGGCAAAATATTCCGCCTTTTTATTTCTCTGATTGTATGACTCTCTACTAAGCATCATCTAGCAACCTATCAGTTTGAATATTTCTTAAAACCTTCCTGTTTTAGAAAACATCATGATGAAACATTGAATCTTTATGATCTCAAATTCTGTTTACTTCTTCCAATCTTTGTATTTTTTCGGACTTACAGATATTTGATTCTGTTGAACTACTGTCAAAAAAATATGCATGGAAATTAAGACAAAGATTCCTTGGAGTAAGAGAGCCAATAAAAATAAATCAACTTGCCACTAGAATCTTTTTTTTTACAAAACCAGTCTTTTGGAAATGTTCACCCATCATATGAAATAGATTCTCTAAAATCTGAATCTATCCCTAGTCTGAACTGACCAACTTCTTCAGAGAACCATTGCAGGTCATAGCTATAACAGACCAAAAAACCCATAACATAATATATAATAGATAAATATACACCTATTTTTTTTAACACCAGAATGTATAAAATAAGTGTTTTAAAGAAAGTGTCTATTAGTTTATATTATTTACTTTTCTTTGACAAATATGCTATTACTTAAACAAAATAACAACAGGACTGGTTAATAGTGGCAGAAAAACTTTGCAATTTTAGAGTCTAAAAATTGTGGAGTTCTAATGTAGGCCCAGGAAATTACAATTCTTCAACCTCTGGAGCTCAGTAGAACTCTGTAAATGGAGGACTCACCACTGGCCATCTTTTATTGACTTGAACAACCACATTCTCTTATACTTAACTACAGCTTCTTCAAGAAAGAGTTAATTCTCCAGCAGAAAAACACTGTATTCTATTCTCCAGAGTATTTCTTTTTCTGTTTGTCCATTTTTAGTTTAGGCTTCATACAGTCATATTTTCCATTTGTGTTAGGATAAAGTTCTCACTAGTGAGAGGTGTTCCCAATATAAGATCCTATGTGAAGCTTATACCCCATCTTTATTTTTGGTTTTTTGTTTTGTTTTATTTTGGGTTTTTGTTTTTGTTTTTGAGACAGAGCACGAGCAGGGCGAGGGGCAGAGGGAGAGGGAGAGAGAGAGAATCTCAAGCAAGCTCTGTGCTCAGCACAGAACCCAACCCTGGGCTCCATCCCACGGCCCTGAGATCATGACCTGAGCTGAAACCAAGAGTTGGTCGCCCAACCGACTGAGCCACCCAGGTGCCCCACCATCTTTGTTTTTAATTAAATCTGTCAGTCTGATTCTTCAAAGTCTTTTAGAGTTCTTCAAAGTTTGCATAAGCTCTTTATACACTAAGACACGTTTCCTGATTATTACTAAAACGTTTATGATAATATTAACAGCTTCACTTAAGTGCTTTCTTTGTGTCAGGACTGTGCACACTAACCTCTTCATTTTCACGGACCTTTAATTTTCACAACAGTACTATGAAGGTTTGATTATTACCTGTGTTCTATGGTTGAAGAAATTGAGAAACGGGGACCAACTTGTTCAAGGTCATGTGGCCACTAGGTGGCAAATCAGTACACAATACAGGATAGTGTGGGGGACCGGAAGTCAGGAGATAGGGCTTCAAGACTGAGGCATTTGAACATATACTATGTGCTGAGAGCCATGGCTCTGGATACATTTGAGCAGAGCACTTAGAAACAGCCTACAGGGGCTCCTGGGTGGTGCAGCCGGTTAAGCATCCAACTCTTGATTTCAGCTCAGGTCACGATCTCAGGGTCATGAGATCCAGACCCCCCTGGGGCTCCGTGCTAAGCGTGGCGCCTGCTTAAGATTCTCTCTCTCCCTCTCCTTCTGCACCCCCCCGCTCACATGATCTCTCTCTAAAAATAAATAAAAAAATTTTTTTTTAAAAAAGGGGAAAAGGAACGGCTTACAGCCTAATGGAGAGAGACATACAGCATCAGATTTGTGTGATAGGTGCTGGAACAGAGGTACATACAAGGGACGGTGGAGCAACACATGGTCAACAAAGTGCAAGGAAGTAGAGCTACAGCTCTGTTCTGTTCACCATAAAAATAAAAACTTCTAGTTATTTTGAAAGAGGGGCTTATGCAGGAATAGCAGAGAATTACAATCCGGGAGCAGCAAGCAATACCAAAACCATAGGCGAGTCCAACAAACAAGAGAGGAACATTATTTTGTAGAGAAGAAGGAGGTTGTTGGGAAGGATTTTGAACAAAAATCCCTTGGAGGGCGCCTGGGTGGCTCAGTCAGTTAAGTGTCTGCCTTCAGCTCAGGTCATGATCCCAGGGTCTTGGGATCAAGCCCCGCATCGGGCTCTCTGCTCAGTGGAGAGCCTGCTTCTCCCTCTCCCACTCCCCCTGCTCATGTTTTCTCTCTCTCTCAAATAAATAAAATCTTAAAAAAAAAAAAAATCCCTTGGAGAGAAGAGTTCAGGGTTATGATAGTTTCTCACTTGCTGAGTTGCAGGGGTGGTTGATTTCTTGTAGAAGATGCAATGTACATCTTTCTCCTTTGGGGCCTGTAAATGATGCCTGTTGAGATACTTGTGGTAGGGATCTGTAATTAACAATTATCTCTGTAGCTGACCCTGGGTGGTAGGGCTCCCCCTGCCAGCCTCCCCTTCTAGGATCCTGATTCCACCTTGTGAGGTTTCCCTGTATTAATATTCATATTTCCCCCTTTTGATTAAAGTCTTTCCTTGAAAGCATCATTGATCAAGAATTAGGTTTTTTTGTATATAGTGGTTTCGTCCCTCAGTGCCAGGGAGGACCTTTCCTGATTGTAATGTCCCACATTGGAAGGAAAGTACATAGCAGTTGGAAACCACTTAAGGCCACATTCGAGTAACAAGGAGGGTAAGGAGGGAAAAGTCTCACGCACTTCCCTTCTGAGGTCTGTATCTTCTCAAGGTTGTGTGTGCTGGAGATCATCTTGAAGATTGAGCCAGCATCACCTTATGGGGTACATTGTTTTTACAAAAGATTGACAGATAAGTACAGAATCAAAAGTAACACAATTCTATGGATGCCTGGGTGGCTCAGTTGGTTAAGTGTCTGCCTTTGGCTCAGGTCATGATCCCAGGGTTCTGGGATCAAGCCCCGCATTGGGCTTCCTGCTCAGCGGGAAGCCTGCTTCTCCCTCTCCCACTCCCCTTGCTTGTGTTCCCTCTCTGGCTGTCTCTGCCAAATAAATAAATAAAATCTTAAAAAAAAAAAAAAGGTAACACAATTCCAAACTGTATGTTGGCTCTAATCCAGGATTCTAGGTCTGAAGGTAGCCACCTGAAAATATTTATCGGCACTTATTTTGACCTAGGGAAGAGAAGTTTCTCCCTAAGAAGGCAAACCCAGACTCATGGATGCGTCCTGGATGTCCCTGCTTAAAGCAGTCATGAAAGTGGAATAGTAGATACTGCAAAAGCCCATGGAAAGAATTAACAGAGTGCTTTGGGGAAGATACAGTGCAGGCATGAACTTGAAGCAATAGCTGATGAACTCTTGGTGAAACAGCACATCTTCAAAGACTTTTTAAAAGTATTGTTATCTCAAAAAAAACTGTTTTGAAAATAAATGTTATTGAATTATACAGTCTGTAAAGTTGTAAATTCAGAGACCATGAATTTGGATAAGAACCTAGCAGCACTTAGTAGTTTAGATGAAAGAGGGACTTTTATGAATCCTGAACCTTCTAACCCTTTGGAAAACGCACGTGAAATCACAGGATCATGATGAGGCTGTTTCCAAAAGACCATGATGAAAAGAAAAGTTTTCCCCTTTCACAGGGATTTGAGAAATGTGGACAGGGGAATGGTCTTTTCATGGGAAAGCAAGGAGAAGCAAGAGTGAGGAAAAAGGTATCAGGGCTGGTCAGGACATCCCAGGAAAGCTGTCTGTCCAGATGTCATCTGCTTCAACCAGGAAATCTTCACGTTCACATCACCAGAAGGTGTGCAGGTCCAGTCCGGGTTTGCTGCTTTCTTTCCTTTTTTTTTTTTAAGATTTTTATTTATTTGTCAAAGAGAGAGAAGGAGCACAAGCAGGGAGAGTGGCTGGCAGAGGGAGAAGCAGGCTCCCCGCTGAGCAAGGAGCCCGATGAGGGGCTCGATCCCAGGACCCCGGGATGATGATCTGAGCCGAAGGCAGATGTTTCACCAACTGAGCCACCCAGGTGCCCCTTGCCTATTGAGTCTTAATAGTGCTATTAGTGTGTGTGACTAACCCTCAGGATTGAGGATGGTATTGCTTGGGAACAAGAGGGGTCCTTCTAGCTGGATTAAGAATCAAACTGACATGAGACGGATTAACAGGAGAAAATTGAATTTAATTTTGTATATACAGAGAATCCACGTATACCTGGAAATTCCAAAAACAGGCAGAATGACGTATATAGGTCATTCTGAACTGAGGAGAAGGGCATAGGGGTCCAGGACTTCAGGGGAAAGGAATGCAATTCCCAGGGCAATAAGAAGAGCAGATGTTTGGTAATTAGAAGCTCGCCCTGCCATATAGATGGGTCATGCAGATAAAAGTCATCTCTCATAATAACCCTTATTCTAGGAAAGACCCCCAATTTATATTCTTCTATGTAGTTAAGGGAGTGGCAAAAGTTTCTTCTGAGCCCGCAGGGTCTTGAGTACCTTCAGCTAAAGATAATCTTGGGGTGCGTGGCTGGCTCAGTTGGTAGAGCATGCTATCCTTGATCTCAGGGTTGTGAGTTCAAGCCCCATGTTGGGTGTGGAGCCTATTAAAAAAAAAAAAAGAAAGATAATCTTCACACCAGAGTGGCTCATCTTGGGATGGCCTGCCCACAGCTCCTACGGTTTGCACAATGAAAGTGTTGTAAAAACCAGCCAAAGAGCACACCCTTGTTGAAGCAGCTAACCAGTAAAATGGGTTCTCTGATCACTATGAAGTTCAAGAGGGGTTCCCCAAGGTAGGGAAAATGTTTTTCAACAGCAGACGCATTGGCTTGTCTACAAGACAAAAATTTGGTCCAGTGATAAAACATACAAACCATGACTCAAACATATTTATATCTATGAGTTGGGGAAGCTGTATGAAATCCATTTGTGTGAACAGATTTCCCTGGGTTATACTTTGGTCAAATAAGACAAGTGAGATAGTCACTTTTTGTGGCCTTATTCACCTTTCCCCACCAATACTGATTCATGAACACTATTGTTGTGTCAGCAGACCAATGGTTTAATGCATGTTCAATTGTTAGTGGGAATTTTAGAACTTCTGGTAGAGCCAGATTGTTACTTGGTCCAAACCAGAACTCTCTCTTTTTATCAAGCCAACAATTATTAGATTTTCAATATTGTTTCTCTCTCTCTGGGGCCAAACGTTGGGTATCTCTTGTCAGTTTTTCCAAAATTATCATTTGAGAGAACACATCTTTGGACTCTCAGAGAGGTTTGGCTACTGGTCTCCTTGAGAGAAGCATTTTTGGTGGAAATATCAGTGAGGTGGATTACTTTGGCCTCCAGGGAGTAGAGTCTGGAACGCCCCGGAATCTTAAGAACAGCCAAAGCTGCTGGCCAAAGTACGGCATCTAACACATTTTGGACATCGGATCCATTTTTAGTATTATATCCCATTCGAGGTAAGGACACCTTGTTGTTTCCATACTATTCCAAAGTCAGGAGCTGCCCCGAGAGCATATTAGCTATCCATATAAATGCTGCGGTTTTGCCCTTGGCTACAGTACGAACCTGAGTAAAGGCACATTAACTCATCCTGTATTGCTGAAGAAGCCAGAGGTGAAAGCGCTACCTGGATGACTTCCAGGGAGTTGTGATAGCGTCCTCAGACTGGTATTCACCATTTTTCTCCTTTAAATAAAAACCATCAGTAAACCAGGACAACTCTGCATTGGTTAGAGGAGTTTCCTGTAAATGGTCACAAGGACGTCAAAATGGAATGTGTCAGTGTTAAGCAGTCATACAGGCTTTCATGGGTCTAAATGTAGCTTTTATCTGAGATCTTATGTCCTCAGTGCCTCATCTGAATGGGAGCAAATTATAAATTTTTCCCTGGAGATTTTGTGTCCCTTTAAAGCAAAAGTTTTAGCAGATGGATGCTGTCTTCCTGTGAAGAGGTTTGAGAAGGGGAGTTGGGAAGCAAATCCTCCACATGTTATAACAAAGTCGGGCCTGCAGAACACTTTGTATCATTCCAAATCAGGTTTTAACTGTTCGTGAAAAGAAGGACTGGCTGAGAACCCTGGGGAATTACTGGCCAGATGTATTTCCATTCTTCCCAAGTGAAGGCAAAAAGACATGAGCTATCCTGAGGTGCCTGGGTGGCTCAGTCGTTGGGCGTCTGCCTTCGGCTCAGGTCGTGATCCCAAGGTCCTGGGATCGAGCCCCGCATCGGGCTCCCTGCTCAGCCAGGCGCCTGCTTCTCCGTCTCCCACTCCCCCTGCTTGTGATCCCTCTCTCACTGTGTCTCTCTGTCAAATAACTAAAATCTTAAAAAAAAAAAAAAAAAAGATACTAGCTATCCTTATCAACTCCAATACTAAAAATGCACTACAGAGATCAGTTATAGCGAAAACTTTGCTTTCAGTGGGAATGGATGTCAGTAGCACATGGGGGTTAGGAATAGCAGGGTCCTGAGGGTAGAAGTATTTATTGCTTGAGGGGGCGCCTGGGTGGCTCAGTCCATTAAGCATCTGCCTTCGGCTCAGGTCATGATCTCAGGGTCCTGGGATCGAGCCCCGAGTTGGGCTCCCTGCTCAGCGGGGAGTCTGTTTCTCCCTCTCCCTCTGCTCTTCCCCCCTGCTCCTGCTCTCTCTCAAATAAATAAATAAATTTTAAAAAAACAAAAAACAAAAAAAAAATGTGTTTATTGCTTGAGGTCCTGAACAAACCTCCATCCTCGGCCTCTGGGTTTTCTCACAGGTAAAATAGGGGTATTACAGGAAATAGTGCAGGGGATCATGAGGTCCTGAGCCTTATATAACTTTCTATTATAGGCTTGATGCCTTGAAGGGCTTCTTTACTAATAGGGCACTGATTAATTACGGGGAGAGGTTCTGAGGGATCTATTTGAATCTTGATGGGAGATGCACTGTGGATTCTGCCACCATCAGTTGAGGATTTTTCCCATAAAGAGGATGGTAGCTGATCCAATAGGAACAAATGATCAGCGTCCCCAGACTCAGCTATGGGGCTATCAGAACCAGAGCAAAGCAAAGGTGCCAAAAGGTCATCTCTTTCCCCTGGTTGGCTATTTTGGTTACTGCTATCAAATTCTAGATTTCTCTCTCTCTTTTGGGAGAGGGAAATTCTGGCTTGATACTTTTCTAAGAAATCTCAGCCCAATAAATGAATAGGGCCAGAAGAGCCAAGTAGAAAATGGTGTGTGTCTCTCAAAGGGCCTAGACCAAAGGGAATTGGTTCAAAGACCGGAACCTGCTGAGGTTTATGAGAGACCCTACTGTCTGAACTGTTTTAATACTCCAAGACAGGGGCTGAGCACCATGGGTGTAGCTCCAGTAAATATAGGGACAGAAAGATTCATTCCCAATCTGGAGAGTGCTTTGTCTGAGCCCATGAAGAAGGAGAATCGGGAAGAGCCCCATTACTGATAATTAGGAGGACATAGAAGACTGAATGTGCTGGAATGCTTAAGTTCGTAACATTTTTTTAAAATGCCCCAGCTTTTTGCAATAATAACAGAAACTAGGGTATTTTTGGTTTTGTTTAGAACCTTCATTTGCCAGAGTTGAAAATTTAGAAGTCTTTCTTTCAGGCATCCCATCTAGGATGCAAGGGAGCTGGTTTGCCAAATTACCTAAATCTGGAATGGGCAGTTTCCTATCTCATCCTGGTTTTTTTTAAAAAGGTCCAGCTCGGGGCGCCTGGGTGGCTCAGTCGTTAAGCGTCTGCCTTCGGCTCAGGTCATGGTCCCAGGGTCCTGGGATCGAGCCCCACATCAGGCTCCCTGCTCAGCGGGAAGCTTGCTTCTCCCTTCCCCACTCCCCCTGCTTGTGTTTCCTCTCTCACTGTGTCTCTCTCTCTCTGTCAAATAAATAAATAAAAAATCTTAAATAAATAAATAAATAAATAAAAATAAAAAGGTCCAGCTCATTAACAAACACAAGAGTTGAATGCTACTAACCAGGTGGATTCAAGATCTAAAGGGAGACCAAAGTATTCTTAAAAGACAATTTGGAGGGGCACCTGGGTGGCTCATTTGGTTGAGCGTCCGACTCTTGATTGTGGCTCAGGTCATGATCTCAGGGTGGTGAGATCAAGACCTGCTTCGGACTCCATGGTCAGTGGGGAGTCTGCCATGCCCTCCCCTCCCCCCCACCCTGGGGCTGTGCTCTCTTGAAAATAAATAAATAAATCCTTAAAAAAAACAAAAGACAACTTGGAGTTGATTGTAATAGACATGAACAGGTTGGTCAGGCTTTTGTGTGAAAGCCTGAGTTTTGTACCAATCAGCAGGTTTATGACAATCTAGCATAAATGCCTGGTGGAGATTTCCAGTGAATGCTCTATCATCTTGCCAAAAATTAAGGGTTTGTTTCTCTAAGTCCCCTTCAGGATGTTCCCATTGGGCTAGTTTCATCCAGTGTTTGGCCTGGTCCTCACCAACAAGCATGTGAACTAAGAGATATAAATCTGAGAAACCTGGTTGGTAAGTTTGAATAACTAGGCTAAAATTCTTCAGCAAACTTATGGGGGTCCTCAGCCACTTTGAAAAACTCTTTCATTATGACTCACGATTTGGCTTTAGTCCAGGTGATGTGGGAAACAAAGGCAAAAAAAAAAATTAAATGTGCTTACTTCCTTCAGCCCATTGACAAGTCCTTGAAACAGGTCAAGGGACCTTCCTCTGGGTGCTCAGCTGCCTCGATGTTAATGCTTTGCTAAGGACAAAAGGCAATCTTAGCTTAACATTATCCCAACCCCTCCGGATCCTGTGAGTCTACTTTAACATATACAAATTCCTTTGGAAACTTCCTTTATCTCTACCCCCCAAGATCTATGTTAGCAATCATCCTCTAAGCATATGGCCCAGTGATAGACATCTGAAGGGTCTCATGACTGAGGGTTTACTAAACAGTAATAAATGACCTTTCCCCAACTAGCCCCTTCAAGGTCCTGGAAACTTTGCTTCCAAAATTCCTTAGAGACTTACGCACCCCTAACCCCCTGCCAACTTGGAAGTGTATAATGGGCCACTCCTCATGACCCCAGTGCAGCTCTCTCTTCCCGAGGGTCCTGTCCCTGTGCTTTAATAAAATCACCTTTTTGCACCAAAGACGTCTCAAGAATTCTTTCTTGGCCATCAGCGCTGAACCCCAACATTTTACCTAGGGAACATAAGACAATTATTGAGGTTTATTTAGATCCTCAGAAGACTTTAAAGAAGTAGGTTTTAATAGGTTCAGGAGGGAGCAGGGAGAGAGTCTGATGAAGAGGTAAATTTGGCAGAGAGAAGAGAGGAAAATGGCGCTGGAGGTACAGCCTGGGACCAGGGGGCTGCTATGTTTCTAGAAATACAGAAAGTGGGGAAGGGGACATGAGGCCTCAGAGCCATTTTGACTTCTTTTAATTATTTGCCTCAGGTAATTTAGAAATAGTATTTTGCAAAGTGACAAAATTAGAAGCCTCACGGTACCATTTAAAATAAAATAATAGGGCGCCTGGGTGGCTCAGTTGGTTAAGCGACTGCCTTCAGCCCAGGTCATGATCCTGGAGTCCCTGGATCGAGTCCCACATCGGGCTCCCTGCTCAGCGAGGAGCCTGCTTCTCCCTCTGATCCTCCCCCCCTCATGTACTCTCTCTCTCTCATTCTCGCTCTCTCAAATAAATAAATAAATCTTTAAAAAAATAAAAAATAAAATAAAATAAAATAAAATAATAATAATAATAGACTTCCTATTCAGGTCTTTTTTTTTTCTTTCTTTCTTTAAAAATTTTTTTTCAGGGGATGCCTGGGTGGCTCAGTCGGTTAAGCATCTGCCTTCGGCTCAGGTCACGATCCCAGGGTCCTGGGATCGAGTCCCGCATCGGGCTCCTTGCTCAGCGGGGAGACTGCTTCTCCCTCTGCTTGTGCTCTCTCTCTCTCTGACAAATAAATAAGACCTAAAAAAATTTAAAAATAAATTTTTTTTCGGGAGCCATGGCTTTCTAATTTAATCTTGAGTAAAACAAGTATGGGGAGATCAAAAGTTCTCCATAATGGCCATTGAAGTTCTAAACTACTTTTGGTTAAGTCAGTCCACTTAGTTGTAAATGTGCATGTGGAAGGACCAGAGTTATTAAACAGGCCCGAGTTTCGGTGGGGGAGAGGGGGAGTCCCATTTCTTAGAGATTTTTCTCTAAAGCAAAGAAAAAAATTCCTACACAGCAGTTTCTTTCTTTTTTTTTTTTTTTGAAGATTTTATTTATTTGACAGAGAGAGACACAGCGAGAGAGGGAACACAAGCAGGGGGAGTGGGAGAGGGAGAAGCAGGCTTCCCGCTGAGCAGGGAGCTCGACACGGGGCTCGATCCCAGGACCCTGGGATCATGAGCTGGGCCGAAGGCAGACCCTTAAAGACTGAGCCACCCAGGCGCCCCCCCTACACAGCAGTTTCAACAAGAACAGCCTGGTTCCAAAAAGAAATCAGAGCAAAGGCCAACACAGTTCTGTTGGAACAGTCCAGTTCCAAACAGGACTTGGACCGAAAGGCAAATAAGCACTCTCAAAGTAAAAACAAACAAACAAGAAAACCCAAGGCCTTAAAAATAAATCTTAAACACAAGGCATGGACCTTGAGATCCAGGAGAAAAGTTACCTTCAATCTCCAGGGTTGGAGAGAAAGCAGTGAGCCTAGTAGGGTCTGTCGGTGGAAGTACCTGTTTGCTCACCAGCCTCCGAATTGTTGGGGGTCTTCTCTGGATCCCACTTCTGATCACCAAGTAATGTTAACCTTAAAAATGAGACTATCGATTATGTTACCGACACTTAGGATGGGTTTATTCAGGAAGAGCAGAGAATTGCAATCCGGGATAAGCAAGCTATGGCAAAACCATAGGAAGTCTAACAAAAGAGAGGAATGGTATATTGTGGAGGAGAAGGAGTTAGCTGGGAGGCGTTGTTTTGAACAGAAGTCCACTAGGGAGAAGCAAGAGTTCGGGGGTGATCATGGTTTCTCACTGGCTGAGTTGCAGGGGTGGTTGATTTCTTGTAGGAGATGCAATGTTTTACATCTTTCCTGGTGGGGCCCGCAATTGACGCTTCTTTTTTTTTTTTAAGATTTTATTTCTTTATTTGACAGAGAGAGACACAGCGAGAGAGGGAACACAAGCAGGGGGAGCGGGAGAGGGAGAAGCAGGCTTCCCGCCGAGCAGGGATCCCGATGCGGGGCTTGATCCCAGGACCCTGGGATCATGACCTGAGCCGAAGGCAGTCGTTTAACCGACTGAGCCACCCAGGTGCCCCGTAATTGATGCTTCTTTCCTGCTGCAATTCTTCCGGTAGGGATCTATAATTGACAATTTTCCTGTAATTGACCCTGGATGGTAGGGCCCCCCCTACCAGCCTCCCCTTCTAGCATCCCAAGTCCACCTTAGTGAGCTCTCCCTTTATTAATTTTCATAGTTCTAAGCATAAATACTGAGGGAAAGGGGGGGCCGGCATGGGTAACGGGCCTTTCAGCTAGGCAAGGCCATTGTGTGAGCAAGGGAGAATGAAAACGTTCTGGCATATTAAAGAAACTGCCAGTGGGCCAGTGTAGTTAATGTGGGTGCCTGTGTATTTGGGGAGAGTGCTGGAGAAATGGGGTGGAGACACACAAGTGGACAGATGAGGCTAGGAGGGCTTCAGTGGTCAAGGAGTTTAGGACATGGTACAGAGGGTAGCATTTTGTGAGCAGGGGGGAAATCACAGAAGGGCCCTAAGCGGGGGAATGGTAACAGATGTACAGTTTTAGAGTGCCCTATTAGGTAGTGGGAGACACAGACTGAAGACAGCATCTGTCATCAGGGTACCAGTTAGTTAAGATTTATGCAATATTTCAGCGTTAAGAGCATGAACTGAGGCAGCAATAGCGGGGTATAGAATTAGTGCCTGGCAAAAAAAGTGTTGAGAAAGTAGATTGGAGGGGCGCCTGGAAGGCTCAGTCGTTGAGCATCTGCCTTCAGCTCAGGTCATGATCCCAGCATCCTGGGATCGAGCCCCGCATTGGGCTCCCTGCTCAGCGGGAAGCCTGCTTCTCCCTCTCCCACTCCCCCTGCTTGTGTTCCCTCTCTCGCTGTGTCTCTGTAAAATTAAAAAAAAAAAAAAAGAAAGTAGATTTGATAAGGAAAGTCTGAGGGAGCTTTCACTGATGAGTCATAGCCAAAAGCTTAGAAAACACTGTCCTGAGGTCCTCTCCAGCTCAGTAGCTTTTATAGTCTGAAGTTTTATACAGTATGTCTTTATGTGTTTGTTTGTGTTATTGAAGTACAATTAACATACAATGTTCTATTAGTTTCGGGTATACAACATATTGATTCAACAATTCTTTTTTTTTTTTTTTTAAAGATTTTATTTATTTATTTGACAGAGAGAGAGAGACAGTGAGAGAGTGAACACAAGCAGGGGGAGTGGGAGAGGGAGAAGCAGGCTTCCTGCCGAGCAGGGAGCCCGATGCGGGGCTCGATCCCAGGACCCTGGGATCATGACCTGAGCCGAAGGCAGACACCCAGCGACTGAGCCACCCAGGTGCCCCTGATTCAACAATTCTATACATTACTCAGGGCTCACCCCGATAAGTGTAGTCACCGACTGTCACCATATAATGTACTACAATATTGACCATATTCCCTATGTTGTATTTTTCACCTCTGTGACTTATTTGTTTTGTAACTGGAAGTTTCTATCTCTTAATCACCTCTGTTCCACAACCGCAAATGCCCCCCCACCTCCCCTCTGGCCACCACCAGTTTGCTCTCTGCATTTAAGAGTCTGTTTGGTTTCTTTCTTTGTTTTGTTTTGTTAGATTCCACACACACACACAGTATGTCCTTTAAATCACAGGCTTGAAACCTCTGTGAAATCGGAGACCAGCAACCTATCTTGCTCACCATTGTATTCCTGCCGAAGGATCCTGAAACAGATTTTGAAATAGTTATTACAGACCAAAAATTAAACAGCATGTCCTTTGACTAATAGAATTAAAGTTTGTCATCAGATGTGAGAAGAAAATTCAGGTTACTTTTTCTGATACAAGCAAATCTTTTTAAGGTTTAAAAAAGAGCACGCCTAGGTGGCTCAGTCGGTGAAGCATCTGCCTTCGGCTCAGGTCATGATCCTGGGGTCCTGGGATCGAGTCCTGCATCGGGCTCCCTCCTCAGTGGGAGTCTGCTTCTCCCTCTGCCTCTCCCCACTGCTCGTGATCTCTCTCTTTCTCAAATAAATAAATAAATAAATAAAATCTTTAAAAAAGAAAAAAAGGTTTAAAAGAAGACCAGGGTCATCTGGGTGGCTCAGTCAGTTAAGCGTATGACTCTTGATTTTGGCTCAGGTCATGATCTCAGGGTTATGAGATCGAGCCCTGCCTGGCGGGGCAGGGGGGTGGTGTCCATGCTCAGTGGGGAGCCTGCTTGAGATATACTCTCACCCTCTCCCTCTGCTCCTCCCCCGGCTCACACTCGTGCTCTCTCTCTAATAAATAAATAAATCTTAAAAAAAAAATAAAAGAAGATGACATCAGAAGTTTTTTGAAGAACTCTAAAAGCTTAATGGCATTTGAGAAGATTTTCAAATTCTTCAAGTTGAACAAGGCTTAGAATAAATTATACCTGCATTTTTCAGTGTTTTTCAGTCATAAGATATTTTTGAGTAAGCACTCAAAAAAAGTTATTATTTTTATGAAAGAAATGCTTATTTTACTTACCTGATGGTGAAAAGTAGTTCTTACACAAGAACATAGAACAAAGTTTTTCAAGCCAAACAGCACAACCACCAGTGGATTCTTTTTTTTTTTAACTTCTTTTAATTATTTAAAAAAATTTTTTAAATTAACATATAATGTATTATTTGTTTCAGGGGTATAGGTCTGTGATTCATCAGTCTTACACAATTCACAGCGCTCACCATAGCACATACCCTCCCCAGTGTCCATCACCCAGCCACCCCATCCCTCCAGACTGTCTTTTTGTCCGCTCTTAGGATTCTGAGATTGTGTGTGCTGAGGCCTAAGGTCTTCGCCTCTTCCTCCCCAGGGTAGTCTCCCCCTCTCACAGCCTGGCCCAGGGGAGAAGAAAGCCTCAGGGCCGGTGTCTTTAGGAGCAAATTGACATCCTTCAGTTCCTCTCCATCAGTGGTCCTCAACTGGGGTGGTTTTGCTTTGGCAATGTGTGGAGTCCCTTTGGGTGTCCCACCCTGGGAAGGGAAGGCAGGGAGGGGGATACCACAGGCATCTGCTGGGGGACAGAGCCCAGAGGTGCTGCTAAATGTCATGCGGTGCAGAAGTCAGCCCTCCCACAGCAAAGAATCATCCCGGACTGTGATAGTCTGCTTGGGCTACTCTAAGGAAATAGAGACTGGGTGGCTTACATGACACAAATTGGATTCTCAACTTTAGGAGGCTGGAAGCCTCCTATTGAGGTGCTGGAGGGTTCCATGTCTGGTGAACACTCTCTTCCTAGCTTGCAAATGGCCACCTTCTTACTGCATCCTCACATGGCCACTTCTCTGTGCATAGAGAGGAAGAAATCTCTGGTGTCTCTTCCCTTTCTTATAAGAACATCAGCCCTATCCAATTAAGGATATGTCACCCTTAGGACCTTCCTTACCTCCTGATATGCCCTAGTTCCAAATAAAGTCACCTTGGGAGTTAGGGCTTGAACATAAGAATTGTGGCAGGACAAAATTCAGTCCATAACCAGGAATGAACATCAGTAGTGGCAAGGTTGAAAAATCTGGTGTTCCATGTTCCTCCTAGGTTCCATGCTGGGTCATATATGGGAACAAAGGTGGCTTGTGCAGAGAGCCGGAACCTCCATGAGTAAGAGTAGGTTGTGACTCCTTCTCAAATACCATACAAATGTAGAGGGAGAATAAGAAGGGTAAATCGACCAAGATGTCCATCAACAGATGAATGGCTAAAGAAGATGTGGTATATATCTACAATGGAATATTATGCAGCCATCAAAAGGAATGAGATCTTGCCATTTGCAACGACGTGGATGGAACTGGAGGGTATTATGCTGAGCGAAATAAGTCAAACAGAGAAAGACATGTATCATATGACCTCACTGATATGAGGAATTCTTAATCTCAGGAAACAAACTGAGGGTTGCTGGAGTGGGGGGTGAGGTGGGAGGGATGGGGTGACTGGGTGATGGACACTGGGGAGGGTATGTGCTCTGGTAAGCGCTGTGAATTGTGCAAGACTGTTGAATCTCAGATCTGTACCTCTGAAACAAATAATGCAATATATGTTAAGAAAGGAAAAAAGAAGAAGAAGATAGCAGGAGGGGAAGAATGAAGGGGGGGAAATCGGAGGGGGAGAAGAACCATGAGAGACGATGGACTCTGAAAAACAAACTGAGGGTTCTAGAGGGGAGGGGGTGGGAGGATGGGTTAGCCTGGTGATGGGTATTGGGGAGGGCACGTTCTGCATGGAGCACTGGGTGTTATGCACAAACAATGAATCATGGAACACTATATCTAAAACTAATGATGTAATGTATGGGGATTAACATAACAATAAAAAAAATAAAAAAAAAAAAAAGAAGGTTAAATCGAGATGTGGGTGGTGAGAGAGGTCAAACTCATGCACTTCATTCATCACCTATCCTAGTCCTTTGGGGTCATTTGCGAACAGTCAAAATTGCAATGCCAAGCGTTCTAAGCCCAGGGTGTATTGGGTATAAACTAAGGTAGAAAGGAAGTATCTGTTAGAAAAAAAATTCCAGGGGTGCCTGGGTGGCTCAGTCAGTTAGGCATCCGCCTTCGGCTCAGGTCATGATCTTGAGGTCCTGGGGTCAAGCCACACATCAGGCTCCGGGCTCAGTGGGGAGTCTATTTCTCCCTCTCCTTCTGCCCCTTCTCCTGTTCCTGCTTCCCTTCTCTAAATAAATAAAAATGTTTATTTTATTTTATTTTTTATTTTTTTTAAAGATTTATTTATTTGACAGAGAGAGACACAGCGAGAGAGGGAACACAAGCAGGGGGAGTGGGAGAGGGAGAAGCAGGCTTCCCGCGGAGCAGGGAGCCCGATGCGGGACTCGATCCCAGGACCCTGGGATCATGACCTGAGCCGAAGGCAGATGCTTAGCTGACTGAGCCACCCAGGCGCCCCTAAAATTTTTTTTTTTTAAAGGGATAATTCTATTCTGCATATTGGCTTTCCTATGATCTGAAGATTTCATACTACAGCAAAGAGGATAATATCTTTAAAGTCATCTGAAAAAAGGTGGAAGATCTTCACACAAACTATATAACTCTCATGAAAGGCATAAAAGACCTGCACAAATGGAAAGACCACCAAGTTGCCAGATAGACACCTCAGTATTGTAAAAATGAGTTTTCTTTTAAAAACCTATCCATGTAAAACTCCCATCAAAATTCCATTGGGAATATATGTTAGTTGTTTATTACTGTGTGAGGGAACTTAAATTTGAGTCTCAATACCACCTGCAACTCTCCCACACTTTCACCAAAACTCAAAGTGCTCTTTGAGCAGGAAGGGACCAGAACTGATCTTACTGCTTAAAATAGGGACTTTACTGGTCCTTTCCTGCCCTTAAAAAAAAGGGGGGGGGGGGCTAGGAAAATCTGTAACCAAACATTTCTGGGAACTATAACTTCTGAAAGCTACTTAATAGGGAGGTATGAAGAAGCAGACACAGACTGCGAGACAGGACTTGGGGAAGCCACTTGCTGATTAGGTCTGTCCGATCCCCAGTATCACAACGGGATAGAAGCTCTAAATCAGCGTCTGTAAGGTCTAATCCGTACAGAAGATGCTAGACAGAAAGAGGCAAGTAAAAGAGAAAAATTGAATCCAACCCAAACTTGCAGTAAAAAATTGCAGAGAGAGAGGGAAAGAAACTGACCCTTTGAAAGGACTAGTGCCAGAAAAATCTGCCATTTAGGTCAGGAACAGGACTAGAATGGCCACTATCACAGTTTTTTTTTTTTTTTTTTTTAAGATTTTATTTGTCAGAGAGAGAAAGAGAGCACAAACAGGAGGAGGGGCAGGCAGAGGGAGAAATAGGCTCCCTGCTGAACAAGGAGCCCGATGCGGGACTTGATCCCAGAACCCTGATATCATGACCTGAGCCAAAGGCAGATGCTTAACCAACTGAGCCACCCAGGCATTCCTCACTCTCAGTTTTTATTCAACTTTGTACTGGTGGTTCTAGTAGTAACACAGTAAGGCAGAAAAAAATATTAAAGGTCAAAGGTAGAAGGATTGGAAAGGAAGCGGCAAAATTACTTTTACTTACAGGTACAATGTTACCCAAAATCAGAAAGTATTAACTGTTAACACTGAAGAGAAAGTACTTTTAAAAATCTAGACTATATCTATTCCTCAGTAATATCTAATTTGAAAATGCAGCAGAAATAACACATTATTGAGAACAGCAGTGAAAGCTGTCAGACCCTAAGATATATCTAATAAACATGTGCAAGATCTCTATGGAAAAAAAATTTGTAAGCTTAAATGAATAATTGAAATAGGGGCACCTGGGTGACTCAAGTCTGTTAAGTGGCCAACTCTTGATTTCGGCTCAGGTCCTGATCTCAGGGTCATGGGATCGAGCCCCGCATTGGGCTCCACACTCAGCAGAGAGTCTGCTTGGGATTCTCCCTCTCCCTCTCCTTCTGCCTCCCCCTCTGTGTGCACGCTCTCTCTCTCTCATAAATAAATAAATCTTTAAAAAATAATAATTGAAATAAATGGAGAGATAGAATATGCCCATGGATGGGAAAATGCAATAACATCAAGATGACCCTTCTTCAAAAGCCACCACAGTCCCATCAAATCCTAACATTCCCCTGGAACTGGGCACATTGATAAAATTCGTACTGAAATGTAAAGGAATGGAGATTGGTTTTACAGTATACAGCAATGCCACGCAAGTGACGTTATTTTAAGTTTTCTAGTAGCCACATTTTAAACAGTATAAATATATGTAAGTGATGAATCACTGAATTCTACTCCTGAAACTAATATTGCACTGTATGTTAACTAGAATTTAAGTTAAAAAAAAAAGTATAAATAGATGGAATTAACTTTTATAAATGTATTTGACCCAATGTACGGAAAATAATTTCAACACGCAATCAATATGAAAATGTATGGAGATACGTTATCTTTTTTCTTCATACCAAGTCTTCAACATCCCATGTGTATTTTTTGCTTAGGAAACACGTCGAGGGGCGCCTGGGTGGCGCAGTCGGTTAAACGTCTGCCTTCGGCTCAGGTCATGATCCCAGGGTCCTGGGATCGAGCCCCACATTGGGCTCTCTGCTCAGCGGGTAGCCTGCTTCTCTCTTTCCCACTCCCCCTGCTTGTTTCTGCTCTTGCTAACTCTCTCTGTCAAATAAATAAATAAAATCTTAAAAAAAAAAAAAAAAAAAAAAAAGGAAACACGTCGAGAGGGACTAGCCATATTTCAAGTGCTCAAAAGCCACATTGTGGCTAGTGGTTACCATATTGAGTCCGGAAGGAGGCTTGCATATGTGGAAATTTGGTGCATGATAAAGGTAGCATTTCAAATCAGTGACAAAACAACTAAGAAAGGCTCTGGGACAACTGGAGGCTTGTAGCAGCACTGTGAATACCTTGTCTGTATTCCTTTAACGGCTTCAGAGGTCCAATTCCCAACTGCAAACACAGGCCTTTCTCTGGCTAAGGGCTTTCCCGGGTCTCCAGAGACCACTTTGTCATCCGCACAGGGAATCAGTGTTCACGGGAAGGGCCTTCAGCTAACGACTGACCAGTTGGCAAACCAGGACCCCAGTTCCCTCATCCCAACGTTGGCATAAGTCGTGCATTGATTCTCAGCAGGGTGAAGATGCAGTTGCCCAGAGAGACTGAGAACATGCCCTTTCTGAACTGTTTTCCCCTTCCTCGTCTCATTTCCCAATCCCCTGATGCGGGTGTTTCCTGTTACCTCCCAAATAAACGACTTGCACTTGAATCCTTGGGTTGGTTTCCGTGGAAGCCCAAAAGTAAGAAAATATCCATTTGGGAAGACAAAAACTTTGTGCCTTTTCTCAGATTATGCAGAAGATAAATTCCAAATGGATTAAAGACCTAAAGCCTAGGGGCGCCTGGGTGGCTCGGTGGGTTAACGTCTGCCTTTGGCTCAGGTCATGATCTCAAGGTCCTGGGATCAAGCCCGCGCATCAGGCTCCCTGCTCAACGGAGAGTCTGCTTCTCCCTCTCCCTCTGCCTCTCCCTCGCTGCTCTTGAGCTCTTGCTCTCTCTCACTCTCAAATAAATAAATAAATAAAATCTTAAAAAAAGAGACTTAAACCTAGAAATCACAATTCCAATATTGAAAAGACATTGTAGAGGACCATGCATTTATAATTAAGGAGTAGGGAACAATGACTCCCCAAATGATACATGAAAGCCAGAAAACATTAAAGATGAAAATGAAAAAAAGAAGGTAAAAGGTAACAGGCAGACCAGGAGTAATAAATATTTACATAGAGTTGATCCCATAGAGACATAATGAAAACATGAAGCTAAAAGGTATACTGGAAGACAGGGAGACAGAGAGGTGTGTGTAAATGTTATAGGAACCATAAAAATGAATAATACAAACAAAAACAAAAACAAAAAAACAAGAAAACCTCTTACCAAGCAATCTGGACTTGGCAGTCAACATTTTCTTTGCCAAATAAAGACCACAGGCAGAAAGAAGACAAGCAGAGATGGAAAGAGTGCTGGTTGCATTGCATCCCAAGCCCAGACTGAGCCTGAGCCCCTGCCTGCCCCAGCGCTTCCGTCAATCCTGTGTGCTTCCCCACTTCGTAATCAACCAACACATTCCTGCTTTTCCCTAATGCCACTTTGTTTTGGGTTTTTGTCCTTTGCAACCAAGAGAGTGCTTGGAACTTAGAATCTGTCCTTTAAAAACATTCGGTTAAGCTCTAACTCTTGATTTTGGCTCAGGTCCTGTTCTCAGGGTTGTGAGATGGAGCCCCGAGACAGCTCTGAGCTGGGGGTGGAGCCTGCTTAACATTCTCCCTCTCCCCCTCCCCCCAGTGTTCGTGCTCTGGGTTTCTCACGATCTCAGGGTCGTGAGATTGAGCCCCAAATCAGGGTCCACGCTCAACATGGAGTCGGCTCGAGATTCTCTCTCCCTCTGCCCCTCCCCCTGCTTGTGTGTGCTCTCTCTCCCTCTCTCTCTCTCAAATAAATAAATAAATCTTTTAAAAAGTATTCAGTGTTCCCCCAAGAACATCTTTTTCAGGAGGTCCAAACTATTTAGATAGCAGTGAAGTTATAGCAGAACCTGATTGCTTGATGGCTCCTGGTTTGCCACTCACTCTTCCATTACCTAAAATCTCAGGTGTATACCTGAAACTAAACTAAGACCACACTGTATGTTAACTAACTGGAATTTAAGTAAAAACTAAAAAAACAGAAGAAAAAAAAAGAAATTACAACAATAACCAAAATCTCTGAGGAACAATAGCATGTGATTAAGCCTCACAAAATGGGACCAGGGCCCCCCCATAGAGTGAATGGACACCAGCCTGAGCAGTAAAAAGTTAATACTTACTATATTCTATTTGAAAGCACCACTTTAGAAAGGAGTCTTAAAAAAAAAGATGTTTTTTTTTTAAAGTACTAAATTTTTTAAAAGATATTTATTTATTTGAGAGAGAGAGCATACACACAAGTGGGGGATGGACAGAGGGAGAGGGAGAGAGAAAATCTTGAGCAAACTCCCCACTGAGCACACAGCCCAATATGGGGCTCCATCTCCAACCTGAGTCCATGATGTGAGCTGAAACCAAGAGTTGGACACTTAACTGACTGAGCCCAGGTGCCCCTAAAGTTCTAAATTTCTAAAGGAAAGGAGGAAAAAATTCAATAGAGGGGCACCTGGGTGGCTCAGTCTGTTAAGCGTCTGCCTTCGGCTCAGATGGTGATCCAGGGTCCTGGGATGGAGCCCTGCGTTGGGCTCCCTGCAAGGCGGGGAGTCTCCTTCTCCTCCTCCCTCTGCCCCTCCCCAGAGCTCACTCTCTCTTGCTCTATCTCAAATAAATAAATAAATAAATAAATAAATAAATAAATAAAAAGCTTTAAAAAAGAAAGTTCAATAGAGAAACTGCTTATGACGTAGAAATGAACAGATACCAGTAACAAGAAAAAAAATGTATTTTTAAGGTACATGTAACATGTAGGGGTCTTTGGCTACCATTTCCTTAACGATCATTGTGAGGAGGCTGGAATTTGTTTATTTTCAGATAGCTAGTACTTTACTCAAATGATACTAATGATCAGAGGAAAAATTTATTAAATCTCCTGACTATCTACAGCCCGTTCAGAAGTCCTGGAAACAGGCAGAGTGACATTCCTCTAGGAACTCAGCTGCCTCGACATTAATACTTTGCTAAGGGCGAGAGGCAGTCTTAGCCCGACCCCCAGGATCCTGTAAGTCTACTTTAACATACAAAAATTCCTTTGGAGACTTCCTTTATCTCTACCCTCAAGATCTATGTTTGCAATCATCCCCAAGCCTATGACCCACTGATATGAAGGGTCTCATGACTCAGGTTTTATTAGACGGTAATAAATGACCTTTTCCCAACAATAGCTAGCCCCCCTCAAGGTCCTGGAAACCTTGCTTCCAAAATTCCTTACAGACTTACACTCTCCCTAACCCCCTGTGGGCCACTCCTCATGACCTCGGTGCAGCTCTTTCAGCCCACGGGTCCTGTCCCCCTGCTTTAATAAAACCACCTTTTTGCACCAAAGATGTCTCCAGAATTCTTTCTTGGCCGTCAGCTTCAAACCCTAACGTCTTTCCTACATCACTAACAGGGAGGACGATTTAGACTTGCACTCTGGAGCCAATTTCAAGATTCTCAGACTGACGATCAAGAATAAAGATGGTAGCCAAAAGGAAAAAACAGCCCAAATGTCCATCAGCTGATGATGGATAAACAAAATGGATATATGTAGAGCCGCTTTTAGGCAACCAATGTGAACAATGGAAACCCGTGTGGGATAGAAGGGCCCACGGTGACACCCTTCGCTGAATACAAACAGGCCCAGTAGGTGACCCACCTCAAAATATCCATGCACTCTAGCTGGCCCACAAAATATCCATGCACCCTAGCTGGTCTACAAAATATCCATGCACGCTAGCTGACCCATGGGTTACTTTCACCTGGACACAGGTACCAAAAAAGGAAAATTCCATACATTCCCATCCATCCTCGCCTTCCCCCTTAAACCACAGCCCCCACCACTGCCTTGTGGCCGAGAGTCTCTCCTCTGCTGTCCTGCTTGCAGCTCCCTTGCAGTGTGTTCAACAGACTTCTATCTCCTTCGTTCTGCCTTGGGTGAATTCTTCCCCCGCCCGTGCAGCTGGCCTCCACGCAGTCAGGCCACCCCACAGGATATCCATACATTGGAAATGATGACCTTAAGAAAGAATGAAATTCTGGCACGTACTACAACATGGATGAACCTAGAACAACATGGGTGCTAACTAAAAGAAGACAGACCCTTAAATCTTGCAGGTTGTGGAGGGTGGAAGGTCTTATCTTCTGTAACTTCTTCCCGCTGAACAGGGGCGTGGAGATGTCCCTACCTCTGGGTCAACATTGGTCAGTTGGGGCATTTATATATTGGAGTTACGAAAGGCAGAGGCAGCTGAATCCAAGGTAGACAACATATGTGAATCTCCTTGAGTAGAAAGGAGCATCTGATGCCTTGAAGTTATGGCGGTGAAGGAGCCTTGGCGCCAGGTGGTCAAAATTGTTCACAGGGGAAATAAGGAGGAGAACAAAGGCAAAAGAAATGTAGATAAATTTCCTTACAACTTGCAGCCCAACTTGCAGCTTTAGCACCACCTTTGGAAAAATGAAAAAGAGGCTGTCAGAACTCAGACTAGTGCATTGTAGCATCCAGCAAAGGCATACAAGCTTAAGAATTCTGCCGTAAGCAGAAGGAGCAAGAAGCATGGTGCAGGTGTATCCATAAATACCTGAGATAGGCAGAGCATGACATTCCTCAAGGACCTCATAGCCGCCTTAATGTTAATGCTCTGCTAGAGGCAAAAAGTAACCTTAGCTTGACAATAGCCAGACCTCCAGGATCCTGTAAGTCTTGTCTAACCTATGAAAAATCTTTTGGAAACTTCCTTTATCTCTACCTCCCAAATTAAAAGAATATAATCATCACTCGGCACAATCCCAGGGCAGCTCTTTCTGCCTGTGGGTCCTGTCCTTGTGCTTTAATGAAAACAGTTTTTGCATGGGAAAAAATAAAAAAATAAAGATAAATGAAAAATAAAAGACACAATGGGGCAAATATTGTGTAATTCCTCTTTTTTGAAGGACCTAGACCAGTCAGATTCATAGACATAGAAGGGACAATAGTGGTTACGAGGTGCTGGGGGAAATGACTGATGGGGAGCTAGCATTTGATAAATACACATTTTCTCTTTGGGAAGATAGAAAAGTTCCGGAGATGATGGTGGTGATGGTTGCACAACAGTGTGAATATACTTAATGCTACTGAATTGTACACTTAAAAATGGCTAAAATGGGGGAGGCAATGTCAGCAACCCTGTGGCACAGATGTCCCTAGGCCCAACAACAAAAATTTGGCCTCCATCCATGGACAAAGTGGCACTGAAAGACTTGTGGGATCCAGCATCATAAGCCAAGGGACCAAGGAGGAGTCTTGCCCACCTGTACATCAAGTAATAGGCAAACAGACCCAGGTCGTGCCTCCATCCCTGCCCCCAATCCTGTGGTCTGCTCCCTGTGTGTACTCCTGACAGCTGCAGCAAGAACAGGCTTTGGTAGACAGTTACCGAACACACACAGAAAGTTGGCCTGAATCTGTGGGCCAGGGAGAGACCACAAAATAAAAAGCTATAAAGCTTTAGCACCACCTTTGGAAAAATGAAAAAGAGGCTGTCAGAACTCAGACTAGTGCATTGTAGCATCCAGCAAAGGCATACAAGCTTAAGAATTCTGCCATAAGCAGAAGGAGCAAGAAGCATGGTGCAGGTGTATCCATATAAGGTTTAAGATAGCCTCAGAATCTCTAGGAGGGCTGACCGATGGTACCTCGCTCCAAAAGCCTTCTGTAAAAACTGGAGAAGGTGATTGTTACTTCAGATTCAAAGACAGCAGGGTGCCTGGGTGGCTCAGAGAGTTAAGTGTCTGTCTTCAGCTCAGGTCATGATCCCAGAGTCCTGGGATTGAGCCCCGAGTCAGGCTCTCTGCTCAGTGGGGAGCCTGCTTTCCCCTCTCCCCCTGCCTGCTGTTCACCCTGCTTGTGCTCTCTCTCTCTCTCTGTGTCAAATAAAGAAATGAAATATTTTTTTAAAAATGCAAAGATAGTGATACAAAACTTCAAGGAACCTGGAAAATCAAGGTACCATGACACCACCAAAGGATCACAGTAATCTTCCAGTAACCAAACCCAAAGACATGGAGATCTTCGAGTTACCTAATGATGAATTCAAATAGCTGTTTTAAGGAAACCCAATGAGCTTCAAGAAAACACAAAAAAAATTTCAACAAAATCTGGAAAACAATATATGAACAAAATGAGAAGTTTAAACAAAAAGAAATCATGAAAAAAAAAAAACAGAAATTGTGAAGCTGAAGAATACAGTGAATGAAATGAAAAATACAATGGAGAACACCAAGAGCAGATGGACCAAGCAGAGGAATCTGTGAGATAGAAAACAGGGGCTTAGAAATTATCCAGTTGGAAGAGAACAAAGAAAAAGAGGGAAAAGGAGTGAAGGAATTGTTTGTAGTCCATGAGATACCATCAAAATAAGCATTTTGTGTTGAGGAGCCTTTAAAAAAAGAAAGAAAAAGAAAAGAAATAACCACTTTGTGAATTATGTGAGTCCCAGAAGAAGAGAGGGAGAAGGGGACAGAAAGTTTATTTGAAGCAAAAATGTCTGAGAACTTCCTAAATCTGTTGGGGAGATTTGGATTTCCACGTTCATGAAGCTCGTAGGTCACCAAACAAAATCAGCTTAAAGAGATCTCCTTCAAGGGGCACCTGGGTGGCTCAATTGGTTAAGTGTCCAACTCTTCATTTCAGCTCAGGTCATGGTTTCAGGGTCATGAGATGGAGCTCCGCATTGGGCTGAGCATGGATGGAGTCTGCTTGAGATTCTCTCATTCTCCCTCTGCCCCTCCCCCCTGCTCATGCTCTCTCTCTCTCTCAAATAAATAAATAAATAAAATCTTTAAAAAAATATCCTCTTCAAGACACACTATAATAAAACTATCAAATATCAAAGACAATCTTAAAAGCAGCAAGTGAAAAATAAAAGCCTGTAACTTACAAGGGAACTCCCACAGATAGAGTATTGGTAATTTCTCAGCAGAAACCTTACAAGCCAGGAGAGAATGGAATGATAGAGTGCTGAAAGAAAATGCCAACCCAAAATACTTTACCTGCAAAGCCATTTTTTAGAAATGAAGGAGAGAGAAAGACTTTCCTAGAGGGGCTCTTGGCTGGCTCAATTGGTAGAGCATGTGACTCTTTTTTTTTTTTAAGACTTTATTTATTTATTTGTCAGAGAGAGAGAGCATAAGCAGAGGGGCGGCAGTCAGAGGGAGAAGCAGGCTCCTCAATGAGCAGGGAGCCCGATGTGGGACTAGATCCCAGGACCCTGGGATCATGACCTGAGCTGAAAGCAGACGTTTAACCTACTGAGCCACCCAGGCATCCCAAGCACGTGTCTCTTGATCTAGGGGTTGTGAGTTCAAGTCTCACATTGGGTGTAGAGATTACTTAAATAAATAAACTTCAAAAAAAAGACACACTGGAATGAGTTCTCCACATTGAAATGAAAAGACACTAATTAGTAACATGAAAAAATATACAACACATGGGAAAGGTAGGTATTTAGTCAATTCAAAAGACTTGAGTACTGTAATATGGTGGAGTGTAATTCACTAAGTCTAGTGTAAAGATTAAAGGACACGAGTATTAAAAAGAACTGTAGCTACAATAATTTGTTAATAAATACACAAAATAAAAACAGGTAAATTAGGACATCAAAAACATAAAACGGGAGAAGTAAAAGGGTAGAGTTTTTGTATGCAATCAAAGTTAAATTGTTAGGGTACAATAGATGTTTATGTCTATGTGATGTTATATGTAAGCCTCACAGTAACCACGAGGCAGAAACCTACAGTAGATTCACAAAAGATAAAGAGAAGGGAATTAAAACATACCACTATGGAAAATCATCAATTCCCAAAGGAATGCAGAAAGAGAGGAAAAAAGAATCAGGGAAACTACAAAACACCCAGAAAACTATTAACAAAATGGCAACAGTAAGTCTATACCTATCAAAATTATTTTTTAAAAGATTTATTTATCTGAGAGAGACAGAGAGAGAAAGCACACTTGCATGCATGTGGGGGGAGGAGCAGAGGGACAGAAACTTCAAGCAGACTCCCCACCGAGTGTGGATCTCTAACATGGGGCTTGATCTCATGGCAGGATCTCATGATCTCAGGTCAGGGGATCATGACCTGAGCCAAAACCAAGAGTCCCAACGTTGTTCTGAACAAAAGATTCACAACAGCTGTGTTTGGGTTTTGAAAAGGAAAGAAAACTGTATTTATTATTATTACTACTATATCAACCTAATAGAAACAGAAAAGGAAAGGAATCTACATATAGATGAAGGTACTATTAGACAATAAATGAGAATAAGGCAAAGTTACATGAAATCAGGTACTTAAAATATCCAACCTCATCAGCTGGGGAAGCCCCATGGAGACAGCCAGGCTGAGGTCCTGGGGGCCTGGGTGGAGTGTCCTCCCCTCAGGTGAGCCTTCCAACTGACCATCCCCATAAGGGCCATATTTATAGGGCAAATGATAGGGTTTGAGTTTAAACATTTGTTCACCTACGTGCAGTTTGGAGCAAGCTGCATTTCCATGTTATCAGGTTTCTCTATTTTCAAGGAGCCTTGGCTGTGTGTCTGCTTCCCCTCCTGGATTCCAGTCAAGGGGGCCAGCCCAGCCTGGAGCAGGAGGGGATGTGAGACAAGATTTGCATAGCTCTTGGAGCCCAGAACAGAAGGGCCAGTTCTGACCTGGAGGCCAGATAGCGTATTTCAAACAACCAGGCTCTCAAGGTTCTTTACATAACATGAGTCTCACAAACAATATTCCTTAGCCTGCTTGTGTCCATGCAGGTCCAAGTGGTCGGTTATGTGGAATAAATCACGAAAACAACTATCCATGTAGAACAGACATTTACCCGACTGAGCCACCCAGGCACCCCCAACTTAAATGTAAATGGACTAAATTCTCTAATCAAAAGATACAGGGTGGCAATGGGTTAAAAACAGAAAAACCAGCTATATGCTGCCTACAAGAGATTCATTTCAGCTTCAAGGACACACTTCGACTCAAAGTGAAGGAATGGAAAACAGATATTCGGTGCAAGTGGTAACCAAAAGAGAGCAGGGGTAGCTCCCCTTATAACAGACAAAATAGACTTTAAGCCCAAAATCGTTTGATACAAAGAAGTTCTTTATGTAATGATAAAGGGGTCAATTCACCCAGAAGATATAACAATTGTGAATATGTAGGCACCCAACATAGGAAAGCCTAAATATATTAAGCAAATACTAATAGATCTGAAGGAAGAAATAGACAATGCCATCATAATAGGAGACTTCAGTACTCCACTTTCAACAATGGATAGATCATCGAATAAGGAAACAGAGGACCTGAGAACTGAGTGACCAAAGCCTCCAGTGAGATGCAGGTGGTCGTGGGGCACTACAGACAGCCCAGCTGCTTCGACCTTGTGAAGACAGGCTTTGTGATGGGCTATGCAGTGGGTATGGTGGCCAGGGCTCTCTTCGATGTCTTTTCCTGTCTCAGGATTGGAATGTGGGGCCGGGAGCTGATGGGTGGCATCGGGAAAACCATGATGCAGAGTGACGGCACCTTTGGCATATTGCTGGCCATCAGGATGGGCATCTGCTGCTCATCAGTGCAGAGGTTACCCACTAGAGCTACCCCTTCCCATCAGTCCCAGCTCATGTACTATAATAAAACAAAATCTCTGGCGGGGGGGCTCCTGGCTCACTCAGTGGCGGAGCATGGGACTCTCAACCTCAGGGTTGTGAGGTCAAGCCCCACGTTGGATATAGAGATTACTTAAAAATAAATTAATAAATTAATTATATATAAATAAATCAATATTATAATAATAATATTATAATAAATAAAATATATAGTAAATAAATTTAAATATATTTAAATATAATATATTTAATTAATTAAATATATTTAAATATATATAAATAAAATTTAAAAAATAAAAAATATAATAAATAAAATAATAAATTAATATATATTAATTATATATAAATAAATTAATAAAATCTTTAAAAAAAGGAAAGAGAGGACCTATAACTACACTATAATAACACTACAGAGCAAATGGATCTAATGGATCTAATAGATATATACAGAACATTCCATCCAATAGCACCAGAATGCACATTCTTCTCATGAGCATATAGAACATTCACCAGGTGAGATCATACAATAGGTGACAAAACAAGTCTTAGCAAATGTAAAAAGATGAAAATCGTACCAAGTATCTTTTCCAAACACTCTAGTATGGAACTAAAAATCAATAAAAGAAAACCTGGACAATTCACAAATATATGGAAATGAAACAACACCATCCCGAACAAACTATTGGTCAAAGAAGAAATCAAAAGGAAGCAAACCAAAATGGAAATGCAACATACTAGCAACACCTATGGGATGCTGAAGGGGTAGTTCTAAGAGGGAACTTTATAATAGAGACAAACTCACCATTAAGAACAACAACAACAAGGGCGCCTAGGTGGCTCAGTCGTTAAGCGTCTGCCTTCGGCTCAGGTCATGATCCCAGGGTCCTGGAATTGAGCCCCGCATCGGGCTCCCTGCTCGGCGGGAAGCCCGCTTCTCCCTCTCCCGCTCCCCCTGCTTGTGTTCCTGCTCTCGCTGTCTGTCTCTGTCAAATAAATAAATAAAATCTTTAAAAAAAAAAAAAGATAAACAAAATGGACAAACCTTTATCTAGATTTATCTAGATTAAAAAAGAGGAAAGACTCAAATAAATAAAATCAGAAATGAAAGAGTTACACATACACATACTGTATTCAGCCATGACATGAGCAAAAAGGAAATCCTGCCATTTGATTCAACATGGATGGACATTAAGGGCATTTTGCTAAGTGAAATTAAGCCAGAGAAAGACTAATACTGTATGATATCACATACAGTGTTAGTGGTCTAAAAAAGCTGAACTCGGGGCGCCTGGGTGGCTCAGTCAGTTAAGCATCTGATTCTTGGTTTCGGCCCAGGTCATGATCTCAGGGTCCTGGGATCAAGCCCCACGTCAGGCTCCCTGCTCAACGGGGAGTCTGCTTCTCCCTCTGCCTCTGCTCCTTCCCCTCCCCCGCTTCTGCTCACTCTCTCTCTCTCTCAAATAAATAAAATCTTAAAAAAATAATAATAAAATAAAAAAAATAGGGACGCCTGGGTGGCTCAGGCGTTAAGCGTCTGCCTTCGACTCAGGTCATGATCCCAGGGTCCTGGGATCGAGCCCCGCATTGGGGTCCCTGCTCCGCGGAAAGCCTGCTTCTCCTTCTCCCTCTCCCCCTGCTTGTGTTCCCTCTCCCGCTGTGTCTCTGTCAAATAAATAAATAAAATCTTAAAAAAAAAAAAAAAGACATTCCCATCTTGCCCACTTTCTGTTTAAGAAACAGCTCCTGGCACAGATTTCATGTTTCCTGGGGCCCACCTCGTTGGTGCTCCAAGTAGCAAGGGCTTTATAAAAGCTGGGTCATCCTTGATTTTAACTGGTGGTTGGTTCCAAGTTAAACAGGAACACGAATTTGGACCTTCGTTATTCTAGAGGGCATCGATGCCGAGACTCAGGAAAAGCCTAGCAAATTGGTTCTGCAGAATTTCTCACTAAGCCCACCTCTTCTGTTAGTTATTTAATTGTATCACTAATATTTGGAGAGAACTTGGAATGAAGGTGAATTTTCCCTCTCCCCTCAATACAAGAAAAGGTTTTCTGAGAATAAAAGGGAACTAATTGGAAGCAAAGTTTTTGTTGCTATCACTTAAAAACTAAAATTTCATGCTAAAGAAAAGTAAATAAAAGTAAGATACACTTGAGGCCGGGATCTGCACACAAGAATGGCTAACAGGCTCATTCTGGCTCCCGCAGCTAGATTCAGTTGGAAGTTCATTCTGTAGGTGGACACCACCAGGTTTTGCTGGCCTTTGACTAACCTTCTCCATTGTTCTGCCATAGCATTCATATGTTGAATATCAGTACCCAGAGAAGAGCTAGTAAGAGGAGAAGAATGATCCAGTCTTCAGTTGACAAAGCCATTCCAATCATGAGCAGCACACATCCTAACATAGAGACAATGATGAATTCCTGGTGCCGAATCAAGAAATTCTCTGAATGCCGAATCTCTTGTAATACGATGTTTAAATTAGGAACATGTGGCGTCCCAGGCATGGTGGAATTTTGCTGGTGGCAGGAAGAAGAGCCCAAGAATTACAAATCCTGTTTCAACTCTAACTAAAGAACTTTTCATTCTGGAAGGACATTGTTTTCAATATAAAGTTCACTTGTACTCAGTGAGCAGGACCGGTCAGACTAGGGTTCTATTGTTATCTAGTTTTCTGGGGATAATATAAAGAACGCAATGGTCTAGGATAATCTAGAATACCTTCCATGAAAGATCCTCGAGAAAAGAGAATACCTAGCTTCAATTCTATGTGGATTTAGACAACTTGGGGAAGCAATCATGAATTTATTGAACAAATCCCAGTGAACTCCTTTTGAAACTGGGATATACCGTGTTTTCCTGAGGCATGCTAGGGAGTGCAGGAAACAAGCTTTGGAGGTCATTCCTAAACATTTTCACTATATGGCAAGTCATTTAATACTTTATAAAAACAAATATAAATAATCCATAGAGAGTAAAATCCATTTGAATTTAAGAATCAGCAGTTAGAAAGGCGCCTGGGTGGCTCAGTCCGTGAGGCATCTGCCTTCGGCTCAGGTCATGATCTCAGGGTCCTGGGATCAAGGCCGTGTTGGGCTTCCTGCTCAGCGAGGAGTCTGCTTCTCTCCCTTTCCCTCTGCCCTTCCCCCTGCTCGTGCTCTCTCTCTCAAGCATGCACTCTCTCAAATAAATAAAATCTTAAAAAAAAAAGAATCAACAATTGGAGTCACAATCCAATCATTGACTATCTAGTGATATGTAATCACTCCACTTGGGTGAAATGTCTATACGCTTTGCCACCCTGAACTTGCTTTAAATGTAAACATTTCTTAAGATCTCAGTGTCCGAAGGGGACTAGCTCTTAATCTTGTAGGCAGCCAAGATAGCATAGTTATTTAGTGGCCTCAGAGAGAGGAAAAGTCTCCTTGGGGCCATACTTATACATCAGGCCATGGGGATTTGACCACACCCTCTTGGGTAAGTAACCTCTCTGATCTCAGTTTCTTCATTAGTGACAATACTCACATCTCATTTGGCAACTGAGAGGATTATATTAGCATGCTTAGGAAACTCAAGACTGTCTCTGGTAGACCTCTTTTGTGGTATAGGCTACCTATCTTCTCTTGCAGTTCTCAAGTTTTCTCAAGATGATCGGAACACTCATCAGAACGCTCCAAGACTTCTAGACCCTAAAGTTATCCTTGAAGATTTGTCATTGTATGACTGCTTTTTGTCCCCAGTCTCAGTATAGAGAAATGCCTTCAACAGACTCAACAGAGATAAACTTTCAACCTACTGAGAAAGTTATTTCCTCGAATTCTGCAAAATCATGATGCACCTTCAAGAAGTTTGCTGATACCCTTTACACACTAGGATGCTTTTAACAATGTTCTTAAAGGTTAGGACAACCTCCTAATGCAGTCTAGAGTTGTGGAAGGCGTATCAGATTAAGAATCTGAGGACAGGGCTTCAAAGTCTTTGAACACCTGCATACTGAAATTCAGACCCATCAGCTTTATCAGCCCTGCCTTCCAACAGCTTGGTCTGGGAGAGGGCAACAGTTATTTAAATCTGTGCAATAAAGTTTTATTGGTGTGACTCTAGACTGACACAGGTGAATGGATGGAATGATGACTGGGAACAAACAGGAACAGCCTCCTAGGAACTCATGAGTTTCGTCCCAGAATGACATGCATTACTCTACAGATTAAGCAGAGAGATAAAGTAAAATCATGGTGGGAAGCTGCATTTTCAAGAATCCTGTGCAAACATCCAGAAAAATGATAGTATAGTCATTTAAAAACAAAAACAAAAACAACAACTCCAAGTTTACTTACCTGGTATAAAAAGAGGTTTTCAAAGCAAAGATTCAGAAGCAGTTTCATGAATAAGTAGCCTTCAAAACAACAACAAAAAAACCCTCAAAGTCAGAAAAACGCCACCCTTTTTCTTTTCTTCCCCCCCTTTTTTTTTTAAGTCAGGGGATCATCTTTTTTTTTTTTTTTTTAAGATTTTTTATTTATTTATTTGAGAGAGAAAGAATGAGGCAGAGAGAGCATGAGAGGGGGGAGGGTCAGAGGGAGAAGCAGACTCCCCGCCCAGAGGGGAGTCCAAGGCGGGACTCGATCGCAGGACTCCAGGGTCATGACCTGAGCTGAAGGCAGTCTCTTAACCAACTGAGCCACCCAGGCGCCCTTTTTTTTTTTTCTTTTTTAAAGACTGTATCCATTTATTTGAGAAAGAGAGAGACAGAGACACAGAGAGAACGAGCACGACCCAAGCCGAAGGCAGACGCCTCACTGACTGAGCCACCCAGGCGCCCCTCTTTCTTTTCTAAGTAGGCTCTTGATTAGACAATACAACAGGGATTTCCAAGAGGAAACCCGTCATTGCACCTTGGATTAGAATTTTTCCTAATCAAGTCCATGATGTTAGTGGCCCGTCTATAAACTCCCTGTACAGGGAGCCCAACCCGGGGCAGGATCCCAGGACCCTGGGATCATGACCTGAGCCGAAGGCAGACGCTTAACTACTGAGCCACCCAGGCATCCCAAGAAATCATTTTCAAAAGCTGTGAACAAATACTAAGTAGTAACTGAATAAGAAATTTTAAATATTTTTTTTAAATTTACTTATTTTTTTCTTCACCCAACATGGGGCTTGAACTCAACCATGAGAACAAGAGTCACACACTCTACTAACGGAGCCAGCTAGGCGCCCCTGAAATATCCTTAAATATAAACACTTAGCTGTTTTATTCTGTTTTGGTGGGGTTTTTTGTGGGTTTTTTTTTTGTTGTTTTTTGTGGGTTTTTTTGGTTTTGGTTAGTAATTGTAACCCCTTATCTTTTCATTTTGTTTTACCTGCTCTAAATTTGCTGAAGTGAGAGGCACCTGGGTGGCTCAGCCGGTTAAGCATCTGCCTTCGGCTCAGGTCATGATCCCAGGGTCCTGGGATCGAGCCCCAAGTTGGGCTCCTTGCTCAGTGGGGAGTCTGCTTCTCCCTCTCTCTCTGCCCCTCCCCCTGCTTATGCTCTCTCTCTCTCTCTCTCTCTGTAATAAATAAATAAAATCTTTTTAAAAAATTGCTTAAGTGAAATACACCGAAAGAAGGCTAATTGTAAACTACCTCATAGTTTAATTCTCCCTACAAAATGCTTGATTTTAGCCATTTATTAAAGGGTATGTACTTTTAAAAGACAGGTGTTTATTATGAAAAAGAAATTTCGGGGCACCTCGGTGGCTCAGCCGTTAAGCGTCTGCCTTCGGCTCAGGTCATAATTCCCAGGGTCCTGGGATCGAGCCCCATGTCGGGCTCCCTGCTCCGTGGGAAGCCCGCTTCTCCCTCTGCCGCTCCCCCTGCTTGTGTTCCGTCTCTCTGTCTCTGTGAAATAAATAAATAATTAATTAATTAAAAAAAAATTTCATAAGAGAAAACTGGAAAAACAGAACAAGTACAAGAATAAAGAAAAACCTATCATGCATAACAAAGTCTAGCAGGAAATGCACCAAAATGTCACTCACAATTAGGATTGGAGGGGCACTCAAAAAACAAGAATTACCCTATCTTTTTATAAATTTGTTTTTAAAGATTTTTTTTTAAAGATTTAACTGGCACAGAAGTAGCATAACATCCTTGAATTACTCATTGTATACATAATTACCTTCAAATTACAGTACTGAGCTGTAGCTGAGCTTTATTTTTTATTTTATTTTTTTAAGATTTTATTTATTTATTTGACAGAGAGAGACACAGCGAGAGAGGGAACACAAGCAGGGGCAAGGGGAGAGGGAGAAGCAGGCTTCCCGCTGAGCAGGGAGCCCGACGTGGGGCTCGATCCCAGGACCCTGGGATCATGACCTGAGCCGAAGGCAGACGCTTAACGACTGAGCCACCCAGGCGCCCCTCTTTTTATAAATTTTTAAGTAAAAGAATCCCAGAATACTCAAGTTACTCTCTGGAAGAGCCCTCATTTTCACCATGGGACCATGGGGGTGGGGTGGAGAATCAAAGCCCCAAAGGCTATCTGGTCCTGAAACATTTAAAAACAATGCCAAGAAATCACCTTTAGGAAAGATCAGGAGAGGACTGTCTTGTCTGGTGGCCCTATTGTGAAGAAAATCTTCATAGTCCTGTAAGGACCAACTTCAACCTCCTACACAATAGGGCACCTGGGATAACTTTCCCCTTTGATAAATTCAGAAGGTACATATTTTTGAAGTCTCTGGTAACCTTTATTCTGAGTCACCAGAAAAGTGAAATAAACTAAATTCAAACATTTCAAACATTTCTGAAAAGGGCTCCAGTTAAGATACTCGCTATAGGGCCGCCTGGGTGGCTGCCTGGGTGGCTCAGTCATTGAGCGTCTGCCTTCGGCTCAGGTCATGATCCCAGGGTCCTGGGATTGAGTCCTGCATCAGGCTTCTTGCTCCGCGGGGAGCCTGCTTCTCCCTCTCCCACTCCCCCTGCTTGTGTTCCCTCTCTCGCTGTGTCTCTCTCTGTCAAATAAATAAAATAAAACAAAAACAAAAACAACTATATTTCTCCAATACTTTTATTTACTTTTTTTTTTAAAGATTTTTTATTTATTCATTTGTCAGAGAGAGAGAGAGAGCACAAGCAGAGGGAGAAGCAGGCACCCCGCTGAGCAAGGAGCCCGATGCGGGGCTCGATCCCCGGACTCTGGGATCATGACCTGAGCCGAAGGCAAACGCCCAACAACTGAGCCACTCAGGCGCCCCTCTCCAATACTTTTAAAGTTCAGAATATTCTGAGGACCAACAGCCATTATGATACTTTCTAAGCAAAAGGATCTATCTTCACATGAAGGAAAACTTTGTTACAAAGTAAAAATAAAACAAAACAAAACAAAAAAACTCTTCTGAATAACACCAAAGCATTTTGTAAGAAATTTTCCTTACACTTACCTGTTATAAAAAAATTAGCTGTTAGGCAAGGAATTAGAAGATATTTCAAGAAACAGGCAAGATACCTTTGAACCATCTGAAACGACCTCTTTCTGCAGAGAAGAAATGAAACAGGTACCTCTTCTCCACCTCTCAGTTTTTTAAATACATGGGATGGATTGTCATTAATTATAATAACGTGGATTTTCAGAGACACCCACGTTGACAACTCAGATATGTATTTTTCCCCCTAATTAAGCTTGTGGTTTTGTGCTCTTCTTTTTTTTTTTTTTAGATTTTTTAAAATTTATTTGAGAGAGACAGAGATAGTGAGAGAGAGAGCACAAGTGGGAAGGAGAGGGAGACGCAGGCTCCCCACAGAGCAGGGAGCCCGATGCGGCACTCGGTCCCAGGACCCTGGGATCACGACCTGAGCCGAAGGCAGATGCTTAACCGACTGAGCCACCCAGGCGCCCTCGTGCTCTTCTTTAAGTGGTGAAGGATCTCATGAACAGGGCCTGTGAGCAATATTGGTTACTATGGGGCAGTGGTTCTCAATCCTGTTGCCCAGAAGAATGAACCACCTAAGGAGTTTAAAAAAAAAAAAAATTAATAATAATAGGTACTTCTGCTCTGCTCCAAACCACCTGCTGATAAGAATTTCCAGGGGCCATGTCCTGCATCAGAAGAAATTAAAAGCTCCCAGGTTGTTCTAAAGCTCAGATAAAGGGGCGCCTGGGTGGCTCAGTCGTTAAGCGTCTGCCTTGGGCTCAGGTCATGATCCCGGGGTCCTGGGATCGAGCCCCGCATCGGGCTCCCTGCTCAGCGGGAAGCCTGCTTCTCCCTCTCCCACTCCCCCTGCTTGTGTTCCCTCTCTTGCTGTGTCTCTCTCTGTCAAATAAATAAAATCTTTAAAAAAAAAATAAAGCTCAGTACTGTAATTTGAAGGTAATTATGTATACAATCAGAAAATAATACATGGATGTTATGCTACTTCTGGGCCAGTTAGAAACTGTAACTGCCTCCTTATTTGATTTCACCTGATGTTATTTTTTTTTTAAGATTATTTATTTATTTGCCAGAGAGAGAGAGCTAGAGAAGAGAGAGAGAGAGGGCACGAGAGAGCACAAGCTAGGGGAGCAGCAGGACTCGCTGAGCAAGGAGCCCGATGCAGGACTCGATCTTAGGACCCGGGGATCATGACCTGAGCCGAGCCCATGTGTCCCACCTGATGCTATTTCGATGCAGATGTTACTTCTAAATGAAGGCTGCTTCTCAGCGATTGGATGGTTCTCCAAGCGTCCTGAGCAGCATCAGTATCACCTGGGAGCTTGTGAGAACTGTAAATTATCCATGTCCATTTAGACCAACTGAATCAGGAACTCTGGACGTAGGGTTCAGCAACCAGGTTTTAATAAGCACTTTATTATTATTATTATTAATTTTAATTCCAGTGTAGTTAACATAGTGTTATATTAGTTGCAGGTGTATAATACAACACCAACAATTCCATATGTTGCCCTACGCTCATCACAAGTGCGCTCCTTAATCCCTGTCACCTATGTCACCCATGCCCCCACCTACTTCCCTTCCGGCAACTACCAATGTGTTCTCTGTAGTTAATAGTCTATTTTTTTGTTTGTTCTTTTTTTATTTGTTCATTTCTTTTTTTCTTAAATTCCACATATGAGTGAAATCATATGGTATTTGTCTTTCTCTGACCGACTTATTTCACTTAATACTCTCTAGATCCATCCATGTTGTTGCAAATGGCAAGATTTCACTCTTTTGGATGGCTAATATTCCCTTGTATTTATATACCACTTCTTATTTTAATAAGCACTTTTATGCACCTTCCAGGCCAGGGATGAGGGAAATATTTGGGAGTGGCTGAGCTTTATGGAACATTTGTCCTGAAATAATGACTAAAGGTCATATCAATGACTTTTGTTAGAGGACAAACACAGACGCCTGTTGGTCTCTCACATCTCACATCTCTCGTGAGGTGCAGAGTGCGAAGGGCAATCCTTCCCCCTTTCCTTAAAACAGGGCCCACCCGACATACTGTTTTTACACGCCGCTTTTTTTTCACTTGACAATATACCCTGAAGATCACTAATAGCTATATGCAGAGTTCTACCTCAAGAAAACTTTACTGTTCTCAGGGTGCCTGGGGGGCTCAGTCGTTAAGCGTCTGCCTTCGGCTCAGGTCATAATTCCCAGGGTCCTGGGGTCGAGCCCCGCATCGGGCTCCCTGCTCGGCGGGAAGCCTTCTTCTCCCTCTGCCACTCCCTCTGCTTGTGTTCCCTCTCTCTGTGTCAAATACATAAATAAAATCTTTTTTTTTTTAAAAGAAAACTTTACTGTTCTTGATTAAAATTTATTAAGATTGTGAGGCTATATAGTTCCCCTCTTGATAGATATTGGTGTTGTTTCCATTACTTTGCTGTTATAAAACTATTGCTATCAATAGACTTGAGCATGTGCCATTTCATATTTTTGCCAGTAGATTCTTAGAATTGGATCGCTGAGTCAAAAGGTAAGAGCATATGTCTCTATATTCATTAAACAACAACTTCCTTCCTCCTTCAGCCCCTGGCAACCACAGGAATACAAAGCTTTTTAAAAAAAACCACAAAATAGAAACCCAAAACCAATGAATATCTTTATTTTTATGCCTGTGTCTTTGTGCTTTTGGAATCATACCAAGGCAGGGGCACCTGGGTGGCTTAGTCGTTAAGTGGCTGCCTTCAGCTCAGGTCATGATCCCGGGGTCCTGGGATTGAGCCCCGTATCGGGCTCCCTGCTCCGTTCCTCTCCCATTCCCCCTGCTTGTATTCCCTCTCTCGCTGTGTCTCTCTGTCAAATAAATAAATAAAATCTTAAAAAAAAAAAAAAAGAAGAATACCAAGGCAGCTTTTCGAGAGACAAGCTTTATTGAATTAAAGTCTATGGGTTTGTTTTAATTTTTTCCCCTCTGAATCACAAAAGTTTTGGTTCTCATAGAAATTTGGAAAATAGGGCACTGGGTGGCTCAGATGGTTAAGCGTCTGGCTTCGGCTCAGGTCATGATCCCAGGGTCCTGGGATCGAGTCCCGCATTGGGCTCCCTGCTCCTTGGGAGCCTGCTTCTCTCTCTCTCTCTGTGTCTCATGAATAAATAAATAAAATCTTAAAAAAAAAAGAAATTTGGAAAATAAAGAGATAAAAATAAGACTCAAGCATTTCCACCCTACGAAAATAATCAGAATCAAAAACACAAGAAATAACAAGTGTTGGTGAGGATGTGGAGAAAAAGGAACCCTTGTGGGACCTTGGTGGGAATGCAAACTGGTGCAGCCACTGTGGAAGACAGATAATATGGAGTTTCCTCAAAAAATAAAAAATAGAACTACCCTATGATCTAGTAATCACACTACTGGGTATTTACCCGAAGAATATGAAAACACCAATTTGAAAAGATATTTGCACCACTGTGTTTATTGCAGCATGATTTACCATAGCCAAGATAGGGAAGCAACCCAAGTGTCTATCCATAGATGAACGGATAAAGAAGATGTGGTACATATAGACAAGGGAATATTACTCAGCCATGGAAAAGAATGAAATCTTGCCATTTGCAACAACATGGATGAAGCTAGAGGGTATAATGCAAAGTGAAATAAGTCAGTCAGGAAAGGACAAATACCATATGACCTCACTCCTATGGGGAATTTAAGAAACAAAACAAACACGCAAAGGAAAAAAACGGACAAAAAAAAAGCAGACTCTTATAGAGAACACATTGATGGTTACCATAGGGGAGGTGGGTGGGGGGATGGGTGAAACAGGTGATGGGGATGAAGAGCACACTTATCATGATGAGCACTGCGTAATGTAGAGAATTACTGAATCACTATATTGTATACCTGAAACTAATATGACACTGTATTTTAATTACACTGGAATTAAAATTAAAAAGATAATCAGTATTGCATTTTGATACTTTTCATTCAGCCTTCCTATCTCTTTTTCCTTCTCCCTCCAGAGAGCCCCATGTATGTGTATTGGGTATGTGCGTAAAGACCTGCTTATACACGGCTCTTGCTCAGTTGTGCAGTCTCATTATAAAGGTAGGATTATACTGCAGCTCTCTGCTTTTAAAAGTATTTTTATTTTTTTTAAAGATTTTATTTATTTATTTGACAGAGACAGAGATAGCAAGAGCAGGAACACAAGCAGCGGGAGTGGGAGAGGGAGAAGCAGGCTTCCCGCCGAGCAGGGAGCCCGATGCAGGGCTCGATCCCAGGATCCTGGGATCACGACCTGAGCCAAAGGCAGACGCTTAACGACTGAGCCATCCAGGCGCCCTTAAAAGTATTTTTAAATGGCCATTAAATATTCTTGAAAAACATTCCCTGAGATCAAGAGTAGCGTGTTCTACGGATTGAGTCAGCCAGGCACCCCGAACTACCATTTTATTTATGGAAACTTAGGCTGTTTCTAGGTTTCTGCTCTTTGTTAGTGATCCACGTTGTGTATAAACCTTGTCTGAGCATTTTATTTTCTTAGAGCTATTCTCTAGGAATAGCTAGATCAGAGAACGTGCTGGATCTGAGGATTCACTGTTCTGTTTTTGGGGGTCTCATGAGCTGGAGAAAGCACTCACATTCAGATGCTCCTCTCTATGTGTAGAGTTACTTTACCTTCTAGTCATAGAAGATACCCGCTTCTGTCGCACAGAAGAAGAAATCATTTTACTTACCAAACATTTGTAGCAAGCCTTTGTCAATAGACCAGGATGAACCCGAGGACGTGGTTAGATTGAGACCAGCACTAGGGGCACAGTTCCTTGGTATGCATAACTCCCCCTTTGGAAATGAACCGATTTCTGACTCCATTCCATTCTGTTATATCCCCTCATCTTTCAGCACATTCAACTGAGGCCCCTTTGCAAAGGATTTATAATTTTGGTTATTTTTAATATGTTAATTGAGGAGAGTATGACATTAGTATGTCTCTTTTTTTTTTTTTTTGAGAGGGAGATAGAGCATGAGTGGTGGGAGAGGAGCAGAGGGAGAGAGAGAAAGAGAATCTTAAGCAGGCTCCAGCACAGAGCCAGACTAAGGGCTCAATCTCAGGACCCTGAGATCATGACCTGAGCTGATAGCAAGAGTCAGAGGCTTACCCAACTGAGCCACCCAGGCGCCCTGACATTAGTATCTTTGATGATGGTCCCAATGCCTCAGTCATCTGTCATATTGGCAGCAAATTATTCTGTGCAAAGGATCCTTGCAGATGATGGAGGTTAACCAGTTATAGTGGTAGAGTTTGGGTACAAAAGTTCTGATATTGAGAACAGATTTTCCTGACTTGTTACTTATAATGGACCTTTCATGACAAGTTGGGTTTTCCTCTGTGCATATTGACTGGGAAAGTCCTTGAAGGCAAAAGCACTTCTCCTGGGTTTATATGGGTTATTTTATCCCCTGTCGCTCATGGGAGAGCCTTGGAAGGAAGGTCTATTTCTACCCTATGTTTGGGAGAGTCAGAAACCCATACTCCCCGAGTGGGCAAGCCTTAATTGAACACCTATTCCGTGTCAGGCAGGTCCATGCTGGGTGTTCAAGAGGACAGACCCAGGCGTTGCCTGGAGGAGCTCGCTCCTGTGGGGGGATAGTGAACTCAGTGTGGGGCAGCTGGATGGCCCGACGCCTCAGGTTTTCACAGAAGGAGGCAGATGTAGATTGACCATCATGTCAAAAGGCATTTGAATCTGGCCTCTCCTAATTCTTGGTTCTTAGCTTCTCTGATCCTCCATTACTTCCTGTGACAGGGGGACATCAGGGGGCCTGAGGTTGGGATAAGATCACGTGTCTGGTGCCCTTAGCACACCATAGCAGGTAAGCCATGACGTCACCTTTGTTACTATTATCTCTACTAGGGCTTAGCTGTGGAGATGGGAGGGGTCTGGGGTTCCACTCTCAGAAGTAGTTATGACTCAAAATCAACAGAAATTGCGGACTAGCTGGATAGGCTAGCGCCAGGGACCAAGGAGAATAAACATCTTTTTGCAGTACTGAGCTCCTGCGGATTTGTACCTCCCAGCCTCACTTTGACCCTCACAGCCTTACAGCCCTGGGGCAGATGCAGATGAGATGCCCCAGGCGGGAAGGGGATGGGGTGTGGGCTGTGCTCCCACACCTCTGCAGCCTCACCCCCTCATCCCTCACCATGCCAGCTCTGTCTTGGGCCAATCTTGGACCGCCTCGGTTTCCCTAATACAGTGGTGTGGCGGTGAGGGTGGGGGTGGGGGTGGCTGCAGAGGGTTGATTTCGAGGGGGTATCAGGAGCGCCAAGTTTCCTGCATTTAGAATGTTTAAGGGGCCGCCTGGCTCAGTCGGTAGAGTGAGCGACTCTTGACCTTGGGGTTGTGGGGTCCAGCCCCATACTGGGTATAGAGATGACTTAATAAAGTAAAATCTTAAAAAAAAACAAAACAAAAAACCAACAAACTAAACTAAAATGTTCAAGATCAGTTCAGTTCCTCCCCCTTCCCCCGCCACGGCCCCCAATTCTTGTCTTCCTCTCCGACGGCCAGGGGGGCGCCGGGAGGGGGCTGCAGGTGGCAGCAGCAACCGGGCACCTTTGTCGCACGCCTACTCCTGGACCGACCCGCGCCCTCCCTCTGTCGTTCTCCCCAAGTCCCAGTCCGACACATCTGGAGCCGGATTCTCCCTCCCGCCCGGCGCGCCCCTGCCCATTCCGGGGGAGCCCGCGGCGGAGGTCCGGGAGCGCCCGCCCCGCCTGCCCGCGGGGTCGGAGGCGGGGCCGGGCGGGGCCGGGCTGCTGGGAGGGGGTGCGGGGCTCCGAGAAGACACCGCGGCCCGAGCTGCCGGCACCTGCAGCCGTCGGATGGGTCCGCTGCCTCTGAGCCCGCCCGCAATGCTGCGGCCGCCGCTGCTCCTTCTGCTCCTGTTGCTGTTGGGACCCGGACTCGGGCCCAGCGCTGGTGAGTGAGTGAGGAGGGGGGCCCCCCCCCGGAGGAACGGGAAGCCCTGCCTTCCCGTCCCTCTGCAACCCCTCCAACTCATCAGCCTCTGCCCCGCCTCCCGGGGCCCCGGGAGCCCCCGGCCCTCCTTTCCCGCCCCTCTGATGCATTCTTTACCAGGTTTCCAGGAACCCTGTCCCCCAGCCCCACCGCCCCCCCCAAGGCACCCTCCAGTCACCTGTCCCTGAGGTCTAAGGTAGGGCTACGGGGGGGACACCTGGGAGGGGCAGGTGAAGAACAGAAGGTGGCTTTCTCACCTGCCCCTGGCCATCACCCTTAGAGAGGTCTCCTCAGCACCCGACTATTTCTGGGGTGTACAGACACACCCACTCGCAGGGAAATATAGGGACACACCACGAGCAGGGAGACACGGAGGCACAGGACACCTTCAGCCTCACCTGGGCACTCAGGTGTAGGGTTCACGGACAGGTTCACACCGGGACACAGGCAAAGGGACCTCGGAGGGAACACACATATGCACACATAAAGCTCAGGCAGACCAGACAGCCCGACGTGGATACACACACACACACGCACGCTCAGGCCCATGGGACACCGGGACAGCTTTGGCACTCCCAAGTAGAGGCTGTTGCGGGCAGACAGAGCAAACAGACCCCAGAATGACCTGCCTCACCTAAGTTGATGCAGAGGGAGTGTTTTCCTTGGTTCCAAACTCAGTGCTGGGCGGCTGCCCCGTGCCTTGGTTCTCTGGAGGGCTGTGCCCAGGACCCTGAGATTGCCAGAGTGTGGTCAGGTCAGGGTGGGGACCTCTGGGGACAGCTTTGGGGCATGGAGTTAGGACTGGGGCCATTTCAGGTATGCTTACACAGGGAGTGTTCCATGGGGCTTGGTGGGTCCGGAGGTCAAGGGACCTTTTCTGGAAGCTTACTGTGTGCCAGGGGATCTGGAGTTGTCTACAGCAGAAATCTGCCCTCAAAGAGCTCCCAGTTGAGAAGGTCACTCCCAGGGGCGCCTGGGTGGCTCAGTCCATTAGGCATCTGCCTTCAGCTTCTCCTTCTCCCTCTTCCTGCCACTCCCCCCACTTGTGCTCTCTCTCTCTGTCAAATAAATAAATAAAATCTTTGAAAGAGTTAAATAGAGGGTCACTCCCATAAGCAGACAGCTGCACAGCGTGGTAAAGACCCCTATGGTCACCTGGGGGCAAGGCAGATTATAGAAGGAGGTGACAGGTGAGCATGGGGTGAGGGTGTGTGCCCTGCAGGGTGTCTGTGATGGGAAATTCAACTGGAGGAGACGTTAATCATGAGCAGGGGCTGCATGGGGGCGTTGGGAGAGGACATGGGGGTGTTGAGAGAGGGGCCCCTTCGTGCAGGGCCTCTGGGCTGCGGCAAGGCCTCTGAGCTTTATCTGGACGGTGGGAGCCACGGGATGTTTCGGGCAGACGCATGGGCAGCTGGGAGCCGCACCTGGCCAGTTCTGGGAGAGCGAGGACTGGTCACCCAGAGAGGAAGGCGAAACCTTTAACTGGTTTCTGTGTTTTCTTTCTATTTAACTCATCTCTATTCCCCCGCCCCCACAAATATGGTACTTTTTCCACCGAGAAAAAACAACAATGGGTTTAATTTTGGCCTGGACTGTTCAAAAAAGTCAGGGTGATGAACACTTGTTTTAAAAAAATTTTTTTAAGGATTTTATTTATTTATTTGACAGAGAGGGAGAGCACACACAAGCAGGGGGAGCAGCAGAGGGAGAGGGAGAAGCAGGTTCCCCGCTGAGCAGGGAGCCCGATGCGGGGCTCCATCTCAGGACCCTGGAATCATGACCTGAGCCGAAGGCAGACGCTTCACCGACGGAGCCACCCAGGCGCCCTGAAAACTTGTTTTAGATGAAAAGTGATGAGACCTTATGGGCAGATGCAATGCACAGACCTGGCCTGGCTCCTCCGTCCCCAAGTGGTGGAGAGTGGACACCCAGGAATCAGAGAGGCTCCCGTGTGAGTGTCTGCTCCGGGCCTCGGCAGCCCTGTGCATCTTCAAGCCTCATTCTCCCCAGCCATAAATGGGATAACAGCTGCCCACAAGACAAGGAGGCTATGCTGTTGACAATAGGAGATACCTGTCAACTGGGGAGCACGGTGCTTGGTATGGGGTGAGGTTCAAGTGATCACACTCCTTACTGTTACTCTGTTTGGTTTTTTGGACCAATGCCAGAGAGCGGACTCCTTCGTTACCTTCACCAGAAGGATTATTGGATGTCCCGGTCACAGTGGGTTTGGAGGGCCCTGACCTCAAGCAGTGGCCCCATTGGTGCCTCTCAGCTCTGTCACCTTGGCAGGCCCCCTTCCCTTGCCCTTATTGGGTGAAGAGGAAGGTGCACCGGTTTGGAGGTCAGAAGCCTGGGTCAGAGCCCCCCAAGAAGATCAGGTTCTTGTTGGCTGTGTGACTGTGGGGGTCGTCCTTGGTGCTCCGGTCTCCTCTTCCTCACCTGTGAAATGTGGGGGGTCCAGTCACCCCTCCTGTGCATTGCTGTGTGTCAGAGATGCACTGGGATGCAGACAGGTGGCTGGGCTCAGGCCGCAGGGCCTCCCTGTGTGGGAGGAAGCTGTGCGTGGGCAGTGAAAATAAAAGAAGATGCAAAAGGCCCCGAGTCAGAGTCTGGAGGGGCACGGTGGGGGGCAGGGGAGACCCATGGACAGGAAAGCCCCTGCAGGGGAGCCTGGTGGCATGGACCCTGTTTAGCTCATCTCTGTTGCCCAGTGCCCAGCACAGGCAACTGGACAGACATTTGATTCGGGACTAGCAGTCTGACGAGTAGACAAGGGCAGGAGATTGGAAATCAGGACATTCCAGGAAGAGGGGCCAGCCTGTGCAAAGGCGCAGTGGTGCGACCTTTGGGATGCTGCGGCTCCATGACTTGTTTTCTCTTTCAGGGCTGCCTTGGAGACATGAATAGTAGAGGCTGGCATGTGCCAGGGGCTTTACATGCATGATGCCATTTCGTCCTCCCTATTGTATAAACAAGGAAACCAAGGCACAGAGAGGTTGAGTAAGTTGTCCAAGGTCACACAGCGAGGAAGTAGGAAGAACGGGATTCAAACCCAAACAGTCATCCAAGCCCTTCCCACACTAGTGCCCTTCCCCAAGCCCTGCCCTGCAATCTCTGACCTTTGTTTCCCTCTAGCTTCCCAGAGGTCACACGTGCACCGGCGTGGGCTTCTAGAACTGGCAGGGACCATGAACTGTGTTGGCAGCCGCAGCCCCCTGTCCTACATAAGCTATGGCTGCTATTGTGGCATGGGAGGCCATGGCCAGCCCCGCGACGCCATCGACTGGTGAGTGCATGCTTGGGCCCGGGCTTAGAAGGTCCCCCACCCCCTGGGGTAGTTAAGGCCTCTATAAAGAAATACCCACAACCGAGGTTTCTGTTTGGACTAGCAAGATCCTAGCACGCAGTACAACCTGGCAGGCAGAGGGCCTCCTGGGTGACGGGGCCACTGAGGACACACCCCGGCTGTCACAGCTGCCCCCCCCCCCCCCCAGCCTGGCCATGCAATGAATTACTTGGGCTGAAAAAAGAACATAGGCTTGATCAGACATATTATGCACCAGGAACCGTTCTGAGAAGGCCTCTCAGTCCTCACAACAACCCCATTTCAGAGATGAGGACACTGAGGCAGGAGAGATTAATTTGTCTGGGGCCACAGAGACAGTGAGGGGTGGGGGCTGGGATCCGAACCCAGGCAGCCCGGCTGGATTTATGCCCCTACTCGCTGGGCTCCACTACCATGTGAGAAATGCCCGTTCTGTGCAAGGCTGAGGGTTTATTTAGATCTTCCCGCGACTTCCTTTCATTTATCCTCCGAGGTGGGCAGGACGGCTGTCCCCTGAGGCTCAGGGAGGCACGGCCACTCAGCCATTTCCACACAGCCAGTAGGAGGTGGCAGAGAGCACCATGTGATGGTCTCTTCCCTGGCTTGGAGGATTTAACTGTCCCAGACAGGTATTTGCTCAGTCTCATGCTTCCAAGGCTCCCGGGCATGGTTGCCTGCTTCCTACACATCCTCCCAGATGCAGCTCAGGCATTGACCCCTCTGGGCTCCCAGAGTACCCCCCCCAACCCCTTATCCCACGTTCCAGCACTTCTCACCATGCATGTGGTGTCTGGCAGCTTGTCTGCCTCCCCCCATCAGACTGGGGGCTCCTTGAGGGCAGAGCGGCATCTGGCTGACCTCTCCCTGCCAGATCCCATTATGGGCTCTGGACACAGAGGGACTAGTAGCTGGATGGAGACCGTACCAGTGAATGAATGAATTATGGGCAGGTTTGGGGACATTTGTGGATGTTTCTCAGAATTGCTCAACAGCAAATTATCATTATTATTATTATTGAGGTCCTATTATGTAGCAGACCCTGGAGTGGACACTGGGGACACTGTGGAGAGCAGGACAGAAATGGTCCTGTCCCGACAGAGCTCTGGCCACTGCAGAGGACAGATGCTCATCAGTCTTCTCCCTAAAATGAGAGTCTCGTTATAAACCTGCCCTGAAGGGAAGGAACCCAGTTGTATGAGAGAGTATAATCAGGAGACCGTCATTGACTGGGGAGGTCCAGAGCTGGATGACATCTTGGGATGGGAGCTGGTTCTTAGGCTGAGACCCGGAGGGAGGAAGGATGGACAGGAAGCCGTCCCAGGCAGAGGACAGGTCCCACGCAAAGTCAGGAGGCAGGCGGGGCTCGGCTCACTCCCGGCACAGAGAGGAGGCAGGTGCGCGGGAGCTCAGAGACACAGAATGAGGCAGGCAGGGGCCAAGGGACGGAGCCAGGGCACACCCCACACACTGGGGCCAGCAAAATTATTTCCCAGGGTGGGGATTCTTGGGGACACAGCTTGGACCAGAAGATGCTGGCTCCCTGCGTGTCCTCACGTACCCAGAATCCTGGCCGGGAGAGCATCCCTGCCACCACCCAGCTGCTGGTCTGCCTGTCTGCCATCCCCAGGTGCTGTCACCGGCATGACTGCTGCTACACGCAGGCTGAGCAGGCTGGCTGCAGATCCAAGATGGAGCGCTACTCCTGGCAGTGTGTCAATCGGAGCATCGTGTGCGGTGAGTCCCCAGCAGGGCCCGCGCCCCCCCCCCCCCCCCGCCTCCCCAGCGGCCCCGGGCGTCCTGGCTGCAGTAACTCACCGCTGCTCCCAACACTGCAGAGACCACCCCCGGGGGTTACCTACTCTAAGTGATCTTTAACACGGAGCACTTACGGAAACAGACAAAGAAACCGGGACAAAAGCTAAAAAAGAAATGACACCAGGTATAAACAATCTCAATGTCCATCAGCTGGGGGCGTGGGTAGATTAAACCTGTGATGCATTCTTACTGTGGACGACTCTGCAGCCTGCGGAAAGGGATAAGGTAGAACCTCATGCTGACGCGAGAAGGTGTTGAGTGGAAAAGCAAACTGGAGGGCGACATGTCCAGGAAAGCACAATTTTTGTTTAAAAAAAAAAAAAGAAGAAGCTTGCAACATAGTAGCGTGCTTCTTTTCCGTGGCTACCTGTAGATACTTCAAAGCTCAGAAAAAGGTATGTAGAGATACAAGGCGTGCTGCGGGCGGCTGTGGTCGTCCCTAGACACAGGATCAGGCTGAGGCAGGGGTGGTGGAAGGCAAGTTCACGTTCCTGTAATGTTTCCCTTCCTTTACAAAAAGAATGTCTTCATTAATTACTTTTGAGCCAAAGCTTAGAAAGAAAAGGAATCCACAGCCTGAACTCTGGATGGGTGAAGTGCCCAATCTCTGCAAAGGCATCAAAACGAAATAAAATAAAAAGGTGGACAGATGGACGGGTGGGCGGGCAGACGGAGGGGCGACAGGTGAAGCAGAATGTCATTGTGACGTGGCAAGGCAGGTGTACAGATGTTCTCTGCTATTCTTTCAGCTTTTCTGTGCGTTTGAAATTTTCCACAACAAAATGTTAGGAACCAAAAGAAAATGGAAGGAGAGAACTTAGTGGGAGAGGCCTGAGTCTCCATGTCCTCACCCTCAGCTCCAGCGTGAGATCCTCTCAAGATGCAGGCCAGCTCCACCTTGGTGTGGTTTGATAACCCCCTGCACCATGGTTCTGAGGCGCCAGCCCCAAACGTCCAGCGCTAAGGACCAGACGCCATGGGCTGGGGCTGGGTTCCCCGCTGGTGAATGGGGGGATATAGAACCTGGACTGAGCCTGTAATATGAGTTCATTTCACTGGCCCTTCTTCCCTAAGGCTGAACCAGTGGAACAAGCCCGTGTTCTAGAGACATCCTACCACTTACCATTTGGGGACCCCAGGAAAACCCCTTCCTCTCTCTGGAACGCTGTGCCCTCATCTCTCAAAATAGGGCTAATAGTATTGCAGGTTGGTGTCCCCTGGGCCATGTTTGTCCTGCAAATGTCTTGCTTCACCTGCACAGTGTTTAGAAAAGCAATTTGAGCCAGTATTTGAAAAGTCAAAACAGGTCACATGAAAAAAAATCTGAATTTCTGAATGTCCGGTTTTCCTTAAAAAAATTGGGGGGTCCAATAGCATCAGACCTGGTAGTAACCATTGGCTGGAGCTTAGAGGGGCTGCCAATTATAGGCAGGGCCTCTCTCTCCCATCTGCCCCAGTCCCCACCATGCCCTATTGCCTCACATTGAGGCCAAGTGACAATTACCACATTTCACTTCCCTTGTGCTCTTCATTTGGTTATGGAAAAGAAATATTTCTTTTTTAAAATATTTTATTTATTTATTTGAGAGGAGAGAGAGAGAGCAAAAGCAGAGGTCAGGGAGAGGGCCAGAGGGAGAGGGAGAAGCAGACTCCCCGCTGAGCAGGGAGCCAGACACAGGACTCAATCCCAGGACCCTGGGATCATGACCTGAGCTGAAGGCAGACGCTTAACCAACTGAGCCAACCAGGCGCCCCTCTCTTTTAATCTTTCTAACTTTGTGGAGGAGAAAGTCTCAGTTCAGTGTTAATTTAGCTTTAACATCCCTGGAACACTTGATGATTTTATTTTTTTTAACAGAGAGAGCAGGCTCATATCCAAGAACACTTCTGTTCATCAATTGAATTCTGCCTTAAAAAAAATTCTTCCTATTTATCTATCTACCTACCCATTTATCTACTTATCTGTCTTTACCTGCAAGCAGTATGTATTTAATGAGGATAATTGTAACAGAATCCATCCTAACTTCATTGTACATTTTACATGACCAACCACTTCTGGAGTTTAAAGAAAAATAAAACAATAATTAAAAATGTTAAATGTTGGGGCACCTGGGTGGCTCAGTCAGTTAAGTGTCCACCTTCAGCTCAGGTCGTGATCTCAGGGTCCTGGGATTGAGCCCCGCATCGGGCTCCCTGCTCAGTGGGAAGCCTGCTTCTCCCTCTCCCTCTGCGCCTTCTCCCACTCATGCTCTCTCTTGCTCGCTTACTCTCTCAAATAAATAAATAAAATCTTTAAAAAAATGTTAAGTGTCCCTCAGGGCAACCTTACTGGTTTTTTGCGTTTTTTTTTTTTAACCTTACTGGTTTTTTTTTTTTTTTTAAACAAAGCAGTAAGAAAAGGACTGATGCATTTATTTTTAAGATTACCTTCTGATGGATGGTATTTTCCACATATAGTTTCCTTTCAAATAAATTAAAAAGCTGAATCCATTTTAAAAATAGGAAGTAGGGGTGCTTGGTTGGCTCAGTCGATTGAGCATCCAAATCTTGATTTTGGCTCAGGTTGTGATCTCGGGTTTGCGGGATCGAGCCCTGTGTTGGGCTCCGCTGTGCTGGGTGTGGAGCCTGCTTGGGATTCTCCCACTCCCTCTGGCTCTGCCCCTCCCCCCCTCACAGGCATATACACACTCTCTCTCGCTCTTAAAGAAAGAAAAAGAAAAGGAAGTAATGGGGCACTCGGCTGGCTCAGTTGGTGGAGCATGCGACTCTTGATCTGGGGTCGTGAGTTTGAGCCCCACGTTGGGTGGGAAGATTACTTAAAAATAAAATCTTAAAAAAAAAAACAAATATGGGAAATAATAGTACACGTACAAGGTAGGTAAGGCTGCTGACCCAGAAACTGGTTCCGTAACTTTTTTTTTCTTTCTTATTTTTAATTGAGATAAACATAATGCAAAATTAAATATTTACAGTATAAGCTTTAGTGATATTTAATACATTCATAATGTCATCCACCACCTCTGTCTAGCTCCAAAAGATTTTCTTCCTACCCCACCCTCTCCCTCAAAAGAGCCCCACTGAGCAGTCAGTCCTCATTCCCCCTTCCGCCACCACCTGGCAACCACCAATTTGCTTTCCCTCTCTATGGATCTACCAATTCTAATTTTATAGATATATATATAAACTGAATTCTGTTATTATATGTTATAATATATATGTCAATTGAATCCTATTATTATATATAATAATATATAACAGAATATATATTATATATAACTGTATATATTATATTACATAGAATATAAAACAGAATATATATTATATATAACATTATATAATTCATACAAATGAAGTATATATAATATTTCATATAAATGAAGTCATACAATCTGTGGCCTTTGGTGTATGGCTTCTTCCACTTAGCATCATATTTTCAAGGTTCATCCATGTGGTAGCAGGTAGCTGAACTTCATTCCTTTTTATGGCTGAGTAACATTCCCTTTGTAGGGATAGACCACATTCTGTTCATCCATTCATCCGTTGGCGGACATTGGGCTTTTTGCACCTGCTGAGTACTGGGAATAGTGCTACTCTGAACATTTGGGAACAAGTATTTGTTTGAGCATCTGTTTCCATTTCTTTGGGAGGTATCACTATGAGTGGAATTGCTGGGTCATCTGGTAATTCTCTTTTTACTTTTTGAGGAACCACCAAACTTTTCTACAGAAGCTGTACCCCTTCATATTCTCATTAGCCACGTATGAGGGATCTAGTTTCTCCATAGCCTTGTCAACACTTGTTATCTTCCTGTTTGTTTTGTTTGTTTGCTTTTAGTAGAGGTGTTGAGTGTATCTCATTGTGGTTTGGGTTTGCATTTCCCTCATGACTAATGATGTTGAGCATGTTTTCATGGGCTTGTTGGCCTTTTTAATATTTTCTTTGGAGAAATGTCTATTCAAGTCTTTTGCTCATTTTTATTTTTTTATTTATTTGTTTATATATTTTTAACATTTTTATTTTTAAGTAATCTCTACACCTGATACGGGGCTTGAACTCACAACCCCAAGATTGAGAGTCACACGCTCTACCGACTGAGTCCACCAGGCACCCCTTCGCTCATTTTTAATTGGGTTGTGTTTTTATTATTGAGTTATAAGAGTTCTTTATATATTTTGGATTCTAGACCCTTATCAGATATGTGATTTGCAGACGTTTTCTCCCATTTTGTAGGCCGTCTTTGCATTTTATTGATAACATCTTGGATGCACATATCTATTTTGTCTTTCGTTGATTGTGTATTTGGTGTCCTAAGAATCCACTGCCAGATCCTATGTCATGAAGACTTACCCCTCTTTTCTTCTAACAGTTTTATAATCTGAACTCTTACATTTAGGTCACTGATCCACTTTGAGTTAATGTTTGTATATAGTATGAGGTAGGGATCCAACTTAATTTTTTCACATGTGTATATCCAGTTGTTCTAACATCATTTGAGACTCATTTTTTCCCCATTGAATAGTCTTAGTACCCTTGTTGAGATTCACTTGGCCCTAGATGGATGACTTCCCTGGGCCTCAGTTTCCTTACCTGGAAGATGGGTATTGCAAAGATGAAAAAAGTGTTTATAACATGATAAACAGATTGGACTGGGTTGTTACTCTTTCCCTTCCCTTCTCCTCCAGCTGTCAGCCTGATCTGAACCTCTCTCTGACCTCCATTAGAGAGAACAGGGGATCTGGCATGACTCTCCATTAAACCCACCACTCTTGCACTGCAGGGAAGGAAGACGTCATAAGGGTTACCAGAAGGATGGTCTTGGATATTCTTGGACTCTCAGCTGTATCTCCTTAGCATGAAGTAGCAGTTGGTATAAGAGCAAAGCTGAATTAATATGGAGACATAATATCAATTTTTAGGACCCAAAGTGTCCCAGACATGGTCTTGTCCAGCTCTCTTATTTAGAGTTGGGGAAACTGAATGAAGCTCAGGGAAGGAAGTGACTCGCTTAATGTGGTGGTCATGTGCCCACTTCTGGGCGCATCCCCTGCCCACAGACTGCCCCCAGACTGTCCAGCCCCAGGGTGGGCAGAAAGGAGATGAAATGGGGCTTGACTGGGAAATTGGTTGAAGTCCTCTCCCTTGTCCCTTCAACTGCATGTTCGGCTTGCCGCTAAGCATGCGAAAGCGATGTCTGTAAACTATTTATTGGTGTGTCTGCTGGTGGAGTTCATGCCTGTTTACAGAACTGGCCTCCCTGAACCAAACGAAAAGAACCAAAATATCTATTCTGCATTTGTTTTTGGCTAAAAATATTCTCTTCTTCTGTTTGGAGATACTCTGAACATAGCCGTTTACCTAATTACAGGTGTTGCCCATTTTCCATTTATGGGCCTGACTTAAATATATTGAAAAAAATTTAAAGCCTATGATAATATTTACTGGAAGGTCTTTATTTTAAGCTTAATCCTTGGGGGCTGTTTTTTCCTTTTAAGTCTTTATTCTTGAATAACATGATGCTGTTGCGTTCCTGAGGCTATGGAGTGGTGAGACCATGTCTTGCTTTTCAAAGAAACTTTCTGGGGCGCCTGGGTGGCTCGGTCAGTTGAGCATCTGACTCTTGATTTCGGCTCAGGTCATAATCTCAGGGTTGTGAGATCAAGCCCCAAATCAGGCTCCGTGCTGAGTGTGGAGCCTGCTTAAGACTCTCTCTCCCTCTGCGCACCCCTACCCTCCCTCACTCTCTCTCTCTCGAAGGAAGGAAGGAAGGAAGGAAGGAAGGAAGACACTTTGGGTTGGAGCACAAGGTCAGTATAGGTGTTGGGTCAGCTGATTCTGGGCTGGAATCCTGGTTCCCCTCCCTGCTTAGTGTTGTGATCTTGGACAAGTTACTGAATCCCTCTGAGCTCTGCTTTCCTCATCTGTAAAATGAGAATAATAAAATTTAGGTGCCGGGTTTGTATGAGGATTGGAAACAGCGTATGGCTATCCTGTCGTCCTCCCAGCAGATATTATTGAGAATCTATTCTGTGTCAGTCTCCATGCTAGGTTTTGGGCAAGATGGAGAAACAAGGTTCTGTAGTCTAAAAGGAGGAGGGTGGGATATAGTGTCTGTGCTCATTGCTGTTTTAGGTACTGGGTTGGAAAATAAAGTAGGTGAAGCATCATACCTGCTACAACGTGGATGAATCTTGAGAACATGATGCTAAGAGAGAGAAGCCAGACGCAAACGGTCACATACTGTGTGACTCCATTTTTATGAAATGTCCAGAATAGGCAAATCCATGGAGTTGGAAAGCAGATTAGTGGTTGCCCGAAGACATCAGTGGGACTCAGGTGAGGGGAAATGGGGAGTGACTTCTTTTTTTTTTTTTTTTAAAGATTTTATTTATTTATTGGAGAGAGAGAGAGCGAGAGAGAGCATGAGAGGGGAAAGGGTCAGAGGGAGAAGCAGACTCCCCACCGAGCAGGGAGCCCGACACGGGACTTGATCCCGGGACTCCAGGATCATGACCTGAGCTGAAGGCAGTCGCTTAACCAACTGAGCCACCCAGGCGCCCCAATGGGGAGTGACTTCTTAATGGGTATGAAGTTTCTTTTGGAGTGATAGAAATATTTTGGATCTAGAGAGGAGTGATGGTTGCACAACACTGTGAAGGTACTAAATGCCGCTGACTTGTGCACGTTAAAATGGTAAATTTTGTTTTGGGAATTTCGCCGCAATAAAAAAATGCAGGGGAGCAAGGTAAGGGATACTCTTTTATATAGAATGGTCTGGGGCCAGAGAAGCAGTGATAAAATGCCACTGAAACAGAGACCTGGGGAATGTGAGAGGACCCATGTAAAGAGATGATAGGAACAGCCAGTGCAAAGGCCCTGAGGCAGGAATGAATGTCTAGGTGGTCCAAGAAGCTCAAGGAGGATGGTGAGGCTGGAGCGGAGTCACCTAGATGAGAGTGGTGGGTGATGATGTCAGAGCGAGAGGGTCCCATTGATACTATACAGACAACCCCTTGACTAACCTTCTGGTGTTTTCCCTGTCTTTTTCAAGTGCATCATTAAAAAAATACCTGGCATCGCTTCTCGGCCTTTTGGCTAAGATCAAGTGTAAAAAAAAAAATACGGCAGTATGTTTTGTACCCCTTATTTTTTGCCGAAGTATAAGCTGTTTCTCATGTCATTAAAACCCTATTAAAGAATGCTGTGTTACAAACATGAATTGCAAGGGTGGGCGCGTCCTGAGTCCTTGCACCATTTCCTTCCTGCAGACGGGTCACGAGACCCAGTTGGGGTCCTAGTCTTCTCGCCCCTTCTTGGATTTCTCCTCTGGAAGGTTGGGGTGCCCTGTGGCACAGCCCTGAGGGCTGGGTGAGATGGGGACCATGGAGCCCTTTGCCCGGTGCCTGGTTCTGCATAAATGCACAATAAAGCCTTCGTCCGTCGTCCTGACCTCTTGTTATTGATTTAATGAATTATAACCAAGGCATTTTGCAAAGCGTTTAAACATAGGCTTTTGGATTTGGGGGGTGTTTGTGTTTGGTCCTCCCTTCCAGTAGTTTTCTAGAGTTTGGGAAGCTTCATGATGAATTTATATGAGAAAAATGTTCTCTTTCGGTTCTCTATTAATTTTTCCAGTTAGGCAAGGAGTAAGCGTCCGTTGTGGGATGGTTGGACAGCTGGAAAGGTTAAACCTCTCTTACACTTGCTAATCTCCCTGCTTTTAACCAAGACACCCCGATTTGGGGCTTACAGCCTTTAGGGAGGCAATATCATCTAACTAGCCTTTAATATTAGAAATTTACCTCCACTGGTTTTTGTTGTTTTTCGACCAGTTTCTTAATTTATGGTATAAGATTTTGGTTTTCTACTTATGGCAATGATAGAATTAATTTTTTATTTATTTTTAAATTTGTTTAATGTAGTTTAATACCATGTAATATAATTAAATTACAACTTATTTAATAATTGACTTACTATTTAAAAATGAGGGGATTTTTAAATTTTTTTTAAACTTTTTTTTTTTTTAAGACTTTATTTATTTATTTGACACAGAGAGAGAGAGACAGTGAGAGAGGGAACACAAGCTGGGGGAGTGGGAGAGGGAGAAGCAGGCTTCCCGTGGAGCTGGGAGCCCGATGCGGGGCTCGATCCCAGGAGCCTGGGATCATGACCTGAGCCGAAGGCAGACGCTTAACCGACTGAGCCACCCAGGCGCCCCTCCAAGGAACATGAGAGGATCCTTAAAGAGTGGCTGGCTGCCGAAGGAGGTCGGCTCCAGCTTACTGAGTGTCTACTGTATGCCCTGCATTTTACCCATTGGGTGAAATGATCTGTTGGGTGTCTTTTCGATCTCCCAGCAGCCCTTAGAAGTAGGTACTATTAGTATCCCCGTGTTGCCCTGAGGAGACACCTAGAAGGGATGAAGTGATGTGTCTAAAGGCACAGAGCTGCTACATCCCTGACCGAGCTGGTTAACTCCAAAGCTGGTGCTTCACTCTGCCTCTGGAGGCAATTTGGAAGGATTCAATGGTGGGTGGGTTTTGTATTTACATGTATGTGAATAATTAAAAGCCCACACTAAGGGGCAGTGGGTGGCATGGTTAGGTGGGATTTCCAAAGCTGTTTCAGGCATCATGCCTTCTAGATTAGTAAAATACCACTTGAAGATCAGGGAATCTTTCTAACCCCAAGCAGTGAATCTCCAATGGTGGGATTACTGCCAAGGCGGAGACTGACCTTCGAGTGGCGCCCTCTGCGTCTCTACAAGGCAGGCTCAGGCTGGAAGCGGAAGATGGAATACGCTCTTGAAGGAGCAGGGGGAAGAGACGTGGAGAAGGAAGGCAGAGAGATGCAGGCGGAGCCGACATTGACCGAGTGCCCGTCCCTTGCCAAGCCGCTGCTGGGCGCCCTACATGGGCTTCTCCGTGACCCACGTTTCCAGTGAGGACTTGGCTCAGAAACCTTGGGGAAGGTCACCTAGCTAGGAAGTAGCAGAGCAGGCACTCCAAAAAAGCGCCCTGGATCGTTCCCAGGCACCTACTGCTTATCTGCACGGATCCTCCGGGGAGGTAGTGTAATGTTGATGTGGAAGAGAAGCCAGAAGGTCGCATGGACTTCGGACTTTTCCATCTGAAAACACTTCCCTGGCAACTTCAGGTTCCTTTTCCGTAAAACGGGGCCAATGTCGGCCCCCCACCCCCCGGAATTTGCCAGGATGGAGATCACGTGGTAAATTGCCAAGCGTCAGGTAGATGCAACTTACCATCCTCCCTGCCTCCAGCTTCTTGGCTTCCCTAGTGTTTACTGTCAAGTCTCTGAGAGGCTCTGCTCTAACTCAGTTTCCCCCCTTCTTCCAGGACCAGCGGAGAACAAATGCCAGGAGCTCTTGTGCAAGTGTGACAAGGAGATTGCTTACTGCTTAGCCCAGACTAAGTACAACTTAAAGTACTTATTCTACCCCCATCTCTTATGTGAGAAGGACTCGCCCCAGTGTGACTGACTAGCCTAACTTGGAAAGTTCTTTCGCACAAGGAAATAAAAACTCTTTTTCACTCATCAACAGCTGCATTCAGTTCTTTGCAGGAGGGAACGAAGGCCAAGTGTGAAAGCTGCAACCCTTGTTTGCTTTCTCTCCCAGAACTTGGGGCTGGAGCCTGTGTGGCTTCCAGTTTAAGGTCAAAAGTCCCGTGCTTATTTTATAAAACCACAACTAGGCCTATGGCTGTATTGGGTTTGGTACCATTTTTGAGATTCGCCTTTTATGAAAAGGGCTGAGCTTTGTGTTCTAACCTGCTCCTGACAGCGGGTGGTCAAACATGAACGAACACCTACCACGTGCCTGGCCTTGTTCTGTGTTCCGGGATGAGGCGATGAACAAGATGCCCCTTCCTGGGGCGCCTGGGTGGCTCAGTCAGTGAAGCGTCTGCCATCCGCTCAGCTCATGATCTCAGGGTCCTGGGGTCGAGCCCCGGGTTGGGCTCCCTGCTCAGCGGGGAGCCTGCTTCTCCCTCTCCCTCTCTCAAATAAATAAAATCTTAAGATGCCCACTCCTGTGAAGTTCCAGTCTGGTAGTTATGAGCTTTCTTAAGAGTATTCTTCTCCATCCCACTCCACCTAACGGTTCAATTTCCTGGTTACAGAGGTAGAATATACTCAATGCTTAAAAAGATAAAGGAAAATAAAGACAAATATAAAGGAGAGAAAAAAATCACTCTAATTCCCACAATCCAGAATAACCAATTTTAGTATCTCTGTGTGCTATCATCAGTGTTTTCTGTGATAATTAAAAATGCAGTTGAGACCACGGCATAGGACTTCTTCAAGTTTTTCCCGACGTCATTAAAAAACCTTTGGAGGGCGCCTGGGTGGTTCAGCCGTTAAGCGTCTGCCTTCAGCTCAGGTCATGATCCCGGGGTCCTGGGATCAAGCCCCACATCGGGCTCCCTGCTCCGCGGGAAGCCTGCTTCTCCCTCTCCCACTCCCCCTGCTTGTGTTCCCTCTCTCGCTGTCTCTGTCAAATAAATAAATAAAATCTTTAAAAAAAAAAACCAACCTTTGGAAACTTCAATTTAAGTAACCGTATAACATACTGTTTTATAGATTGCCCACTTTTGGGTATTGATGTTTCCAGTTTTTATCGATTATTGACGTGACGAGGATGCTAATGAATACATCTTTGCTACACCCCACCACCCGCCTTTTTATTGTTTCTTTTTTTTTTTTTTTTAAAGATTTTATTTATTTATTTGAAAGAGAGAGAGAGTGAGATAGAGAGAGCCCAAGAGGGGGTAGGGTCAGAGGGAGAAGCAGACTCCCCGCTGAGCAGGGAGCCCGACGTGGGACTCGATCCCGGGACTCCGGGATCATGACCTGAGCCGAAGGCAGTCGCTTAACCAACTGAGCCACCCAGGCGCCCCCTTTTTATTGTTTCTTAACCTAGTGTCATGGCTGAGGGCAGGCCACCCCAAGATGGGTATAGAGATTCTTTTGAACTGAAGGCAGCAGAGACCCTGTGGGCTCAAGAGAAACTTTTGCCCCTCCTTTTAACTACCTAGAAGAATCTAAATTGGGGGTCTGTCCTAGAATGAGGGTTAGTACCAGAGATCAGTTCTATCTGAGTGGCCCATCTGCGTGGCAGGGCAAACAGCTCATTACCAAACATCTGCATTCCTTCCCTCTGACGGCCCACATCCCTACCTTAGTTCAGGATGACATTTGGCCTCGTTTTGCCCATCTTTGGAATTGCCCTGCCTGCGTGGATTCCCCGTATGTACAAAGTTAAGTTTGATTTTCCGTTGATCTGTCTCTTGTCAATTTGATTCGTAGTCCAGCTAGAAGGACCTTGAATGAGGACAGGAATTCTTGCTTTCTTACACCAGACTTAATGAAGTGCAATTTCTGCATCAAAGGGCCTGAAAATTTTCAATAAATGCCCCGTCTGGGGTACCCAAGCCCGCTATGATTGAGAGGGTCTGAGGGCTGAGACAGGCAGCCAGTGCCTGTCCCCCCTCTGGCAACAAGAAGCAAGAGTCCGGCCCAGCCCGTCTGCACTTCCTCCTTCCCAGTGCATATGTGGCTATTACTCACTCATCCTTGAAGCAGGATGTGGGGAGGAGGTGGGGAATGCTGTGAGCCCACAGGGTACACGTGGGGGCACTCACTGGCAGTCTGGCCTGGGCCCAGCCCCACCGATGCCAACCAGCCTCCCCGTGCTCAGCTGGAAAGAACAGTAACTGTGCAAGGCACCAGGCCAGGGATGTGCAAATAGTGCGTGGAGTCCCCAGACCTGCTATGTGGTCAGTGACGGGGGAAGGCCTGGCAGCCCTGGGGCCTAATGAGCAAGCGCAGGAGGAAGAAAAACACTCTCCCTCCTTTTCACGTGAGACACCGCAGGGCGGCTCTCGCGTCAGGCTGGGGCACTTCGTGTGACTAGCAGGCTGTATGGGGCAGTGCAGATTTTCTTCACGTTTTCTAAGCAATTCTCTTTTTCTCTAGATAACACTTTTATCTATATAAAAATCTTTATTTTACTTTCAAGTGATATCTTCAAACTTTCGGATGCAAAGTTTGAGGGAAATGTTCATAGGTCCAAAGGATTAATGAAGGGTTCATGGAGTCACAAAACAACACTGTGGATGCAAGTCTACCTCTGCGGGGCCGATCTTCCGACGGCTCACGTTCACACCTGCTGTCTTTACACTGGAAGGAAAGAAAAGGCCCTGCTTCATCTCATTCATATTTACAGTTACAGCACTTGGTGTAATTATACTTGCTGTGTTATACATCAGAACAGGACAGTAAGATTATACAGTGCAAGGTCAATGTACAAAATGTTTCCTTGAACAAAAGGATTATCCTGGATATTAAATTCCTGCAAACAAAACGAACCAACCCCACAACAATCATTTTCAGCAGCACTGAGGCAGCTCAGCCTGATGCGAGTCACTCTCCATTAGTGCCTGACATCCTACTCAATCCCCACCCGAGTCAGGGATCCAAACTCGCAGTGATTACGCATGGAAAACCTGACGACAGTCTGACCACCAGTCTAGTCTCAAACAGAATCCTTTTAGACGCTTAACTCTTGACAAATCTTCTAGCAACTCTTTAATAATACAGAATCGTCCATCAGATTTGGGCTTCTCCTCTGCATTTTTTATGTGCAACTGTCTACGCCTATGACAAAATCTCCTGGTTTTCCTAAATCTGCCTTAGAGGACGGGCCTGGCCCCAGCGAGCCGGGTCTTGGGCTCGGCCTCGGGCTGCAACTCGCGCCGGGAGCCTTTGTCAAGCGGGCCCGCTGATGCGGCAGCCTCCTGCCGTGGCCACATGCATCCTCTGGGGCCCCGGGTCCCTGAGAGCCGTGGTGGAGCGGGCCTCCGCAGTCCCTGTGCGGAGGGGGGTGGGCTGGGAGGTGCTGCTGCTGGGTCGGCCGAGCTCTGGGCTGTCAGTCCCTGCCGCCAGGATGCCACGGGCATGGGAGAGAGGACCTGGCTGGAGCCTCTCACGGACAAAGCAGCACCTTGTTCACGAGGCGCAGAAATAGGAAGTCTGCTCCCCCCCGCCCCCCCTTGCTCAAGCATCAATGCTCTGACGTCAAGGAGGCTGAAAGAGTCTCTCAGGGCCTGCGCAGTGCAAGTCAAAACACCTGGGTTTCCAGCCGTCGGACTTCCTTGACCACGAGATCAATGTTAATAATTGGGTTGAAGTACAGGGCCCAGTAAAATAAACAGTTGCAAACAAACTGAGGAATCAGGGGCCAGAACATGGCCACAAAAAGCCCCTGTGTTGATACTTTCCAAAAATGGCTCCACATCCTCTGAGGCACAGTCCTGGGAAAAGAAGAGAAGCATCTGAGAGGTGGAATGGTGATGCTGTTTCTAATGATGACGCCAAGTGCGCGGGCCCTGGGCCTTCTCCCCGCGCGGAGCCTGGCCGTTGCTGCTGCAGACACCCTGCTTCCCGGCCCTGCTTGCCTGAGGCGCGCCTCTGCCTGACCCACCATCCTCCACTCCCAGCATGCAGCCTGCGGGGTGTGCCTGGTCCTGGTCCCCACACCGGGCGAGGACCCCCCCCCCCAGCACAGCCCCACCGGCTTCGTCGCTGGGTCGCACTTGTATGTATTTAATATCCGTATTTTCTCTGTAAGGCTATGGGCCTTCAGAGTCCAGACTGTCTGTGTTCTTTACCAAAACATCTGCAGTGCCCGGCAGAGAGCCAGGGGCAGAGGAGGGGCTCAATTAACCGTGAGCCTAAATAAATCAAAAGGAGATTCTTGTCAGGTTTTTGGAACTATTTATAGGGCTGTTCCTGACTGACGAGGCCAAGAACTCTTTGAGTCATGGGATGTTTAAGGCTGTTAAGGATGCTGGTGTGGGGCTGTGTTACTTCTGCCTGCCCACTAGCCACCCTCTTTCTTCTGGAAACACTTCCTGAGTTTTCCTTCTGGGTGCCTCCTTCCCCTTTCTTTTCCATGTGGTCTTGGTGGATCTGAAGCCAACCCCTGGTTGGGGGTGAGGGGATGCCTTGAGCCTGGACAAGGAGAGCCTGGCATACCCCGGCACCGGGTGATAGGTCTGGGTGGGCATGGGACCCAGGCAGGGCCAATCAGAGCAAAGGAGTGTGAGCCCCGAGACTGTAAGTGCTATGGGGAAAGAAGTGCTCTCTCTCCACCAGGGGTGCTAAGCTGCTCAGATCTGTGCCCCGAGTGACCATGGGCCTTGCGTGAAGAGAGCTGCTGGAGGCTGAACAGAGCAAAGAGCAGGGCTGTGAGAGGGAGAGGATCAGTCCTGACGACAGCGTTTGGGTCTCTGGATCCAGCCGTGCAGGAAGCCTTGGTGGGGCATTTCTCTTTTTGGGAAAGCCAATTCGGGCTGGTTTCTTTTCTTTTCTTTTTTTTTAAAGATTTTATTTATTTGACAGAGAGAGAGAGTGAGAGAGGGAACACAAGCAGGAGGAGTGGGAGGGGGAGAAGCAGGCTTCCCAGTGAGCAGGGAGCCTGACGTGGGGCTCGATCCCAGGACCCTGGGATCATGACCTGAGCCGAAGGCAGATGCTTAATGACTGAGCCACCCAGGTACCCCCGGGCTGGTTTCTATCACATGCAACCAAGAGTCCTGACTCCGACTGGCTAGCCCAATGCTCTCATTTTCCGCATTAATCCAGAGAAGTGATTACTGTCCTGCTCAGTGGCCAGGCAGGATTAGAACTCATGCCTACAGAATTCCTCACCAGATCTCTTTATGCTCTACCAAAGTGCCCTCTCCATAAAGAACCCTTTTCTTCTCACTTATGTATTCCTTAATACAATCCTTCATGCACACCCCCGCCCCCAGAAGTACATGATATGTTATTACACGGGGATAAGATATATGGAGAAACTCTTGAACAGTGAGCACCACGAAAACTTCCCTGGCTCCAAACATGAGGACAGTTTCCTATTTGCTGCTTAAGCAGTGTTTCTAAACCAGGGCCCCAGGACTGTTTTCCTGTTTACCTACTACTTCAGAGAGGACCCTTCCACCACTCAGTCCTTCTCGGTGCCCGCTGTGTCAGCCATCTCCAATGGAAAAACACACTTACTTCAGTTCACTTCTTGACCAGATCCTCCAGAAGGAGAATAATTCCAGAACCGAGAGTAACATGGCATTGACGATGAGAAACCGTGATGTCCAGTAATGGACCTCCAGCCAGTCCCAAGCAAATTCAGCAATCAGCTGGTACGGAAGGAGGGAGTACTTGACAAGAAATTCTCTCCATTGTTTCCATGTGGGCTCTCGAAGATCCTTTAAAATAACATAAAAATAAGCACAAGTGGGCCCAAAAAATCGTGAGGATTGACTTTTACGGAAAATACTGTGGTCCTCACAGTGAACCTTACATTTATTAAAACACCCGCATATCCAACAGCATAACATGAGATTTCCATCCATCAGCTCACCTTTATAATAACTAATCTTACACTGGATAAATGTTACCAAAGAAGTTGAACTGAGATGCTTCTTATGTAATAGTGGAAACTCAGAAGTAAAAAATCTAAGCATGAGGTATAAATAATGAGGGTGCAATGAATTGAAATTAGACCAGTTTTTAAATTTCTTCCTCACTGCATGGGTAACTCAGACAGTTTTCTAAATTCGACATCTTAGCTGCACTGCAATGGTAACAGATCATGGGAATATTAAACATACACCTTGAAAAAGTAGTTTTGGGGAAAATAAAAAACTCTTAACTACAGATATTAGCAAATAATTAACCAGAGCATTTAAACAACTCATGGAGGCATCCAGAAGGCTTATGGAAGCTCAGCAGGACTGTGTACAATGGAGCAGATACTAAGTATTGCAAGAAGAAAGTGAGCCTGCTGAGTGGGCAGGGGTTGTTGGGGCTTGTTAAAATGGAAAGGCAGGGAGGTCTCTGTGCTCCCAGTCCAGCAAGGGCAGGTAACAGCAGGAAACTGGGTAATTAGATAAACACTGCATAGGGGCTCATCAGCAGGCTTTAAACTACACCCAGGGCTCAAGTCAGTTAGGCAGACACTTGACTGAAGTATTTTAAAAAGGGTCTTTGGAAATTTAGGAATTCTGCTTTGATATTTATGGGTATGGATCATATATGACGATTCCTATAACCATGTGACTTTTGATTTAAACAGATCAGAGGGACGGCCCCAAGAGCAGCAATGCAAAGGACATCCCCTGAAATACCAACCAGACACAGAGAAACCAGACACAGAGAAAAGTGGGATCCACCAACAATTCTGGAGGACTCCATGGGTCACACTGAAGACACAAAAGCCAAGGTGCGTAACTGTCTCTGCCAGGGGCCTGTGGTCAGCTGATGTGACAGCTCCTATCAGTGAGGTGGATGAGGCTTACTCTTCTGAGGCCACTGGGGTAGATGCTAACCCTGCCCTGCGGTGGGACAAATAATCATCCTTTGGGGATCCTCTTAACAGACAGATGACTAAGCTGGAAGGTCCACAGATCTAACCCTCGGGCAATCTAGACCTAGGCTATCTTCTAAATTTAGAACAAAAGCGATGCTGTTCCCCCGCCCCCCCCCCCCCAAATATTTCAGGTCCAGAGGGTAGCCCCTCTTGTTGTGTAATGTAGGAAATAAAACTGGCTTCTGGGAGTGGGGAGGGTCTGCTCTGTGTCCTCTTAGAGGGTTTCTCCTTAAGGCTGGGTGCTGTTGGCTCTTCCATGACAGCTACAGTCCTGTCTCCAACTCCAGAGCATGCTGAGGAGTGGCAGAATCATCGCATTCAAGGCGCTCTGCAGACCTACCAAAAGCCTGGTGATGGTGTCCTCCCCGGAACTGTCTTCTTGCAGAGGGCAGATGGTGTGGATGAAGGGCAGGAAGGTGTCTGTGTAGTCAAACAGGTAGAGGTACAGCAGACCAAGTCTCGGGGAGCTCTTGAGGGCATACAGCAGGAACAGGGACCTGCCTGGGTTCACAGCCTGCAGAGGACAAGGCGGGGACAGGGCCGCATTACAACGGTGGTGGCCAGCTTCCCACCCGTGCTCCTCCACAGTCTCACACCCTTTGCCATCAGCCTTTCTTGTGTGGTTTGCACAGACAACGAATGAATGGATGAATGAACAAACGAATGAATGGCAAGAAGAGTCCAAGTAATCAGTATGTTGGGCTATGCTTAATAAAGCCCCAATCTTTCTCCATGGCTTTGTCAGGAGGGGTTGTGGGGAGCTGAGATACATACCCTAGGCACTGCTAATAAAACCCAACCTTTTTGGAAAACAATTCTGTAAACTGTATCAAAGAGTCTTAAAAATGTTTAATTTAGGGGCACCTGGGTGGCTCAGTCGGTTAAGCATCTGACTGTTGGTTTCAGCTCAGGTCATGAACTCAGGGTCGTGAGATTGAGCCCCATGTCAGGCTCTGCGCCGGGTGTGGGAGCCTGCTTAAGATTCTCTCTCTCCCTCTCCCTCTGTACCCCCCACCCGCACTCACACGCACTCTCTCTCTCTCTCAAAAAAGTTTAATTTAACCAGCGTATGAGTGCGCACCACTTAAAATAAAAGTCATCAGAAATACAGAAGGCTTTACGCATAAAATGTTTAGTGCTGCATTGTGTATGACACAGCAAGTGGAATCTGCGACCTAAATAATGAAGTTACAGTAGCTGTTTTAGCACAGAGTTCACACAGCCATTGAAAAATGAACATGGGCAATTTTGGGTAATGCTCGTGTTACACCGTTAGGTGAAACAACATTCAAAGACATATAGCAATCTGATCTCTCTGCTGTCGGCCCCACAGAAGCCAGGCCTCCTTCACATCTGTTCCTAGAGGAGCACCTGGCTCACAATAGATATAAGTGTTTGTAGAATGAATAGACAAACAAAAGGACCATTTAAACTATGCAGAGAAAATTGGAAGAAAATAGAGCAAAATGCAAAGTAAACCGTGTTTGACTCTCAGGTGGTACTGTGGACAATTTATTTTCATTTTCATCATTGCGGAAAATTTTGCTTTGAAGAATGGGTATTTATATTTTTCCTGATTATAAAAGTAATTTCAAAGTGATTCAGTTTACTTGGGACACTACTAAGCATCATATAAAATGGGCAAAAGGTATGAATGGCTACTTCACCAAAGAAGATTTATAATAAGGATGGCAAATAAGCACATAAAAAGATGCTCAATATCATTAGTTCTTAGAGAAATGCAAGTTGGATCAGTGTGTTAGCACCATGCACTTATTTGAATGGGGAGGGGTGGGTAGCAGGGCTCAACAAAGGGGCAGGAGGTAGCTTTGGGGAGTGATGGATATGTTCACTACCTTGATGGTGATGGTTTCACAGGTGTGTGCAATATGTCAAAACTTATCAAACTGATGAATAAAGAAAGGAGATGTGCATATATATATATATATGCACAATGGAATATATTCAGCCATAAAAAAAAGAATGAAAGCTTGCCATCTGCAATGACACAGATGGAGTTAGAGGGTATTATGCTAAATGAACTAAATCAGAGAAGGACAAACACCGTATGATTTCACTCATATGTGGAAGTTAAGAAACAAAACAACCGAGGGACACCTGGGTGGCCCAGTCAGTTAAGCAGCTGACTCTTGGTTTTAGCTCAGGTCATGATCTCAAGGTCGTGAGATGGAGCCCTTGCATCGGGCTCCATGCTCAGTGGGGAGTCTACTTGCAATTCTTCCTCTCTCTCCCTCTGCCCCCACCCCCACCTTGTGCTCTCTTTCTCTCTCTCAATTAAAAAAAATGAAGAAATGAGAGAATTACAGTATCACCATTTTGCAAGTAAAGAATCAATGATCATGGTGGCTGCTACCGTCAGAAAGAAACAATTAGATATCATGAGCCTCTTGATGGAAGAAAATGCCACCACCTATGAAGTAGTCTTGTCAAATACCCAAACCAATGCAAGCTTCTAGATATAACTACTGGAATATGGGATATGCAGGAGATAGTAGAACCTGTCAGGTGACACCACAGAGAGACAATCAGCTGAATTCAAGATGGAGGCAAACTACAGGCAAAACTATTGAGTTTCATCAACAAATAAATGCAGGATAACAAAAACAGGGAGGGAGAATCCATACACTACAAGAGACTTGAGAGACACAATGGCCAAATGTAGACCTTGTTTGGAACAAATGAACTGGAAGAAAAAAAGATATAGTACATTTATTTTTTTTTTAATTTTTTTATTGTTATGTTAATCCCCATACGTTACATCATTAGTTTTAGATATGATATAGTACATTTAAATACTGCCAAGTTATGTGATATCAGGGAATTTAGTTTTGTTTTTAAATTTTTAAAAAAAGATTTTATTTATTTGAGAGACAGACAGTGAGAGAGAGAGAACGGGGGGGGGGGGGGGGAGAAGCAGACTCCCCGCTGAGCTGGGGGTCCTGGACATGGGGCTCGACCCCAGGACCCTGGGATCATGTCCTGAGCTAAAGGTCGACACTTAACCGACTGAGCCACCCAGGTGCTCCTAGTTTTCTTTTTAAAAGAGTCTTTACTTTTTAGAGATTCACAATGAAATATTTACCTATGAAAAATAAGGTATCTTAGATTTTCAAAATAGTCAGGGGTGGGAGTAGGTGGGGGATCACTGAAATCAACATGGACATAAGTTGCTGTAGCTGGTAAGGGTACCCGGCAGTTCTGTAGTGTTATCCTGCTTTTGTGTATGTTTGAAATTTTCCATAGTAAATATCTTTGCATCCTAACATAGGTGAGAAATAGACATGGGAGTAATTCATCATTCAAAAATGTTTCCCAACCTGTTTTTTTTTTATTATTATCCCCTTTTAAAAATATTTTTTTTTCATAATCCTGCCTCCCCATGAAATGTGAATACCACAGATATACTATACATCTGTTTATGTACTGTGGTATTTTGGAGGGGGCCACAAATCACAAATTATCTAAGACTTGTTTTTATTCTTCACCTCCCACCAATCAATCGCCTTGGGGGCAATACTGTTCTTGTAAAATATGCAAGATCTAAAGGAGCACTGGTCCCAGAAATAAAGTTGGAGTATGGCCAGCCACATCATGGTTAGTACAAGAGAAAGGGAGATGAGCAGGTTACCTATTTGTGGGTCTGGTGTCAGTGTGAGTGCTGAACCAGTGTGAGTGCTTGGCTTCCTATCAGAAAAGGAGGAAAAGCAACCACCCGGTAAGGTGGTTATGATGATAGCACTTCAGTGGGGAGCTGTTTCTTTCATGTCGAATGAGAATAAGAATTGCACCCGGACACTAGGGCTGGAAGAATCCTATTCACACACCTTTGGACCTGTGCCGACAGGTCCAAAGGTCCAAATTGGCGATTTGTCAAATGGCCACCCTCTGGGAGGGGCTGCCCGCTCAGAAGACCTGAAGGAGCCAACTGATAAGATTCTGCCTGGGTCCAGAATCGCATTCCCATTTGCTCTGGTTAATATTAAGATTACTTTTACGTATTTTAAATAGAGAGTCAGCAATAACGCACAAAACAACAAACCTTCTCCATGCCCCGTCTTCAAAAATTCTAAAACAAGTGTTTTTTTAGTTTTAAAATAATATGTGTACAAAGTCAACACAATGTTTTCCAAATGGCACAGAAATGTATTGACAATAAAATTCTCCCTTCTGTCCAAGTCCCAACCCCTAGATGAAAACACTAACAGTTTGTGTATCCTTCCACAAATATTCTATGCAAATGCGAACATATAGATACATACAAATGTGTCTATTTTCCAATGTGCTTTTCTTTATTTGCAGTTAACAGTACAACTTGGGCATCCTTCCTTACTGGCACACCCAGAGTCCCCACCTTCTACCTTCTTCTGTACTGGTTATACGTACGGGTGCGCCCTCTTTATTTAACCTGTCCTCATGATGGGCACTTCCCTTGATTTCTGTGTGCTGCTATTACCAACGATGCTGAGGTGAGCGTCTCATCGGATGACGTTTGGGGACTCAAAGTTCGGTTCTCTCTGTGATTACCGAGGAGGAGATGGGCACATGGGGCCCCGGGACCTGCTGCTGTTCCATAGCCAGCGTGCCCTGGAGGAGCCCGGCAAGGGGCGCAGCTGCCCTGCCCTTGACCCCCAGACCATGCTACCCGTGCTCTATGTGCTAAGAAGTGAAACTGCAGGTCAGGCGGTGGGGGCGGTTTAAATTTTACTAGTTATTGATAAACTGCTCTCCACAGAGACTGCACCATATTTAGGATCCACAGAACACACGAATGTCTCTTTCCTTAGATTATGATGCTCTTGTCCTTGACAGGACCATAGAGGTGAAAACGATGCCATCTGCTTATTTCAGTTTGCACTTCTTTAATTATGAGTGAGCATTTCTTCCCTATGGACTTATGGATCATTTGTAATTACTTTTCTCCATGCTATCTTTTTTAGGATACAAGTCGGTATTTATTCCAGATATTTTATAATAAAAAATATTCGTTTTACGGTACAGTATTTGCTAAATCTTATCTGTGGTGCAGTCACGGTAAAGAGTAACTTATCTTCAACTCATAAAGTTGGAGATGTGTATTGCCTGTGAGCTAGCAATCCTGTTCCGCAGTACACACCATAAAGCATAAGAATGTCCAAAGAATTTCCACAGCAGCACTGTTTCTAATAGCAAAAAGGGAAAGGATCTCAGGGTTCACTGGCAGGACAAGGCCTCAACTAGCACGTGCTCGAAAGCGAACAGGAGTGAACTGGGGCCAGAGAGGTCGCTACTTGCAGAAGGACGTGCTCAGTTCAGGCCCCTTCCGTGAAGGTTAGGGACCCGTGAAACAACACTCCTAGTGCTTGCGTACACACACCCCTCACACAAGTAGGGACCCCCAGCTCAGCGGCAGGAGCATGGTACCTCTAGAGAGGGTGGGGAGCTGGGGGCTTCAGGGGGGTCTGTGATGTTTTCCTACTCAGTGGGCATGCAGATGACGGAGAGGCTGTTCTCTACACTTTTCTCAATTAAAAAAAAAAAAAAAAAAAGAGTTCACCTTATATTCCCAGAGATTTTGGGGTGGCTTCACACCTAGGGCTTTGACACGCTCCAGTTCCAGGAGGATGGCTCTTCTGTGGCTGCTGTTTTCTATGGTATATGGCGCCCTTGAAAATTCTTCCTCTGTCAGGGTTAAAAGCAACCTGTCGGGGAGGGGGAGTAGCAGGAGGAGATTTCTTTTGAAGGCAAACTCTTCACAGTCAGGCTTGCATCCTATCAGCACAAATGCTTTAGGCTTGAGTAAGTTAAGACACTTAGTATATGGCATAACAGTAATAACAGCAAACCACTGAATCTTCGTGACTCTCTAAAATGACTTCCGTGAGTCACCACAGATCCATTTAACAATTCTGCCCAGTAGGTGGCATGATGGCCATTTTGTGGCTGAAAAAATGGCTTGGAGACATCAAGTGGCTCAGCCAAGGCACAGCCTGGTCTCTTTTGCTCCTAACCTCTGATCTCCCAGCTACACAGGCTGACCTCTCACATACTGCCCTATTTTTCAAAATGTGTATATATAGAAAAAAAAATTAGAAAGAAATCCAATAAAATGTTATGATTTTAAGAGTAGCTGTTTGGGGGTAGTAATTTAAGAAAAATGATGGCAGCTCCCTTGTCTGATCCCTTTCATCAGAAAACATGACTCCACCTCAATAATCATTCATCGTTAAAAACACCCCGGTGCAGCAATAGCCGAGAGCCCCACGGGCACACGACCACTGGTGGATGGATGGAGGCTCATTTCCTTTTCTGGGGAATTTGGAAACATTTATCCAAGTTGTAAAGGTTTATGTCCTTTGACCCAGAAATTCCAGTTCTAGGAATCTATCTTCTGGAAGGAAGGCAATTACTCAAACATGTATTAGGTATGTAGAGAAAAAAAAAATTTTTTTTTTTTTTTAAAGATTTTATTTATTTATTAGAGAGAGAATGAGAGACAGAGAGCACGAGAGGGAAGAGGGTCAGAGGGAGAAGCAGACCCCCTGCTGAGCAGGGAGCCCGATGCGGGACTCGATCCCAGGACTCCAGGATCATGACCTGAGCCGAAGGCAGTCGCTTAACCAACTGAGCCACCCAGGCGCCCAAGAAAAAAAAAATTTTTTTTTAACCACAACTGGGGAGAGGTGCTAATTCTTACAAAAAACAGACAATTCGAGTGGGAGCATTTGGCTTTCCCAAAGGAGGGTCAAGTGCTGAAAGCCCAGTTCCAGGGGGCAGTGAGTGGACGGCCGTCCGGGACAAGCGGATTGCGGCTGCTCTTGGCACTGCGTGGTGCGCTAAGTACTATCCTTCCACAGTCCCTCCGGGGAAGGAAAGACTCCAATAAAGATGGACAGGGCTCTGGAAGGGGGCGAGGGGAAATGCTGATGGGCGTAAACGGGCCTCCCTAGAGCCTGGCAATTCGATATGGGAGTTCCTTGTATCAGGGCATTTGCTACAACATTGCTTGGAACTGCTTAGAACAGGAAAAAGGAAACAATCCAGATTTGTTTTGGGAGAGATCAAATAGACTCCGGATATACACATACATGCATATATACATACACATATATAAACACAGGTCTGGTTAGTATAATTGCATTTTCAGTTTAAACAAATAAATAATAGGGGCGCCTGGATGGCTCAGTCGTTAAGCATCTGCCTTCAGCTCAGGTCACGATCCCAGGGTCCTGGGATTGAGCCCCACATCGGGCTCCCTGCTCAGTGGGAAGCCTGCTTCTCCCTCTCCCACTCCCCCTGCTTGTGTTCCCTCTCTCGCTGTGTCTCTGTCAGACAAATAAATAAAATCTTAAAAAAAAAATACATTTATGTGTATCTCTGTATAAACATGGAAAAAAAAAAATCTGGAAAGATGTCCAGAAAGATGACCATGGTGGTTTTCCCTAAAGAGTAGAATTATGAGGGTATTTCACTTCCAATACCCTATAGTTCTACATTATTATTTTTAAATAAGTAGTAAATACCTGCTTCTTTTATAATCAAGGAGCAACACACAAAATGTCAATAACATAAAATGGTTCAGCTGCTTTGGAAAAACAGTTTGGCAGCTCCTCAAAAAGTTATACACAAGGATTTACTTTATGACCCAGCAATTCCACTCCAAGAGAGTACTGGAAATGCAGATCTACACAAAAACCTGTATGCTGAGGACCACGGCGGCACTGTTCGTAACAGTCCCCAAACGGAGCCAACCCAAGTGTCCGTCAACAGAAGGCTGGATAAATAAAATGTGGGTTAGCCACCAACGGGAATATTACTCAGCAATACAAAACGCAAGAGGCAGTGACACCTGCGACAACCTGGATGGACCCTGAAAATACTCTGCGAGGTGAAAAAGCCAGACCCAAAGGTCATGAATATTGTCTGGTTCCATTTATACAAAATAGTCTAAATAGGCAAATCCACTGAGACAGCAAGAACGGTGGTTGCCAGGGGTTATGAGGACTGATGGCAAAAGAGTAAGAGCTTTCTTTTTGGGGTGATGAAAATGTTCTAAAACTAGACTGGGGTGATGGCTGCACCCATCGGTGAATATACTGAACACCATGGATTGTACACTTTAAATAGGTGACTTTTTGGGCGCCTGGGTGGCTCAGTCGTTCCTTCGGCTCAGGTCATGATCCCAGGGTCCTGGGATCGAGCCCCTCATTGGGCTCCCTGCTCAGCAGGAAGCCTGCTTCTCCCTCTCCCCCTGCTTGTGTTCCCTCTCTCGCTGTGTCTCTCTCTGTCAAATAAATAAATAAAATCTTAAAAAAAAAAAAATAGGTGAATTTTATAGTATGTGGATCGTATCTCAATAAAGCAGCTTAAAAAAAAATGTCAGAAGATATTGCTTCTCACCTTCCATTTACTCTTTCCGCTAAAAACCTGTCTCTGTAGAGAGAGGCCCAAGGGCCCAGCTGCTCCAGCCAGAGGACGACTTCTTCCGCTGTCCACTTGGCCACGGCCTTGTGGACCAGGAGGTCGTGCTCAGATTCCCTGCTGCTCCAGTGATACACGAGCAGGACCACCTGGGGAAGAGGGAGAGCCCTTAACACAGAGGAAGGTCAGAGGCTGAGCATGAAGGGAATGATGCCACGTTGGTACAAGGAAGCAAAGAGAGCGGGGGAGCAGAACTCTCGGGGGGGGGGGTCCTCTCACTGCTGGGCGGTAAGGCCATGAGGGAACAGAGTCAGAAACAGGACTCAGTGCAGAGCATCTGGGGGCACTGCACCCTTGACCCCAACATCTTGGCCGGTATAATGGACTTATCATGTGCCTTTTTTTGCTAGAAAATGTGTAACCTTTAAATTGTTGTAGCATGGAACTGAAAAGAAAACAGTCTGTCCATGGGATGTTAGTAAAGTGCTGTGCTCGAGACTGGACCATCAAGGTAGACATGGTTTCAGTTCTAATACCTCCTTGCATCGGCCTCCTCACCTCTAAAATGGGAACAGTAGGGGCGCCTGCCTGGCTCAGTCAGTAGAGCATGCGACTCTTGATCCCAGGGTCATGAGTTCAAGCCCCATGCTGGGCATGGAGCTTAGGTTAAAAATAAGAATAAAAAGAAATAAACAGACAAAATGAGAGTAATAACAGTGGCTATTGCAGAGGTTATGAAGAGCATGAAATGGAATAAGCTAACAATAACTGGGCTCTGAATATGACGTTGACTACTTGAGTACAAAGCATCCCCGAAGAATCATACAACCCAGATTTCCATGCACGCAGTGAATCATCGCATACAGGTATGCCATCAATTACAAAGGAACTGACTTCAGTGGAAACTGTGGAGGGCAGGGGCAGAGAAACACAGAGATAAACTTACTGCCACACCAGTTAAAGCTGTGAGCACTCCAGAAAAGAATCCCCCGCCTCTCTGAGGATTCACTCGGCCTGTGTTTGGAGCTAAAGGAACCTGATCATTCCCGTATTTCTGAAAGGCTGCAAGACTCTGGACTATGTCATTATTGTGCTGAATGTCTTCAAATCGCATTCTAATGGCATCAGGAAATAATTTTTCAATGGCATCCCTATGGAGAATAGAAAAAAAAAAAAATCACAAGACAGTTATCTGCTTAAATCTTATAATGTTTAGAGGTTAAAATCAAACTAACAGTCAACATTTAATAATATACAAGCACTTTAGAAGAATGGACAAGAAGGTTGGTTATGGCCCTGTTGGTAACAGCAAAAAATGAGAAACAACTTACATGTCGATGGTTAGAGAAATAGTCAAATAAAACATGGTCTATTCACACAATGGAATGCTACATGGTTTTAAAAATGAATTTACTGGGTATCACTTGTATCTAGATGGGTACATTTAAGACATACATATCGTTGAATGAAAACAGTAAACTGTAGAACCATACAGATAGTACACCACAGACGTGAGGAAATATTTGGATTTCCTATTGGCACACATATGTATAAAAGTATTTTTAAAAATCTGAAGGAAATCATAACTAAGTCGTAACTGAAATGACTCTGGGGAAAAAAGGAAGGAAGGATGGCAAGATAGGGAAAGAGAGGTCCAAGGGGTCTTTAACTTTATCAGTAATAATTCTAATTTTTTAAGAAGACTATAAGCAATTGAAGGTATCTATGTATTGCTTATGTTATTAAAAATTAATTCATAAAAAAGAAAACAAGTGGAGTTGAGTAGTAAGAGGAAGACCATTAGGTCCTACTATAGGGCTCTCCATTTTCAATTACCCATAATCAGAGAATCTTCCTTCAATTTAAGAGCAACCGTCAGGTAAACCAGGCTGACAGATAAGAGCAAAGTATTTGTAAATATATCTCATATGAAAAAGAGAATGTTAGGTTAATGTTTTCATGGAGCTTTCTGATACTCTGTTGGTATCAAGAAGGCAACAGAAGAAAAGCAAGGATTTTAGCCTCAAAGACCTCACAGGTACATTATAAATATTATGGACAGAAGCAGAAAAGAACCTACTATCTGAAAGGTCTTGCCATTTGTTGTATGAGACTATGCATGAGAAGCTACCTCTATTGATATGAAAACTGGAACAGAATTTAGTCAAAGATGATGAAAATCAGCATCAAATTGATTTGTACAGAATTGTGCAGTTATACCACTTTCTCTATTAGACCTAGGTGTCCGCAGTAGATACAAATCAATAAAAAGTGTTATATGACAAAGGATTATAAGCAATGGTCTGATACCCAGAATTTCTTTTTCTCCTTTATGATAAATAATCACAAACAGATCACGATCACCTGTGAGGAAGGGAGTCTGGATTTGCAGTCCCTGGGCTCCCTGACGCACACACCAGCAGATCTAGAATGACCATGGAGGAGGGCGGCTCTGCCCCTCTGGCCCTCTCAAGCTTGGTTGCTCCCATGAAGAGAAAGCACACTGTGCTAGCTGCGTGGGCTACCGATATGGACTGAGCATTACCTGAGGAGAATATTGACTTTAGGGAAACCTTCCCATTTTTCTCTGCATTCTGGACACTCTGTTTTCTTTGAAGAAGCCCACCACAAAGCTAGGCAGTGCCGGCAGAAGCTATGCCCACAGTTCAAGGTGGTGGGGTTAACCAGGATGTCGTAACAGCAGTGGCAAGAAAATTCACTAACAGAAATCTGAGGGCTGGTGCTCTGGAGAGCGTCATCCTTCTCGTGGGTCATCGTGTTCAGATCGTTCTGAGGAGGCTCCTCCATATCTTAGCAAATCCTGGGATGCACAGGCACAGAAAGCTTCAGACTTAGAGACTGTTGCAAAGCATCATTAAATCTAGAAAAAAAAAAGACAACAACAGAACTGAGACAAATAGTTTAGCAGGTGTTTGAGATTACTGCCGTTCTAGTAAAGGCAATTTTTATATCTGACCAACTTAATGTCTAAAAATTCACATTCCATAAACCAAATAAACCTCGCTGAATTTTTCTGCTCTGTTATACTTCTGAAAATTAGGTGAAGCAAAACAATGTAGTGGAAAGCTCAATGGACTTGGGGGCAGTGGAGAATCCTGGATCCTCCTCTTTCACTAACTTACTTGGAAAATGTAATTCCTCCGGCCTCAGTTCTCCCAATTAAATTTCTCAAGTCCTTTCATGTGTATGATTTAAACAAAACAAAACAAAACAAAACAGCTTTTTGGGCCAGTAAAATGTCTGGAGTTGGCAATAACAGATGTACTTCATGTAAATAATGCCTTTTTTATCCAGACAAATCTGTCTTCTCGTTAGGTAATTATTTATTTCATAAACATGTGATTGCAGAGGCTCCCACAGGAATAGTACGAAAAAGTGAGTGAAACCTTGTTTTCTGAAGTGCCCTGTGCCAGATCAACTCCCCTGGGGCTCAATATACCCTTTCAATCCAAACACACATCGCGCCCTCTGGATTTGGCCAATCTGGTGCCACAGAAACATGCTAATGTTGGTAGTAAGCAAACGGCAAAGGACCATCTCTTCTCGTTCTTATCTGGGTCTTAGGAGATTGTTTTATGGAGTGGAAGTATGGAACACCATGGAATTAGAATCCTAGCTCCTCAATCACGTGCTCCGTGACTACGCATAAGTTACTTGAGCTCTCTGAGTCCTGTGTTCTCAACTGTGAAATGGTGGTTAACAGAAACCTTCAAGGCTTCTGGTAAAGATTAGAGACACTGAAAGTTAAGTGGCAAGGATGGTATATGGCATAAACAGGGGCTAATGAAATGATTATTCACAGTATTCCTGGTATTACTACAGTAGAGGCGCTGATGGGTAAGGGTTTCTCCACCTCGCTATTGTGAAGACAAGGGAAGTCAATCTCTCTTCATCACTCATGGTGGTCATGCAAGAGAGGGCTCAAGTTTTTACACATTCCAGGTACAGTGGTTAAGAAACAGGTTCCAGGTCTGGGTTGCCTAGGGTCTTATTCCATGTCTGCCATTCAGTAGCTGTGGGGACTGGACTTCCTAGAGACTCAGCTTCCTCATGTATAAGTGGGGGTGGTAATAGCATTTACCCCCACTGAGAGGGTTTAAGAATTAAACGTGAGAATGCAAGTGAAGTGCCTCGTACAGAGTCTGGCACGTGGTAAGTAAAGCACAGATGGTAGCAATTTACCTGCTTTTAAATATAGTCATGAGAATTGTATCACCTTTTATTATTTTGAAAGATTTACTTATTTATTTGAGAGAGCGAGCGAGCTAGCGCGTGTGCACACTAGGGCGTGTGAGAGGGAGAGTGGAGAGGGGCAGAGGGGAAGTGGGAGAGAGCAACCCCAGCAGATTCGGCACTAAGCATGGAGCCTGACGTGGGGCTGGATCTAAAGACCCTGAGATCATGACCTGAGCCGAAACCCAGAGCTGGATGCTCAACTGACTGAGCCACCGGCATTGTATCACCTTTTACAAAGTGATGTATTATGCTTACATAGAGCACTATATTTTAAGCAAATCTAGGGGCACCTGGGTAGCTCAGTCAGTTGAGCGACTGACTCTTGGTTTCTGCTCAGGTCCTGATCTCAGGTCCGGAGACTGACCCTAGCGACAGCTGGTGCTCAGGGCAGAGTCTGCCTAAGATTCTTTCCCTCTCCCTCTACTCCTTCCCCCTACTTTCTCTCTAAAATAAATAAAACAAAATCTTAAAAAAAAAAAAAGCAAATCTATAAACAAAGACTTGAAGAAAATACAATGAAGTATTTGTAGTAGGTCTGGGTATGTTGGGTGGGGGAGGGTTGTGATTCTTTTGGTTTTGGTTTTCTGTATTTATCAGGTTGTTCTTAATGAAAATGTGTAACGTTACAATAATTGTAAAAATATATATGAAATTGTAAAAAAAAAAAGTTATATTCCTTTTGGCCCAACACCAGTGGGGGATTTTCAACGCAAAGAATAAACAACTGAATTTTAAACTCAGTGTTAAAGTGGAATAGAGATTCCTCATCAGTACTAAAAAGATAATTAGGCAAAGATAAAATTAAAAGATTAAATATAAGATATACAATTTTAAAATATAATTAAATTAATGTTATTCATAATAATAAATAATAGTAAAGAGGGCAACAACCTTCTGTGAGGCCCAAACTGTTCTTTTTGGGGCGCCTGGCTGGCTCAGTGGTGAAGCATGAGACTCTCGATCTCGGAGTTATGAGTTTGAGCCCCATGCTGGGTGTAGAGGTTATTTAAAAATAAAATCTTAAAAAAACCCCAAAAAACTGTTCTTTTTGGAAGACTTCAAATAAATGTTCTTAATGACAAACTTTAAATCATTTCTGATAATCAATCATATTTGTTTATTATTTGTATGTTTAGGAACATTAAAAAAATTCCTAAGTTGCTTTCCTTTGGGCAGTCTCTTCAAATTGCTAAGGAAGTAGGAGATCTTACATAGGTTTTTAGAAAAAGGAATCATTTTGATAAAGTAGTTCCTTTATCTGGCTAATGCTGATTAAACAGCTGCCATGAGAACATTATCCCAGGAAATAATAATTGACCCACTGCTATTTATTTGCTTATCAGTATTATTTTTTAAACATTTTATTTATTTGAGAGAGAGAGAGTTCATGTGCATGAGTGGGGGCACGGAGGGGCAGAGGGAGAGGGACAAACAGACTCCCCGCTGAGCAAGGAGCTGGACATAGGGCCCGATCCCAGGACCCTGAGAACATGACATGAGCCAAAGGTAGATGCTTAACCGAATGAGCCACCCAGGCGCCCCGAACCACTGCTATTTATTAGGCATCTCCTGTGAGCTGGGCATTGGGCAGTCCCCTTAGGTACATTTAGGATCTCACTTGGATTCAGGGTCAGAGGAAAGATCCTGAGGCTCCCAGTGAGGGCTGGGCACAGGGTCAGAAAAGAGGGGCCTGACTTGGGCACTGCTGTCAGCATTTTCATGGGGACCAGTGAGTGACCCAGAGCTACAGGTCTGATATAGGGGTCTTGTGTGCCTAGTTAATGACAGGTGGGCCGATGGGAACACATAAAGGCTTCAGGGGCAATTAGATCAGCAAAGCTGTGCTTGAGTACGATAAATCCCCTCAGGTAGGAGGACCACACTAGAATAACTTAGAAGTAAAATGTTTATCACTTCTAGGACTAAGGTGACAAAAAATGAAAAGAGCAAAGGAATGAAAAGCGATAAAGAAAGGGATCAATGTATCTGAGAGATGTTAAGAAAATAATTTATGGGCTCCGGTGACTAGAGGGAAAGAATGATCAAAGATGCTGCCTAGGTGTCAGAGGTAGGGAAGAAGAAAGGTACTTGTGATAGAAATGGGTCACTGTGAGCACATGGGGCTGATCTTAGAAAGAAGTGGAATTTTAGAAAACTTAAGTTTGAGGTGATGATAAGACTTCCAAGTAGAATTGTTGAGTGAGCAGCTGGAGATACAAAACTGTAGATGGGAGTTAAGAATAAGGCGAAGTGTATATGCATTTCAGAGTAATTTGCAGAGAAATGACAATAGGTATTGAAATTCATTTCTTAGCAATTAGCCTTTTATTTTTTTAGAAGATTTTATTTATCTGAGAGAGAGAGAGAGAGAGAGAGAGCATGAGTGGGGGGCAGAGGCACAGAGGGAGAAGCAGACTCTTCCGCTGAGCAAGGAGCCTGATGCAGGGCTCGATCCCAGGACTCCGAGATCATGACCTGAGCCAAAGGCAGACGCTTAACAGACTGAACCCCTCACCAATTAGCCTTTTAGAACTAGAAGGTAAGAGCGCCTGGGTGGCTCAGTTGGTTAAGTGTCTGCCTTCGGCTCAGGTCAGGATCCCAGGGTCCAGGGATCGAGTCCCACATCAGGCTCCCTGCTCAGTGGGGAGTCTGCGTCTCCCTCTCTCTTTACCCCTCCCACCTGCTTGTGCTCTCTCTGTCAAATAAATAAATAAAATATTAAAAAACACCACTAGAAGGTATAAAGCCATTCCCTACCTTACCAGCTCTGAAAGTTTATTTCTCATGAGAGAAAACAAACCACACAATGGCATCTAAAAGGTATTTTTAAGTCGTATTTTGAAAAGCTGAAGTGGCCACTAGTTTTGTCTCAAAACTGTCTTTAACAAACTAGAAACTGCATAGACTTTGATTACCTCTTAGGAACGTGGCTAGTTTCAGGTTACCCTACATTCAAAATGTGAAAGCTAACAGAGAAAGAGTACAATCTTAACCGAAGTCAGTTGATCTTTTGCTATTTCTGTCTGTCTGCTTTTGGGTTATTTCCATGAGGGAAAACAGCACTTTTGGAGGAAGAAAGTACCTCTTAAGTGATAAAATGTAGCTCAGACACCAAAGTTCCAAGCTGTGGGTCAACAACCCTCCTGCACTGGCAATGATTAAAGGCCTCTTTGAGAAAGCCAGTGTTCTTGAGGATGTTTAGAGATCTATAAACTCAGCCCACAGCAGGAGCTGGGAGAGGGTTTTGCTGGCTCTTTCCGAGTTCCTTCACAAGGAAGCAGTAGAATGTCCCTGTGGTCTACTGTCTTCTTTCTCTGTCTCCAAGGCTCCAGAGAGGACTGGGGGAGGAGATCCAGTCCATTCTCTACCCCCTGTGCCCTGTTCACAGGGATACACTTTGGTTTGTGTGCAAGCGTCACATGAAATGACAAGTGTTAATTACCTAGTTCAAAACTAAGGGGGAAGAATGCCTGAGTTTGGAAAAGTCTGCAAAACTGCAAACAGAGACAAGTTTAAAATGACAGGTTGAACAGCACAGAATTGAAGAGTACAGCTAACCTCTGGGGCCTGAGTCACTCTGAAGAGCTGTGGTTTCTGAATAAAAACTTGGGTCTTCAACTGATGTCTGCAGAGGCAAGTCAAGAGGTCCGTGCGTGCTCCGAAATTACATGCCAGGCTTGTGTTTGTACACAGGAGTGAGTAACATGAGCACTTGCTTGAACGAAATCTATAGTTTTTATTAGGTTCTCAAAGAGGATCAAGATCCAAATAAAGTGGGTGCCTGGGTGGCTCAGTCGTTAAGCGTCTGCCTTCGGCTCAGGTCGTGATCCCAGGGTCCTGGGATCGAGTCCCACATCGGGCTCCCTCCTCGGCAGGAAGCCTGCTCTCCCTCTCCCACTCCCGCTGCTTCTGTTCCTGCTCTCGCTATCTCTGTCTCTGTCAAATAAATAAGTAAAATCTTAAAAAAAAAAAAAGATCCAAATAAAGTTAAAAACTCCTGTTTATCCACCAAGATAAAGACTTTTTTTTTAATTTTTAAAGATTTTATTTATTTGTGTGTGTGTGAGAGAGGGAGAGCGCACCCATGCAGTGGGAAGGAACAGAGGGGTAGGGAGAGGGAAAGGGAGAGAATCCCAAGCAGACTCCCTGCTGAGTGCAAAGTCCCATGCAGGGCTCCATTTCATGACCCTGAGATTATGACCTGAGTCGAAACCAAGAGTCAGAGGTTTAACTGACTGAGCCACCCAGGAGCCCCAGGATAAAAGATTTTATTTATTTATTTATTATTTTGAGACAGAGGGAGCATGAGCAGAGGGGAGAGGGAAAGGGAGAAGCAGACTCCCCACTGAGCAGGGAGCCCCATGTGGAGCTCGATCCCAGGACCCTGAGATCATGACCTGAACTGAAGGCAGACACTTGACCGATTGAGCCACCCAGGCACCCCATTAAAGATTTATTTATTTTGGAGAGAGAGAGAGAGGGAGGGAGAGAGGGAGAGAGTGCAAGCAGGAGGAGAGGGAGAAGGAGAGAATCTCAAGCAGATTCCCTGCTGAGCGCAGAGCCTGAATCGGGGCTTGATCTCACAACCCTGAGATTATGACCTGAGCTGAAATCAAGAGTTGGATACTTAACCGAATGAACCACCCAGGTGCCCCCAGGATAAAGACTTTTTAAATGTTCTACAGCCCTCTGCTTCCTAGAGTGGTTATAATGAACCCAGGTGAGCCTTTCCAAGTTGAGGTAAATACTATTGCCATGAGCTTCCACCCTTTGTATCCTGGAACAGTCTCCACACGGGCAGCCACCACTCCACTGTGGTGACATCTGGCCTTTGGACAGGCTTTCATATGGTGTTGCTCTTTCTCCCTCTCTCCCTAACCCCCTCTATCCTTCCTCCTCCTCTCTCCCTTCTCTTGAATTTAGTGCTGGTGTTAAAAAAAAAAATCTGATTCCACATAAAAATCCAGACTCCTGGCTTCTGTTGAAAACGTCAGAAGACCTGGCAAGACTGGGATATCATATGGAGTGACAGGAATCAGGTCGAGCTGAGAAACTCAGCAGCTGCACCCTTCAGATAGGGCATGTCCGCTCTGGTTTGCTAGTCCTCACCCATCTGTTTTCAATTTCTGTTTCCTTCCTGACCTTGGGCATATTTGTGTGAGTATCTGTGTTTTTATGACCTCTCCCAGGGTTGATGCCTTCAGAGTCTACTGATGGATGCATGAGGTTTCTAGGTTAACTGGTCTTAGGCTAGCAAGCTTAAGGAGTTCTATCAGCTTATAGTTTTCCTGTCTCTTGATTTGCAGGCAGGTTGTTTACCATCATTGCTGAGAAAGTACCTCTGAGGTCTTCCACAAAGTTTTCTAAATTACTGCTTATATTCTGTTTTATAATCAGAGGCCAGACACCCCTGTTCAGTAGATTCCATGTGTGAAAGGCTCTGGATGAATCTGAGGGCAAGTCTAAAAATTCTAAGTTGGCTTTAGTCTCATCATATCCCCAGAGACCTAGGTCAAAATGAATGAAGCGAGAGTTTGTGGGCTCTTCTATGTATCAAATATTTAGTATAGGCCTTTAAGACACCTGCTTTAATATTTTGGAGTTACTTCCTGGTTCTAAGAAACTGTAATTTTTTTTTCTGATAATAGCTAAGGTTTATATGGACCATGTAACAATGAGGTATACACCTCGGTTTCAGAAGACAGGTTCTGAGTCCCAGTCTCACTATTTATGAGCCATGAGATTGTGGGCAAATCAGTCATTCTAAGTCTCCCATTAGCATACATAAGGAATGGGGTCACCGCCGCCGACCTCACAAAGCTGTCATGAGCATTAAGGAGACACGTATAAGCAAGCACCAGCACATAGGAAGTGTTCAGTAAATGTGGTCTCTTCTTCCACGTCCAGGTGTGTGACACTTCTCAAACCGTGTAAGTGAGGAATCTCAAAAGTTGTTCTCATGCTCATGCCATATAATCAACAACTTGTTCTGACATCTCACCAATGTAACTTTTAAAACACCTGGAAAGATATTACTTCCTGAGGAAAATACCATCTCTAAAATTTCAGTGTCAAGAAATGGCATAAAGTTTTAGAAAACATGAATATGTGAAATACGACATGAACAAACTGTACAGTTGACCTTTTCTAAAATGTTCATGGGCATGATCTGCTGGCACAACTGATAGGAAACAATGATCACAGTTTGATTACTTGGGCAATTCCAAGATCTCTATCACTGTAACCTTTTCTGTGTTTCGCCAAAGAAACACCTAACAGACAGGCTATAGTTATCTGAAAACTCTATGAAGGAAGAAAAAGGGCTGGAATACAAATAGTCTCCCAATTATTCTGGCCGATTAAAGAACCTGCAAGGAACTTCGCTACTGCTCCCGTGGAAGGACAACTGTTTGACTTGGTCAAGTACTTATCTGTGGATTCATCTAGAGGGCTACTCTCTGGAAGGAGGAGGGAACACTGTTGTCACCTGTTCGATCCCTTAGTCACCCCAACAGCAATTAATACAATAATCTGCATTGAATTTATAAAAAAAGAATCCATGAATTCTGAGTTTAAGTGGAGAATTTTTATACCTTAGCTTATAAAGATTTCACATAACGATTGTTAACTCTTGAGAAGTTATAACCCTCAAACTGCTTTGTTCAGTGGTATATAATTACAGTTCTACCTGTTTATTCAACAAAACATTAATTGTGACGACAGTATATACCTAACGTTTTAGGAATAATCCTTTGGAGGGCTAATTTATTGGATTGCAGCCTGAAAATATGATCTCAATCATTACTTAGCAAAGATGTTTCACTGCAAGAATACAAACATTCTGGCTTTATATGGGCCTTTAATTAGGCTATTTATTTCTTTTCATTACATATTACTTGACAATAAAGATTAATGACAATTGCTAATATTTACTGAGTCCCTATAATGTGAAAGGTAATCCTATGAGATAATTATTACGCTCATCTCCATTTTACAGAAGAGAAAATGGAGGCCTCATTAATATAGGGCAGAGCCAGGTGTTGAATCATGGTCTGAGTTAAAGCCTGACCTCAAAACACTACATTATTCCAACACGGTAATCAGTAATAGCTAATGGATCAAAGGACTAATTTGCTCCTTTATGCTGCTACTATGAAGTTGAGAAGTCCAAACTGAAGGAAATAAACTAGGATATGACAACACTGCATTTTGGAACATAAACTCCAGCTTATGACTGTTAGGGTGAGCATGGGTTTCCATGAGATAAATAAGCAGGAACAGTTACAACAGAAACAGGGGTGAGGGGGTGCCTGGCTTGCTCAGTCGGAAGAGCATGTGACTCCTGATCTCAGGATCATGAGTTCCAGCCCCATGATGGGTGTAGAGATCACTTAAATAAATAAACAAACTTAAAAAAAAAAAAAGAAAAATAGCGATGCCTATTTTTGGCACCACATGTCTCCTTCTGGGGACAACACTATGAACACTGATAGAATACTACAGACATTTTAAATGTCCAAAGAGTGACTGCACACATCTAGTGACTATGAAATAAAAAGAAATGTGCCCAAATGTAAGCAAAGCAAGGCAAGGGTCAGAAATGGCAATAAAGAGAGAATATTATGTGCATTTCTTGTAGGTGGCAGAAATTGGCTTTCATTAATACAAGAGAAGCATTTCTGGGCTCTTACCAACTCTTGTCCAAATAGACATTCTTTTTTTTTTTTTTTTTTTTTAAAGATTTTATTTATTTGACAGAGAGAGAGACAGCGAGAGAAGGAACACAAGCAGGGGGAGTGGGAGAGGGAGAAGCAGGCTTCCCGCTGAGCAGGGAGCCCGATGTTGGGGCTCGATCCCAGGACCCCGGGATCATGACCTGAGTCAAAGGCAGACGCTTAACGACTGAGCCACCCAGGCGCCCCTAGACAGACTTTCTTTTTGGAAGGAGTCAGAAATTACTAGGGCAAAGGTAGCTAGCTAGCTCACAGGAGGTTGACTTGCTGCCTGAACTTTGAGGCCACAAGATTTATTGCTCCTGAGTGGTGCTGGGCAAGAGAACACACTAGACAGGTGTCCTGGCTCTCCGTGAGACTGTCCACTTTCGTTTCTGTTATGTCGCATATACTCAACAACCTGTCCTGTGTTAAATGCTGTAGATGTCCAGTAACTTGTGATAAAAATACTGGTTAGCAAGCATACTTCAATTATCAGTTTGAGCAGTCTTTGCCTCTCCAAATCAAATCCTGAGCTCCTTGAGATCAGGTATGAAGCCACAGAATTCTATCATCGTTCCTGAAGAAGCTGGCACAAAGATGGGTTCTGGATATTTGCAGATGAAAATCAAATCAACATGTATCTGACTCCCTATGACAGAAACATCTGACAGGAACACCTGGAAGTTTGGTGAACCTGAATAAGGGTATCTGAGAGAGAGGCCCAGGAACCTACATTTTCAACAAGCCCCTTAGGAGAGTCTTATGCAAACAGAGGTTTGGGGACTAGAGAGCTGTTACATACTAATAAATAAATGTATATACCTAAATATATGTTTCAGACAAGGTATGGGTAAGGTGTGAGCAAAAAATAAAACACTTCTCATCTCATTTCCTCTTCTCTCCAGTACCTCCTCTGTCCAATGCCTGAATCATCCTCCTGGAGCAAAGTTCTAATCCAACAGTTCCTTTGCTCAAAACCTTCTTGACCATAAGAAATTAAAGCTCATAGTTATAAGCCTGTCATTTAAGAATCTTTATGGCCCGCTAACAAATCAACGCAACTTTTTAATGAGTTTTTTTTTTTTTCCCTAAAGTAGGCTACACGCCGATGGTGGGGCTTGAACTCATGACCCTGAGATCAAGCATCTCATGCTCTATGGACTGAGCCACCTAGAAGCCCCAACACAACTTTTTAATAAGAGCACAAAGTCTGGAGCCAGAATGACTGGTTTCGAGTCCCAGCTCCACCAATTCATAGTGGGACCTCACGCAAGTCACTTAATCTCTGTGCTTCAGTTTCCTCATCTGTCAAATGGGGATATTAATGCCACATTACTTATAGGGGTGTTGATAGGATTAAATGGATATATGCACCACACTCAGAATCGTGCCCAGCACATAAGGGCAACATAAATGTTAGCTATTACTATTAATGATGATTATCTCCTACTACTCATCTAGTCACAGACGACACTTTGGTCCCATCTCTTAATTCCTGCTCCTTGGGCATCTTTCCATATCACACTGTTCCCGTCATCTGTAATGCAGCTCCACACCATCACTGGGTCAAAAGTGTTCAAAGGACAAGATCCAAATCCCCTGTCACTTGAAAGTCTTTAATGAGTAACTCTCCTCACGTCCAAATTAACCCTTCCTGCCTCTGTGCATTAATATAACATTTATTTGTGTATGTTTCTTCACCTCCCAGACTGTAATTTCCCTGGAGAGGCTTGCATACTTAAAACGTTATGTTCTTAGGAACAGAAAGACGTGGGTTCCAAACAGGTCACATTTATTCTCCCTGAGCCTCCTATTTCCCATTCATAAGTTCAAGATAATAGTATCTACTTTGAAGGAGGTTTAAATGACAAACTCTATCCGTAGGTACTCAAAAGAGTCTATTGAATAAGACTTAGTAGCATCAGCGCGAAGCACTAGAGCAAACAGTTTTTCCAACACGTTTATGGAGACAGGCAGGGAAACGCAGAACACATCAGACACCCAGACTGGCTGTTTACAAAACAGCCCCGACAAGAACAAACCAAACCATCTATCTCGGCACGTGCACTCTGTGCCGGCTCTGGGGTGTGCCCGGAGGAGAGAGTAAACCTTCTTCCTATTGGCCTTTCCGAGGGTGACATCAAGACCACCCCCCCAAAGGACCGACCAATGGGCTTTAGCGGGGAGGACCCAACGGCGACAGCTCAGGGCATGACAGCGTTTGGGCTCTTTCTCCACTCCACCAAAGTTGGGGGGCAGCCGCCCTGGGCACTGACAGGGCCGCCTCCTGCCCCGCCAAAGATCCTCCGTTAGACACAACCTGATTCTCATTTACCCCTTTTTATTTTTTCTTTTAAAGAAAACTCCCCTTTTGCACAAGTTCCCATTAGGAGCCATGAGCACGGAGGTCTAGCCTAACCCCAGTGCGGCTTTTGGGATTTCACTGTCCCTTTTGTGCGCGTCCGTTACCCTATTTTATAACGGGAGCAATCGTTCCGCTTTGGGGCAGGAACTGCCTCGCCAATCAGACCCGAAGCTCAGTCTATCAGGAGCCTGATCAATTCTGGACGCGCAGCCAGCCACAGGCTGCGTCAGGGGCTCCTGCGGAGCGAGCGTCTCTTCGTCCCCCCTCCAAGGTGTATGGAAGCGATATCCCCTCCCGCCCGCCCCGGGGAGGTCCTGGAGCGGCCGGCTCTGACCCGGACCCCCGAGGGGGCGCAGGCGAGGCCCAGCGACCGGCCGTGCCCACGTGGTGCTCTCGGGAAGGGACGGGGGAAGTTGGCCACCCGGGAGTCCGCGCCCCGTGGCCGGGACCGTGGCTTCTCAGGACCCGGGCCTGGGTGGGGAGCCCTGCGCACCTTCTCTGACCCGTCCCCCACAGCCGTCTTCCACACGCCGCCCCGAAATCGAGCCCGGGCCTCCCCCATGCCCTCCCCCGCCACGCGGGGGCTTACCACTCGGCTCCCTTCGGGCCCACCCGGCCGCCGGCCGCCGGCCGCCTCCCGGACCCCCGCGGAAGCAGAGGAGAAGGCGGCCACTTCACTTCCGGAAATAGCAGAGGACTGACTGAGGAGAAGCGAGGCCCGGGCCCGCGACCATAGAGGAGAAACCTCACTCTTCTCCCAACCCTCTCAACCCCGCGACCTCCCCGCTGCCTAGAGCGGCCACTCCCCGGCCGAGGACTTTGGCGCATGCGTGCCACCTCTGGTCCCGCCCTTTACTCTCCAGGGACAGACCTAGGTCCGTAGCGTTACAGCCCGAGGGTGAGGCTGGTGTCTGGGTCGGGTCGTCCCGGTGGGCTATTTGTGTGTCTGGAGGAAACAGCTTTACCCAAAAATTAATATTATAAGATCGCACTGTAGTCCCCATAATTTTTTTTTTTTTTTTTTGCCTTCGTATCTCATGCAGAAAAATCCCAGGACCTTGGCTGAAGTTCCATTTGCAGTATTAAGAACCAGAATTAAAATGACTTTATCACTAATGTTTTTCTCCCAATGTCTTGATCCGTTGAGAACTCATCCTGATTATCTGTTTTAAACCACTGGCCTGGAGGTTGATAAACTGATCATTTGGGATGACATTTTTCCCCCCTACAGATCAAATTGGCAAAGAATTAAAAGACTGGTCCTGTGCTAGTGCAGAGAGAGTGTGAACTCATTTTCTGGAGAATAATTTGGCACTAGGTGTCAGCGTGTGTGTGTGTGGTAAAAGATACATAACATAAAGTTTACCATTTTAGCCATTTTTTAAGTGTACAATTCAGTGGCATTAAGTGCATTCACATGGTTGTGCATCCATCTCCAGGACTTTTTCACCTTCCTATACTGAAACCCCGTACTTGTTAAACGTTTAACACCAACCCATCCTCCCCACCCACCCCCCTTTCTCTCTAGCCTCTGGGAACCACCCTTATATTTTTGTGAATCTGACTACTCTAGGTACCTCCTATGAATGGAATCACACCTTATTTGTCTTTTTGTGATGGGCTTATTTCATTTAGCATGATATCCTCAAAGTTTATCTACCTTGTAGCATGTGTTGGAATTTCCTTCCTAAGGTTGAATAATATTCCATTCTAAGTATATAGACTTTCTGTTTACCTATTCATCTGTTGATGGACACTGGGTTGCTTCCACCCTTTGGCTATTATGAATAGTGCTCCTTAGAACATGGGTGTGCAAATACCTATTCAAGCCTCTGCTTTCAATGTTTTTTTTGGTGTATGCCCAGAAATGGAATTGCTGCATTATATGATAATTCTATTTTTAATTTTTTAGGAATCCCCATACTATTGTCCACAGTGGCCACACCATTTTACACTCCCACCAACAGCACGCAAGGATTTCGACTTTTTAACTAAGGGATGTGAAAGTTCATCTTATATGGTTTTGATTCGCATTAGTGATGTTGAGCATCTTTTCGTGTGTTTATTGGCCATTCGTATACCTTCTTTGGGGAAATGTTTATACAAGTCCTTTGTCTATTTTTTAATCAGATTTTTTTGTCATTGAATTGTGGGAGTTCTTTATATATTAATGATATTAACCCCTCATCAGATATATGACTTCTCCCATTCCATGGGTTGACTTTTTACTTTGTTGATAGAATCCTTTCATTCACAAATATTTTAAGTTTTAATGTAGTCCCATTCATCTATTTTTTCTTTTGTTATGTGTCCTTTGGGTATCATATTTGAAAAAAAATCATTGTGAAATCCAATATTATGAAGTTTTTGCCTTATGTTTTATGCTAACAATCTTATAGTTTCATGAACTCTTACATTTAGATGTTTGGCCTATTTTGAGTTAATTTTTATATGGTATATAGTAAGGATCCAATTTCATTATTTGCATGTGGATATCTAGTGTTCCCAGTACTATTGTCGAAAAGACTGTTCTTTTCCCATTGAATGATCTCTGCATACTTGCTATAAATCATATGTCCATTTATGCAAAGGCTTATTTTGGGGGTCTCTATTTCATTGGTTTCTAGATCTTTCTTTATGCCAATACCACTCTGTTTTGATTACTATAGCTTTGTAGTAAGTTTTATTATTTTTTAAATTACTTAAATTTATTTAAGTTACTTAAAATTTAAATTTAAGTGGCCATATGTGTCTAGTACTTTCTGTATTAGACTTTTTAAGCTGAAACAAGAAGGCAGAGATATTTCAAGCCTGAAATTTGACTACCTATCATATTTTTCTCCTTCCCATTCCATCTGAACTCTAGAATTCACATTCACTCCTTGCTGTTCATACTAGGGATAGTGAACATGATTACCTATATGTAAATTTCCATTGCATGAGGCAAGGGAAATGAACTTTGTGGAGGGAAGTGGTAGGGAAAATATGTCCAGACTCTTTTGTGTTCTTTAGAGTACTTAATACTTCTTTTTGGGGGAAAATGGTTATCTTTTTTTCCAAAAACATGAATTTTGTACTCAATAAATCTCAAACTAAGAGGTGTGAATGCAGGGGAATTGTGACAAGTCAGAACTCTAATCATATCTTACATTTATTTATACAGTACTCTATAATTCACAAACACTATCACCAATTATCTTCAACCTTATCTGGTGAATGAGAAAATTGAGGTTTAGGAAGGTTGAATACATTCCAGACCTAAATAATGGCAGACCTAGCCTTTGAAAGCAGGCCTTCTAATCAACTTCAGAGTCGGCTTCTGCGAAAGATGAAAGTGAATTTATTCACTCAACCTATGTTTATTGAGCATCTACTGTGCATCAACACCGTTGTAGGCTCTGAGGATCTATGGTATACTCCCAACCAACCAAAACAGCAAGATCTCATCTATTTCGTTCCCCAGTCCCATTGACTAGTGCGGTAGATAAAGGTCTCAACTTTGCATGCTCTTCACCTCTCTTAAGTAACCCTCCTTCCTATTCTTCTTCTTCTCCACCCCCCGCCCCCCCATTATTCTTATTGCAGCACCGGGCTCTTTCTCTTCATAGCGCTGATTGTGTTTCGAAGCGGCAAGTTTGATTCCTGCCTGACTTTCCCCTTTTACCCCAAGTTAAGCTCCAACGGGGTCAGGGACTTTGTCTCCTTTGTAAATCACTGTATCCCCATCCGTTTCAGAGTGCCTGGCACATAATATTGCCAGGGAATATTTACTCACCAACTGGGTGTCAAGACATAGACATTTCTTCGGAAGTTACGGTCTCACGTCTGGTCCCGCTAGACCACGTCTTGGGGATTCCCATAGCCACGCCCTCCTCTGTCCCTGGAAGGAGGGAAAGGAGCCCAGCCTGGCTCCGCCCCCGTCGCTGACGCAGGCTCACGTGACGCGCGCCGGCGCGCGCTGTTTCCGGAAGTCGCCGCCGCGGTCTCCGCCGCTGTTACCTCCGCTGCTACTGCCGTCTCCGTGGAACTTTGCGAGTAGAACGGCTGAGGCGGGCCGGGGTGGGGCCGGGGTTCCGGCCACTCTGCAGAATGGAGATAATCAGGAGCAGTGCGTGTCCTCCGTGCACCTCCCCGAGCCCCACGGCCCCCCTCACCCGGCCTGCTAGGCCCAGACCAGGGCCGGTTTGCTTGGCGGGGCCTGGGACTGAGGCAGCCCCCCAGGGGTTTGCTTCCCCTTAAGTCTGTGAGCTTTTGGGGGCCCTGTCCCTCTCTGTCCCGTGCACCCCTCGGGACCTTGTCCTCCTGCCCGGGCATCCCCCAGGGCCGTGTACCTCTGTGGCCCGTGTGCTTCTGTGGCCCGAGCACCCCCCCCCCCCGGGCTTGTCCTCCTAAGGCCTAGCACCCACTCGGGACTTGACCCCCTCCAACCGTGCACCCGTCGGGGACTTGATGCCTTCCGTCTTGTTTATCTCTCTAGGACTTGTTCTCCTCCTGCCTGAGGTCTCAGGATCTCCCCAGCCCTTCTTTCCTCTCCTGTTAGGAGCTCTTGGGCAGGAAGCCAGGCCACCGTCTCTGAGCCTCTTCTCGGTTTCTCCGCAGATTTTAAGAGTAATCTTCACAAAGTGTACCAGGCCATAGAGGAGGCCGACTTCTTCGCCATCGATGGGGAGTTTTCAGGTATCCCTCCCTTGCAAACTGGGGGCTAGCAATGCATAGCTAAGGCTCCTCCTGACCCTCTGACCCCCTGCCTGCTGGCCGCTCCTCCCTGTTTGTGGCCTTGGGCGTGGTAGGAGTCTCTCGTTTCCTCTTACACGTTTCAAAGGCCTGGAAGAGGTGCGGTGGGTTTGTGATTGTTCGAGCTCTGAGGGTTACAGATCAACATCATGGTTTTGGTGCGGCTTAAACTGTGACATGCACGTGGTAGGGTAAAGGTCAGGTTTTTTGTGTGTTTATGGTGAAATATGCATAACATAAACCTCTTTTTTTTTTTTTTTAGATTTTATTTATTTATTTGACAGAGAGACACAGCGAGAGAGGGAACACAAGCAGGGGGAGTGGGAGAGGGAGAAGCAGGCTTCCCGTGGAGCAGGGAGTCCCATGCGGGGCTCGATCCCAGCACTCTGGGATCATGACCTGAGTGGAAAGCAGACGCTTGATGACTGAACCACCCAGGCACCCCTATTTTAACCCTCTTGAAGTGTTTTTTATAGTTCAGTGGCATTAAGCACATTCACATCATCTTGCATCCATCTCCAGAACTTTTTCATTTTCCCGAACTGAAGCTCTGAATCAATTGGACAGTAACTCCATTTTTCCCTCCCCGCTGCCGCTGGCAGCTATTATTTCTGTCTCTATGAATTTGACTATTCTAGGCACTTCCTATAAGTGGATTCGTAGAATATTTTTCCTTTGTGATTGACTTTAAGGTCAGGTTCTTGCAGGTAAATGAAGGCTTTTTTTTTTTTTTTTTTTTTTTTTAAGATTTTTATTTGCGAGAGAGAGAATGAGAGACAGAGAGCATGAGAGGGAGGAGGGTCAGAGGGAGAAGCAGACTCCCTGCTGAGCAGGGAGCCTGATGCGGGACTCGATCCCGGGACTCCAGGATCATGACCTGAGCCGAAGGCAGTCGCTTAACCAACTGAGCCACCCAGGCGCCCCAATGAAGGCATTTCTTTATGCATTAGTGGAAGTGTTCATTGCATAGCTCAGCATGGGTGTGTATGTGTGTGTCACACTTTGTCAACACTTACAATTGCAAAGTTTATTTTCCCTTGGATAGAAAACTAATTTCTGAGTTGTTGAAGTCAGTATGAACAATTGGTGTAGATACCCACTTTTGCTACCTGATTTTATGTGTTTAAAAAACTTAAGCCTGCTCGGGTAAATATGATACTTACCTTTAAGCATGAGGTTTCTAGTTGGAGTCAATTCCCTGGGAAGCTCGGTTTTCACCAGAAATAATTTTTCTCTTTGACCTTCAAAATTCCTTTGTTGTGTAAATATTACTCCAAACTGTTGATCAAGACTGGTACTCTAACAATAATATACTTCAGGATTCTTGGATGTCTAATTATGCATTAATCCTTTTGAAAGCAACAAAACTTATTTAATCACAGAGATTGCTTTCTTAAATCATTATTGTGTTTCGAAACCTATTTTAGACACTAGCACTGCCTATTATCAAATTAAAGCATTCTCATCTCTAAATTCATTACTACAGTGTTTAGCTTGGTGGCCAGTGAAATTAATTCTCATTTTGAAAAAGTGAAGTAAGGAGCATTTCTGATTAATTTTAATTCATAAGAATATGAAATTGCACGCCATTGAATAGTTGACTGATGTTTTTACATGACTGTTAAAAAAAAGTTTATTTCTTACAATTAGGAATCAGTGATGGGCCTTCAGTCACTGCATTGACAAATGGTTTTGACACTCCAGAAGAAAGGTATCAGAAGCTTAAAAAGGTAAGTGGATGTGCTCGAACATCTTTTCTTCCCCCCCACATTGGTCTTCCTTATGTTGAATTACAAAGAAATGTTTTCATTAAACTTGCATGTTAACTTCTCTACCCCCGCTGTGAAATGATATTTTAGTAATGTTAAAAATAACAGCAAAAATAATTGTTTGCTGGAAAACATTTTGGGGAAGGTTTAGTATTTTCAGTGTTAATGTGATTTGCAGGGAATACGATGTGGTTATTTTAATCATTTGGAAATAGGCCCAATATGATGCTCTGGTTGGTGGATAGGGGCTTAATTGGGAAAAGTATTAAGAAACATTAATTAATGTAAATTAATAATGCTTCTGATACATAATGTGTAATCTGTTGTAATCAGAAGTATTCTACTAAAAGTCAAATTGAGTAGTTAGAAAGCCCATCTGATTGAGAGTACTCTTGCTCACGTTGCATATACAACACTGATTTGACAGGTGTTTTGTTTCCCTTTTCCAGCATTCCATGGACTTTTTGCTGTTTCAGTTTGGCCTTTGCACTTTTAAGTATGACCACACAGATTCAAAGTAGGTTGTTTTAATAAGCGGCGGATTTCTTTTTTCCTGGTGTAATGTAACCCACTAAGTCTCCTTTTGTCATCTTTCCTGCAGGTATATAACAAAGTCATTTAACTTCTATGTGTTCCCGAAACCCTTCAATAGATCCTCACCGGATATCAAGTTTGTTTGTCAGGTTGGTAGCATAATTGATTGTCTTCTGTTACGAAGTGCTGATGAGGCAGTGTGGAAATGTGGAATCAGAATTCTTTTTAAAATTTGGTGCTACCACTGACTGGGTTTTTAGCAAACCATTTCACCTCTCCGACTTTCAGTTTTAGGGTGGCATATTAATGACACTGCTCTTTTCCTCTTTCCTTTAGAATCAGGGTAAGAGCAAGAGACAGGCAGATGGAAACCAGAACATGAGGTTTATTATTAGCAAAGCTGACTTTGGGAACATGGCTTTGTAATGTATTTCTGTTGGGGATTTTTTTTTTTTTTTTTTTAAAGGTTTTATTTATTTGACAGAAAGACAGCCAGAGAGGGAACACAAGCAGGGGGAGTGGGAGAGGGAGAAGCAGGCTTCCCAAGGAACAGGGAGCCTGATGCGGGGCTCGATCCCAGGACCCTGGGATCATGACCTGAGCCGAAGGCAGACGCTTAAGGACTGAGCCACCCAGGCGCCCCTCTGTTGGGGATTTTTAATATCTTACCCCTGACTTGAACCTACAGATCAGGTCCTTCAGGCTTCTTCCCACCCCATTCTCTTTGTACTCATCTCCAAGGGTAGAGCTTTATTTTCTAGAGGAGCAGAGTATGTGTGTATCCTGTTTAAAAGAAGAGAACCCAGAAGGGGCTAAAGTCATATGCTCATTTCTGTTTCCCTCGTTCCCTAGTGAAGAAAGAGAGTCCACAGTTTCCTCCTGAGGAGGACAGGGCATACTTTATGAGCCAAGGTAAGGATTCAGGGAGGTTGCCCTTTAGAACATCGCCTTTAGAGTTGTAGCTCATCTGGTAGACCTCAGTAAATATCAGTTTCCTTTTTCTGTTCTCTTAATAATCTATTATAAAGGATAAGGAGGATGTGAATAAGTGGTGTAGTGTATGGATATGTGATTAGAGACAAGGGATGATCTTTTTTCCCTTAGAATCTTGTGTCCTTGCTTCTCTCTCAGCAAAGTTAGTTCATTTGAGTCTTGCCATTCTTCCCTTGTGCATGTAAGGAGTAATGAAGTAAAGAAAGCCTGGAGGGTAGGCTTCTGAGTGACTGAGCCATGCCAGATTCTTTCTGTAATAAGGCAAGTGAAATTACAAGTTAATCATATGCCTGGGGCTGAAGAGGAAAGGTGAGGGTAATTTTGGTTTTGTAACCTGGTTTCTTAAATTAGCCAATAGGTCTTTATTCTGCATTCAGTTAATAGCTATTTACGAATTACCTTAGTAGGGGATACTAATTAAACAGTATTTGTAGATTCCCACTGAGGAAAAAAAATAGGCTCCGTTTGGCAATTTGTGTGGATAACGTTTTCCAGCAATACCGGGAGAAGACAGAAATGTAAGTGGGTTCCGTGACGTTAGCTGGGCGTCAGTCGGGCAAAAGCAGACATTGGCAATGAGACATCTTAGGGATGATGCTTTGTTCTAAATACCAACACAAGTACAGATACTCTAGCTATGCAATGGAAGTGGATCAGAAGAACTCTGGCTGTCGTACAAAGCTCTTCTGTGGCCACACCTGGAATACTCAGTGCAATTCTAGTTGCCAGCCACTCCTTAAGAAACAAACAAAAAAAGATATGATAGGTTTGAACAGGCCAGAGACTCATGTCTAAAGTGGACAATGGGGGGCACCTGGGTGGCTCAGTTGGTTAAGCGTCTGACTCTTGGTTTCGGCTCAGGTCATGATCTCAGGGTCATGAGATTGAGCCCCGAGTCAGGCTCCACACTCGGCATGGAGTCTGCTTGTCCCTCTGCTCCCCACCCCCTCTCCCCTGCTCGCATACATGTGTGCTCACGTGCTCTCTAGCTCTCTCTCAAATAAATAAAAAAATAAGATCTTAAAAAATCAACGGTAAAATGGACAATGGGATAAACATTACAATTTTTTTAGTCTGGGAAAGCAAAGTCAGAGAAAAGGCTTAGACTTAGTATGTAAACTTGTGAATTGTATGGATAAGGTAAACAATAATATCTTTGAATTTTGTTTTGTTTTGTTTTTTTCCTCCATCCAAGGTGGTTTCTGTTTTGTTTAAAATTCTAGGGCTGGGGCGCCTGGGTGGCTCAGTCATTAAGCGTCTGCCTTCGGCTCAGGTCATGATCCCGGGGTCCTAGGATCGAGCCCCTCAATCCTTCCTGCTCAGCGGGAAGCCTGCTTCTCCCTCTCCCACTCCCCCTGCTTGTGTTCCCTCTCTCACTGTCAAATAAATAAAAATAAAATCTTTAAAAAAATAAATAAATAAAATTCTAGGACTGTTGGGACGCCTGGGTGGCTCAGTCGGTTAAGTGTCTGCCTTTGGCTCAGGTCATGATCCAAGGGTCCTGGGATCAAGTCCCACATCAGGCTTCAGTCCCGCATTGGGCTCATTGCTCAGCAGGGAGCCTGCTTCTCCCTCTGCCTGCTGCTCACCCTGTTTGTGTACACGTGCTCTCTCTCTCTCTGACAAATAAATAAAATCTTAAAAAAATAATAAAATTCTAGGACTGCAGCAGAGTTGCATCTTATAAGGAAATTAGCTTCTAAAGTCAGAGAGTGGGGTGAAAATTGTGTCTAGGCAAAAATCACTCTTGGACAGCTCTTCTCACCCTTAAAACAGGTAGGGCTGGGGAGTAGAGCAACGTGTAATAGGCTCTTTGTAAAATAATTGTCTGTACACATAGTGAGATGCTCACACACTAGGCAGGATATGGAAGAACGGGCGGACTCAGAACCTCACACACTCCCAGGGAGTGTACCCATCCAGCGGGATGGGAGGCATTTACATTACTTAAAAAAATTTTTTTTGAGTACAGTTGATAAATAATATTACATTAGTTTCAGGTGTACGACATAGTGATTCAACATTTCTATATGTCATGCTGTTTCGCAAGTGTAGCTATCACCTGTCACCACCTGTCACCACCTGTACGAGACTATGAAAATATTCTGTTCCCGATGCTGTATCTTTTGTTCCCATGACTTACTCATTCCATGACTAGCACCCTGTACCTTCCACTCCCCTTTACCCATTTTGCCCATCCCCTTCCCTCTTTCCCCTCTGGCAACCATCAGTTTGTTCTCTGTATTTTAGGCATTTACATTGTTTTCATCTCTTTTTGTTCTCTTTTTTTCTAGCTGAGCATCAAATGTTGAATTCGTTGAAGATAATACATAAATGATTGTGAAATATGAAAACATTGCTGCTATTTGTAGAGTAATTGAGTTTTTTAAAAATATCCTCTTCCATCTCCTTCCCTGTTTCACTCCTCTTTCCTAACTTTTTTTTTTTAAGGATTTTGTTTCTTTATTTAAGAGAGAGAGTGAGTGAGCGAGAGAGAGAGAGCACAAGCGGGGAGGAGGGGCAGAGGTAGAGGGAGAAGCGAGCTCCTCACTGAGCAGGGAGCCCAACTCGGGGTTCGATCCCAGGACCCTGGGATCATGACCTGACCTAAAGGCAGACACTTAACCAACTGAGCCACCCAGGTGCCCCTCCTTTTTCCTAACTTTTATATACTTGTATACATACACAGTTTTCCTCCACTTACGATGGTGGCATGTCCCAATAAACCCACTGTAAGTTGAAAACATTGTAAAACTGCTTTTAATACCCCTGACCCGCTGAACATCATAGAGTAGCCTACCCTACCTTGAACATGCTCAGGACGCTTACATTAGCCTGTTCTTGGGCAAAATTATCTAACACAAAGCCTGTTTTGTAATATAATGTTAAAAGTCTCATGTCATTTATTGAACACCATATTGAAAGTAAGACGTAGGATGGTTGTATGCGTGGGGCGCCTGGCTGGCTCAGTCTGGAGCATGCAACTTTGGATCTCGGAGTTGTGAGTTTGAGCCCCATGATGGGTTAAAAATGACATCTTTAAAAAGAAAAAAAGGAATGGTTGTAGGGGTGCAGAATGGTTGTAAGCACTTGTGTTTGCGTGGTTGAGTGGGAGCTGCCTCTGCCCAGCATCATGAGAGAATACTGTGCTGTTGTATAGATCACTAGCACAGAAAAGATCCAAATTAAAAATTTGAGGTATCGTTTCTACTGAATGCGTATTGCTTTTGCATCACCGTGAAGTGGAAAAATCCTAAATTGAACCATTGTTAAGTCGGGGGCCATCTGTATCCTTAGGCCTACACAGGTATATCTAACTTTACCTTTTTTAAAAAATACATACAGAATCCTGATATTCATATTTTATGTAACTTGTATTTTCCACTCAATACAGTTTCTGCATATTTCACATTGTAGATGTATGTAATTTATTTAATTAGAATTTAGAAGTTTTCCAAAGGTTCCCTTTTTTTTTTTTTTGAGAGAGAGAGAGAGAGCGAGAGCAGGTGGAAAGGGCAGAGGGAGAGGGAGAGAGAATTCTAAGCAGGCTCTGCACCTAGCACGGAGCCTGACACGGGGCTCAATCTCACGACCCTGAGATTGTGACCTGAGCCAAAACCAAGAGTCAGATGCTTAACCGACTGAGCCGCCCAGTGCCCCAAAGTTTCCCTATTTTAAACAATGTTATAGTTAACATTCATTTGTAGTATATCTTGGTGTATATGTGGGAATTTTTTTTTTTTTTTTAAGTAAGCTCTATGTCCATTGAGGGACTCAAACTCAAGATCCTGAGATCGGGGCTCCTGGGTGGCTCAGTTGTTAAGCGTCTGCCTTCAGCTCAGGGCATGGTCCCAGGGTCCTGGGATCGAGCCCCGCATTGGGCTCCCTGCTCAGCGGGAAGCCTGCTTCTCCCTCTCCCACCCCTGCTGCTTGTGTTCCTTCTCTCGCTGTGTCTCCCTTTGTCAAATAAATAAATAAAATCTTCAAAAAAAAAAAAAAAAAAGACCCTGAGATCAAGAGTTGTATGCTCTACTGACTGAGCCAGCCAGGTGCCACATATATGTAGGAATATTTTTATAGAATTTTTAAACAAGATTTTATTATTTATTTGAGAGAGTGAGAGAGAGGGCATGGGGTAAGGTGGGGAGGGGCAGAGGGAGAAGGAGAAGCAGGGCAGGGAGCCGATGCAGGGCTCTATCCCAGGACCCCGGGATCATGACCTGAGCCGAAGGCAGACGCTTAACCCACTGAGCCACCCAGGCGCCCTATAGGATATTTTTTATAGATTTCCTCAAAGGGGAATTGCTGACTCATTGGGCATATGCATTTGAAATTTTGATAGCTGCCTGAAATTGTTCTTCCAAATAGCTGTGTTCATTTTTTGAATACTGAAAATGGTATGTTTAGGACAAATCAAAGACTAATGGACACTAAACCCAAATAGATTTTGTAGGTTCAAGGATTTTTTTTAATGATGGTAAGAAATACATGACAAAATTCAGCATTTTAAGTAGTTTTTTAAAAAATATTTTATTTGAGAGAGAGAGAGAACGAGGAAGGGGGAGGAACAGAGGGAGAGGGAGAAGCAGGCCTCCTGCTGAGCAGGGAGCCCCGATGTGGGGCTTGATCCTAGGACCCTGGGATCATGACCTGAGCCAAAGGCAGATGCTTAACCGACTGAGCCACCCAGGCGCCCCTAAGATAGTCTTTTCTACATCCTGCTATATTTTAAAAAGAATTTGTATTGGCTAATAAAGCTAAGTATGGTATTTATCTTTTAACACAACACCCTAAAAAATGAGTAAAGGAAAAATGGGAAGAAAACAAAAATGAAGATGTGCTTAGTATGGTATGATTAGAACACAGAATTTGTGCCAAAGAAAGTCTCCGCTGTCTGTGCATCTCCTAGCAGCTAAGATGGGGGAAACACACACAGCTCTGTGTGCACAGAATCAGAACATGCGCCTTTCATTACCATAAGGAAATCACGAATGTAGAAGACCTTGTCTTTGGCTACCTGTCTCAAGTGAATACCATCACAAGTGTCACTGGACTGGTACAGCGTCCCTCATCTGGACAGATGGTATCCTGTCGAAGTACAGTTCAGGAAAGGTAGTTCTATGAGGAACCAGATCAGAATGACTCAGGTGTATCACCCTCTCGTGTTCTGACTTAAAACAAGAAATTAGAGTAGCTGCAGTCATATTTTATGCTCTTTAGTCACATCGAGTCAAGAACTTTGTGATTTGCCATTCATGTGTACCATATATGGTAGTATTTTCTTAATGTTTTCATTTAAATGTTTATATTTCGGCTCACTCTAGGTTTCAGATGTATTTGTGTAATCAGTCTTGTTACTGGGAACTTTTCTCTATTTTTGATCTTGAACGTAAAGGCTAGCCAGTGAAGATTTTGGGTTTTTAGAATCAACCTTGGGGTGGATGTTGATGTGTTATGACTTGCACATGTGAGCTACTTTAAACTTGAACTGGTGGTGAGAGACTGTCAATACATTTTATTTCTTTTTATTGTTTCCTACTCAGTACAGTGATCAGGAGTTTTCTGCCTTTTGGGAGAATATGTGTTTACCCATTATAATTTTCTTAAATATTATGAAACGAAGGATATTTGTTTTATAAGCTCTAAAGGAGAAGAGCCCAGATAGTTTAAATGAATGGATTATTTGGCAGCCTTGGAGTAGAAATGATAATTTTCTGACTTTGGCATGCTACTTCCATGGCTGTCTGCCTTTGTTTACGTGTGTGAGTTACCTCTCTGTTTCTGTTCACGTATCTGCCACCAACATCACCAAAATGTATGTTCTGTTCCCTCTTGTTTCAGAGCTCAAGCATTGACTTTCTAGCAAGCCAAGGATTTGATTTTAATAAAGTTTTCCGCAATGGTAAGATTGTATGTGGCTTATCCTTAGAGCTTGTAAATTTGGATTTGGTTGAGAATGATCTTTTTGTGCCTGCCATCTGAGACAGAATCTCAAGAGTCCTGGTATACCACGTGCAGCCTTAGAATTTTTTTTTTTTAATATTTTATTTATTTATTTGACAGAGAGAGACACAGCGAGAGAGGGAACACAAGCAGAGGGAGTGGGAGAGGGAGAAACAGGCTTCCTTCAGAGCAGGGAGCCCGATGTGGGGCTCGATCCCAGGACCCTGGGATCCTGACCTGAGCCGAAGGCAGACACCCAACGACTGAGCCACCCAGGCTCCCCCAGCCTTAGAATTTTTAAAAACTCTTTTATTGTGCCTTTTAAAAAGTGTAGCCTGGTCTACCATGAACTGAATGGGAAGAGTAGACTCTACTTCATTTTGCTCTAACGAGGCCTCACCAACTCCTGATCTTGTTGAATGGAGTTTATTCTCCCACTGGTGTGACTTCGCGGCCCTAACAGGCCACCTGTGGGGAGCACTGCCCTGTTTTCTTCCAGTGAGACAGGCAGCAGAGTACTTTAAAAAGTAGCTGTATGCTAGTAATTCTCTAATGAAAAGCCCCCTTTTTCAAGCAGTGCTTGTTTTATAATTGGAGGTAGTTTCTCATGGGAGAAAAAAAGTCTGCGTAGACAGCACGGTCATGACAGCTAACTGGGTGGTGTGACAGGTGTGCGGACACCCTGAGGAAAGGGACTGTGTCTCATTCATTTCAAATCCCCCGTGTATAGCATGAGTCCTCTGCTGTGTCAGGGAAGTGACCCGAACATTCGTGAGTGAATATTTGTCATTCAAGTCCCCACCAGAGTGTTTTTCCTTCCTCTATTTCCTGAAAAGTGTTACAGACCCTTTTCTCCTGATAGTCTTCTTGGAAGTGTCTTTCACTTCCTGGCCTGGAATGGAGCCGGGGGACTCCTCTTTTGCTCCCCTGCCCCTGCATCCGTCTGGAACACAGGTGGTTTTACCTCTGTCGTTTGGTCTGTCCAGGCAGGCATGCTGTTGGTCTCCTTGTTCCCCCACGCTACTTGCAAGTCGCTTGGCTTCCCTCTGCCCAGGAGCCCCTGTTGGCAGGCACGTGCCACCACTTCTGTCTCTCCTCTTTCTGCCCATTTCATGAGCGTGGCATTCGGGACAGCCTTGGCTTTGGCTTACTGTCTTCTCTCTACTCCTACCTCCCTCCTCATTATGGGTGACGTCAGCATCCACAGGGACGACCAGCAAATGCTCCATATTGTCTGTTTCTTGACCAGGCGCACAGCAGTCTTTGCTTGTACATCCCCTTAGCCATTTCTGTCCTCTACCCATCATGGGTCTTATCACCACTAACTGTGCCCACCTCCAGCATTTCTCACGCCGACAGCACTACCTCTTGTCCTTCTCTACTTCGTCTCGTTACCCGTGATGTTAACTTGTTTATTCCATTGTGGAAAAAGCCACACATTGTTTACCATCTTAACCATTTTTAAGTACTCCGTTCAGTGATACTAAGGATGTTCATGTCATGCAGCTCTTGGTGTTAACAATATTGATCACCTTTTTCACCAATTAATTTTAGCATTGACTGATGATTCTTGCATGGAACAATTAGTATTGCTGACAATCGTGATTTTCCAATTGCGTCATTGTGGAAAGTTCATTAGTGTCCCATGACCTTTAATGCCACCCGTATCGTGCTGATCTCTAAATAGATATCTCAGTACCTTTCTCCTGAATGTTAGGCTTATATCTACCACCCTTAATTAATGTATAATATATAATTTATGTATACCCTTATATATCCAGGAGATAACTTTTGATTTTCACTCCTTGGGCCGAAACTGTTCTTTACCCCGTGTTTCCCACCTCCATATGTGGACTTGCCATCTACCCAACTGCTTACACCTAATAGCCAGGTGTCGTTTTTGGTCTTGCTCTTCCCTTTATCCCTCCCTTCCAGTATATCAGCAGGTTCTCTCTCTCCTGTCACTCTAGTCATTCTCTTCATCTCTATAGTCTAAGCTGGGTCACAAACCATGACCCACTGCCTACTTTGTCCATAAAGTCTTATTTTAAATAAAACCATGCCTGTTCTTTTACCCAGTGTGTATGGCTGTGTTCGTGTTGCAAGAGCACAGTTGATTGGTTGTAACAGAGCTCCCCACGTGGCCCACAAGCCTGAAACATTTACTGTGTGTGCCCCCTCTAAGAGAAAGTTTACTGACCTCTGATGGAAGCAGTTACTTCTTGCCTGGACAGTTGCTTTTAACGGAGTTCCCTACTTCAACCCTCACAGGAGTCGAAGTGATCTCTTAGAAACGAGAAGCAGATGCTGTAATTATCTTGCCTAAAACCTTCTTCTTCTTTTTTTTTTTTTTTTTTAAAGATTTTATTTATTTATTTATTTGACAGAGAGAGATAGTGAGAGCAGGAATACAAACGGGGAGTGGGAGAGGGAGAAGCAGGCTTCCCGCTGAGCAGGGAGCCCGATGTGGGGCTCGATCCCAGGACCCTGAGATCATGACCTGAGCCGAAGGCAGACGCTTAACGACTGAGCCACCCAGGCGCCACTTGCCTAAAACCTAATGGCATTCCATTGCTCTTAGAATAAAATAAATTTTTTTTTAAAGATTTTATTTATTTTTGTGAGGGAGGGAGGGAGCGAGGGAGAGAGAGAGAGAGAGAGAGTACAAGCAGGGGGAGGGACAGAGGGAGAAGCAGACTCCCTGCTGAGCAGGGAGCCTGATGCGGGGCTTGATCTCAGGACCCAGGGATCCTGACGTGAGCCGAAGGGAGACACTTAACGGACTGAGCCACCCAGGCACCCAGAATAAAATAAATTCTTATCCTGGCCTCTCCATGCCAACCTTGTGCCATTCTCCTGCTCACTGTGTTCTGGTCACACCAGCTTCCTTGCTGTGTTGGGAACAGTCTGCACCATCCCATCCTCTGCACATTTATTTTTTATTTATTTATTTATTTTTAAAAAGATTTTATTTATTCATTTGACAGAGAGAGGCACAGCGAGAGAGGGAACACAAGCAGGGGGAGTGGGAGAGGGAGAAGCAGGCTTCCCGCCGAGCAGGGAGCCCGACGCGGGGCTCGATCCCAGGACCCTGAGATCATGACCTGAGCCGAAGGCAGACGCTTAACGACTGAGCCACCCACGCGTCCCCCTCTGCACATTTATACTTGTTCCCTTGCCTGAAATACTCCTCCCCTGGCTTTTTGCCGGCCTGATTCATTCTTTGGGTCTTCCCTCGAAGTGACCTTCTCTGATCATCTGGTCGGAAGTCGTTCCCTTCACCACAGAGTAGGATGTGTATCCTTTGTTCACGGTTAGACACCTTGTGCCCGATACAGTGCCTGGCCCAGTGGAAGTGCCAAATAAGCATTTGTTGAAAGAAGAATGAATGATGGGAGTGAATGAACAGACAGATGTATTTCAAAATCATTTGCTTTTTCTGTTGATTTTTTGGGGTATGGTTACATATGTTCAGTCTTTCCTGAGTGTTTCAGATTCACTGGTTTGTTCAAGAATTTTTATGTTAAAATTTTTATGCTAAGTTACTTCTGCTAATGCATTCTTTTTAAAATTACATTTAGGAATCCCATATTTAAATCAGGAAGAAGAAAGACAATTAAGAGAGCAGTATGATGAAAAACGTCTGCAGTCCAATGGCGCAGGAACTCTGTCTTATGTATCACCAAACACTTCCAAATGTCCTGTGACAATTCCTGAGGACCAGAAGAAGTTTATTGACCAAGTGGTGTAAGTTCCAAAACTGAAACCAAATGTGCATTATGTAAATGTATGTTGGGGCCGAACTGACATCTGTATTTTTTTTTTAACATTTTATTTATTTATTTGAGAGAAAGCACGAATGGTGGGGAGGGGCAGAGGGAGAGAGAGAAGCAGACTCTCCGCTGAGCAGGGAGCCTGACGTGGGATTCGATCCCAGGACCCTGAGATCATGATCCGAGCCAAAGGCAGACGCCCAACCGAACCACCCAGGCGCCCCCTGACATCTGTATTTTAACCTTGAGCTGCGCACGCAGGTGTGATAGGGTGAATGGCAGGATTTCATTGTGTCATACCCGAATTTGTGTAATCACAGCACATTGTAAAATAGAATTCTGTGTACTGTACTTAGACTTCCCATGTGTCCTGGGCAAGAGACTCAGCCAGTGCACATACCTCTTGCATGGATCAAGGGCCCCATAAACACTGTCCAGTTTCCCTGAAGGCAGAGGAACGAAACAGGCCCATCCAGATATTTGCAACACATCCACATTTTGTTCTGTTTTATTTTGTTTTTTGAATGAAGTTTCTGACTAGCACACAGGCCACTGAAGGAGTGTCTGGTTTTCCTGAGTTTTTGGTAAACTGCTTTACTAGAAAAGTAAAAATTAATTAGTGACTTAAATTTACTTGAGTATAGTTGACACACAATGTTACATGAGTTTCAGGTGTAAAACATAGTGATTTGACAGGTTTATACATTATGCTGTGTTCACAAGTGTAGCTCCCATCTGTCCCATTACTTCACTATTACAGTGCCGTTGATGGTATTCCTAATGCTCTGCTTTTTATTCCTGTGACTGACTGACTTCATTTTTTTTGGTTTTATTTTTTTTTTTAATTTAAATTCAATTAACATACAATGTATTATTGGTTTCAGAGGTAGAGTTCAGTGATTCATCAGTCTTATACCCAGTGCTCATTACATCACGTGCCCTCCTTCATGTCTATCACCCAGTTATCCCATCCCCCCACCCCTGCGACTTACTTATTTCATAACTGGAGGCCTATATCTCCCTCTCCCCTTCACCCATTTTGCGCAACCCCCTACTCCCCCTCCCCTAGAAAAGTAAAAATTTAAATCGCTTGTATTAATGAATCCTTGAGAAGTTTCCTAATTCATGAATAACAAGAACAAAAAGAATATGTCCAAATAATGTATGTTTTAAAAAGATTTATTTATTTAGTTTTAGAGCCAGAAAGAGGGAGAGAGAGGGAGAGAGACAGATCATGAGCAGGAGGGGCAGAGGGAGAGGGAGAGAGAATCTCAAGCAGACTCCGAGCAGAGCAGGGAGCCCCATACAGGGCTCGATCTCACAACCCTGAGATCACGACCTGCGCGAGACCAAGAGTTGGATGCTTGACCAACTGCGCCCCCCAAGCGCCCCCCCCCCAATAAAGTATTTTTATGTGTAACCACGTGTAACTTTTAAGTGTAGCTAAAAACTTATAACCTGATTGGGTACAGTTACATTGTCCTATGTTCTTATAGTCAGTTTGCTTCTGAGTATGATTATTCTGTTGGTTGATGACTTCCTTCCTTAAAGATATTGATGGTGATGTTTTCATTCTAATTCCTCAGAGAGAAAATAGAAGATTTGTTACAAAGTGAAGAAAACAAGAACTTGGATTTAGAGCCATGTACTGGGTTAGTTGCCCTGAATATTCTCATGTGCTCCATTTTGGTCTTTGAAACACACATTCATAGTCTTGTTATTATTTGTACGATGTAAGCACTAACTTGAGCATTAACACAGTGGGGACCATGGTATATTGAGACAGAGAATGAACAGTTTGTCCTATCCTGGAGGGGAGAAAACCCTTGTGCATCTTTGGCTATAAGTTACGCTCCAGAGTGGCATAATTACTTTAGCCTCGGAGAGTGCTTAATACATGAAGGCTTAAAGGGAAGAATTCACCGTCAGGCTGCCTCTATCCTTTTAATTTCTCTCTGCAGTAAAAAACATCAGTGTCTCAAAGAGGCAGTGACTCAAACACCTTACTTCCCTTTTACTTTGTGACTAGCTTCACAAAAGTGTTTTAATGCATGTGTCTACTTCAGAGTCATTGGACAGTCACAGGAAGTGATACTGTGGTTGGACAAGAACTTTTACCTCTTGGATAAATGCGGTATAATAATATTAAAGAAGATTCTGATGAGGACGAGTGATGAGGGATCCTGCCACCTCACACGTCCCTCCTGTATTTTGTTTGCGTATTACCCGTCACTTCTCATGGAGTCGCTTTTAAAAATTAAATGTATATCCCCAACCAGTGCTTGATCGGTTAGGATTTTCTTTTAATGAGCCCAAATCAGTACCTTCTCTTTTGTTTTTATAGGTTCCAAAGAAAACTAATTTATCAGACTTTGAGCTGGAAGTAAGTGTTTATATTATATGTGAGAACTCTGTGAGGGACCCAGGATTTAAAACAAAATACAATCTTTTAGCTCTCTTTTCACTTTTGAGATTCTGCAGCTTTTGGTGATTTGACCATACCATGCTCTTGGGCAGTGCTTTATTGTGCTACTTCCCCTACTTGTTAAGTTCCTTAAATACCCACTAATTTTCTGTTATTTCTTAGCAGGTGCTTTTAAGCCTTTAAAATTTTCTTTTAATTGTCACTTTGGCCTTAAGTCCATTAAGTTCTGGATGTATAGTGTTCTTTGAAGGTACATGATACAGATGGGGTTTTAAGATCTAGAAAATACCTAGATGAATGCTCTTTCTAAAGCAGGGGTGGACCATGGGTGGGTTTCAGGGGGTCTCTGAATCCCCTGAAATCACATCCATAATTTTGTGCATGTATTTTTCTGGAGGTGTTTCCACTGAGTTCTATGTATTTTCACCCCCCCCCTTTTTTTTTGAGAGACAGAGAGAGTGTATGAGTGTGCACATGAGGGGGTGGTGCAGAGGGGCAGAGGGTGAGGGAGAGAATCTCAAGCAGATTCCACACTGAGCATGGAGCCCGACGCGGGGCTTGATCTCATGACTTTGAGATCATGACCTGAGCCGAAATCAAGAGTCGGACACTTAACTGACTGAGCCACCTAGGCACCCTATCTCTGTATTTTCAAGTGGCTCTCTAGCCCAAAAATTGCACATCATTGTTGAGCAGTTGGATGTTTGTATTTGATGTTGGGGCTCTTGTTCTCCCATTAGAATCTACCAGTGATATGTACTTGGAATTTACTTTGAACAAAACAGGAAAAGGGCCATTGTCCTCTGACTAGGCTCCTTTCCTGTCATGTTACCCTTGCACTGTACTCCATGTGGGTTCCAGATTCTTCTCCTTGGCTGTCGCAAGCTACCATGCCAAATTACAGCAGAGTTACTTTTCTCAAACCTATATTCTATGTATGCCCATACCATTTAAAATGACCTTCACAATTTCACTTAGGAAGTAAATGTTACTATATTTGGAAGCAAGATTTGACTGTGTGGTAATGAGCTGACTGTATTAGGTGATCCATGACATCTCAGTAGATGCCTATGTCCTAAAAAATTAATTTGAAATCAGTTACACTCTTGCCTTTTAAAAGCAGATATAGGGAAACCTTTGGCAGCTGAAATATTATGGATTAGACTTACTGTAAAGTATTCATTGTAATAGTTATTTTATATTTAATAAAACTTATTGAATTATCGCTATAGACTTGCTTTGAAAATACCTAGGGTTTTAGCTGTCATTGTCTCATCTAGTGATGTCCTGTTGTCTCTCTCTTCTTTAGGTATCCCAAAGGCATTCACGTTGACACTTTAGAAACTGAAAAGGTAACCCCAAGAACTATCCAGAGCCAAACCCATGCAATGATACATTGAACATGCTGAGAGTCAGGATTGACTCGTGGCTCTGCTTCTTGTGAGCTGGGTGACCTTGGGCAAGTCACTTCACCTCTGGAAGCCTCGTCTTCCTCATTTGTACTCTGGGGATGAGCCTGATAGTGATGGTCTGTGCCTGTTTCATAGCTGTTTTGTGGTGATCAAGTGTGTCAGCGGGCATGAACATGCTTTGTAAACTTGAAAGTATGCAAATGTTAGTATGCATTCTGATTATGGCAGAAAGCTGTAGTGCTCTGCATGAAAAAAATGGCTTCCTGTTAGGCAGGCACGTGAAATTAAATGATAGACTCTGGGGCATGAGTATCGCTATGGCATGTATTCCTGAGGTGTGCTGTTGGACCCGTGGTGGGTAATGCGAGGCTGATGGTGGGCTCCGTTAGCAAAATTTCAGAATTTTAGGATTTCGTTGTTGCTCTTAAGTCGGATGTCTGATGAAATAAGAGATGAAGTAAATTAAAAAATCTTGCTAGAAGATAAATCTCAAACTTGGACATAGGATGTGATGTGCTTAACTGATACAAAATGGAATATATGAGAAGGAAGGGACTGGTTTTCTGACACATTACCAGGAAAGCCAGGATTTTTTTCTTATGTCAATTAAATAGGATACAGAAATTTTATTTTAAAGCCAATTGTTTAGAAATTCACGTTCACATGCAGCGTAACTTCTTAGTGTTCATCGTGGGAAGTGTCTTATTCTCATCGTCTGTTGATACTTTGAAGTGACCTCTGTTGGGGTGAATTAATAAACCACGAGCAAATGTCGCGCATGCGCAGAGGCAGAATTTTGGTTTGTAACACGCCAACTCAGTTTTCACGGCATTTCAAAATACTCTCAGCGGGTTAGCCCATGCAAGGCTGTGTTGGTAAAACATATAACTTCGAATGGTAGCAGAATCTGAGTTGTTTGAAGTCAGGTTGCTTCTGGAAAGTTGTACATCTCCTTTATATCTTTCAGAAAGAGCGCTACATCGTCATCAGCAAAGTAGATGAAGAAGAACGTAAGAGGAGGGAGCAGCAGAAACTTGCTAAGGAACAGGTGACTGAGTTATGTTCATGTCTTTTGGGTGAGAAATGGCAGCTTGGTACTGATTTAGGCCTTCCTGCATGTTTGTAGATCCTGTGTCACATGCAGCGTAATGAATAGTACCCTAACATAGCAGCATTGAATTGACAGAAACACCTAGAACAGAACAAGGGAAACTTAAGGTTAAGAATTTAGACATAGCCACCAAAGTGAGTCTGACATGTGAATCATCTATGTGAATCAGCCTCTAAAAAAATGTATTCTTGGTCATCATTCAGATTGTGTGTCCCTGAACCGCTTGCCCATTAGCTAATACTGCTGTGTTTAGCCTCGGGCACAGTTGCTGGTTTTCCTAAAACAAACTGTGGAACCTGTGATTCGACAGATTAGGATGTCATGGTGGTATTTGCATTGTCAGAGCATCACCCTGGTTGCTGTCTGGAGAGTGGATTCCAGTGAGGAGGACCGGAGGCAGGGAGACCAGTTAGGCTGTGGAGTAATCTGTGAGATGTCAGTGAGCTGGAATAGGATAATGAATAGCAATTTAGGTGGACCCTGGAGATGTTTAGAAGGTAGACTCAGTGGGGGCGCCTGGGTGGCTCAGGCGTTAAGCGTCTGCCTTTGGCTCAGGTCATGGTCCCAGGGTCCTGGGATCAAACCCTGCATCGGGCTCCCTGCCCCGTGGGAAGCCTGCTTCTCCCTCTCCCACTCCCCCTGCTTGTGTTCCCTCTCTCGCTGTCTCTCTGTCTCAAATAAATAAAAATCTTTGAAAAAAAAAAAAAAGGTAGACTCAGTGGAATTTGGGATTGGGTGTGGGTGGTGAAAGTGGAAGGGAGAAAAGAAAGATACTCAAGCTAGAAATTTGAGCAACTGGGTAGACTGGTGTCAGATGGGGTGGCCCAGAGTGATACTGGTAGGGGGACAGGTGGAGGAGGCCAAGAGCTCACACATGCATAAGGCAGGGCCACATCTGACTGGTCTAATCATTAAGGATGCAAAAAGCCGCTGCTGGATTGAGACAGTTTCTTGCTTCAATAGAGAAGGGAGATCAGCCAGAGGTACCAGGTGCGTGTGGTCCCACCCACCAAAAAGACAGCACTGAAGCCAAAGGGGCCTGGGGACTACTGTGTGAGTTGTGGCTACCGCATTACCAAGGAGCCAATTCTGGACCGCGGCTGAGTGCTTTTCTGTGCTCTAGCTGTATTCTGCAAAGGAGGGTGGGCAGAAAGCCCCCTGCCTCATCAGAACCTGGGAGGCAGGGAGAATCCCTCATGACAGCCTCCCAGGAGAAAGAGGGAGGCAGGCAGGAGAGGGCCTCAAAGCAGCCCCTCACAAGCCTCTGCCTCCCACCCGCTCTTCCCGGGGTGTTCCACCGACACAGAGATGGGTCGTGACTCAGGCCTTTGCCCATGTGGTCTGTGTGGATATGTGCAAGGTCACCAGGGCACCGTGGCACAGCTGTCCCCCCAAAGTGGAGAAGGATGTTACCTTCTGTTTTTGACCCGGTGACGTTTTAGATGTCTTGGGGCGTCCACGGGTGGGTGTCCTGTAGGCAGGTTTGTCCTTCTGGAGCACAGGAGAGGTGAGGTGAGGGCTAGGTGTGGCTGTCGTTGGTGGGGAGAACCGGGACTGGGCTGGAGCATCCACCGTGTGCCGAAGAATGAGGATAGGATGGTCTGGGGTAGGTTCCTGAGGGATCTGGCATTTAAATGATAAGCAGAAGTAGAAAAATACCCGGAGAGTCTTGTGACCAGCAGCCAAGGGAAGAGAATGTTCGAAGAGGGGAATGTCAACAGAGAAGTTACGGATAAAGATGGAGATGTGGCCACTGGGTTTAGCTTTGGGAGTCCTTTTTTTTTTTTTAAATAATAATAATAATTTTTAAGTGTTGCAGTAAAAGTTTAGTAACAGTTTTGAGAGCTAGAATTCCAACCCAGAGGACAGAGGAGAACAAGATAGAAATCTAAGAACCAAGGGAACTGGGATATTTAGCAGGGACCCCAGCACAGCAGTCATCATTCCAGGAATTCAGCTGTTCATCCACCTGACAAGAAAGACCTCTGGTCACAAGGAACAATGAACACTTTGGTATAGGAATTAGGGTCGAATTAGTTATTCACCATTTGTAGCATATTCACCGTATGTTCCAGCATTATGGTAGGTGCAGAGGGCGTCAGAACAAACGATTTACTTATTTATTTGAGAGAGCGCGCGAGAGAGTGAGCACTGAGCGGGGGGAGGAGCAGAGGGAGAAGCAGACTCCTCACTGAGCAGGGAGCCTGCCGTGGGGATGGATCCCAGGACCCCGGGATCACGACCTGAGCCGAAGGCAGACGCTTAACCGACTAAGCCACCCAGGCGTCCCAGAACGAATGATTTGTGGCTTTCCTATCTAAGATTAGTTAACGGTCTCTCTGGAGAAAGTACTAAAAATGTCATTAAAACATAGGGTTATGAAATTTTTAAAAAACATTCTTAAAAATTAAAAAGAAATTTTAATTGTGGCAAAATATACATAACAAAATTTACTCTCCTATTTCCAAGTGTACAGTTCTGTAGGATTAAGTGCTTTCACCTTGTTGTGTAGCCACATCATCCATCCTTGTAACTGTTCTCATCTCATTAGACACTAACTCCCTGTCTGCGCCCCAGCCCCTGGCAACTCCCCTTCTACTTTCTGTCTCTGTGGGTCTGACTACTCTGGGTACCTCATGTAAGTGGAATTGTGCAGCATTAGTCTTTTTGTGACTGGTTTATTTCACTCAGCATAATGCCTTCCAGGTTTACCCGTGTTGTAGCAGGTGTCAGAATTCCCTTCCTTTTAGAGCTGAACAGTAGTCTATTGTCTGTAGTCCATTGTCTGTAGAGACTACATGTTCTTCATCCATCTGTCATGGACACTGGGTTGCTTCTGCCTTTTGGTTCTTGTGAATAATGCTGTTATGATCATGGGTGTGCAAATATCTCTTGGAGTCCTTGCTTTCAGTTCTTTTGGGTATATACCCAGAAGTGAAATTGCTGGATCGTGTGGAAATTCTATATTTAATTTTTTGGGGAACTGCCATATTGTTTTCCATAGCGACTGAACCACTTTACATTCCCACCAACAGGGCACAAGTGTTCCAGTTTCTCCATATCCCCGCCATCACTTGTTAGCCTTGGGAGTAGTTTAAAGAGATGAGCAGTTTCAGTGGGGGTGAGGCCAGAGAGCAGAAGGCTGCAAGGAGCGAGTGAGCGGAGAGAAGCCTTGAATAATGTAGCTATGATGAGACAGGAAGGGGCAGCAGGTGCGTCCAGCTTAGCACTGAGGACGGGGTATCAAGATAGGAGAGAAATTGAGCCTATTCAGACATCATTGGGAGGAAAGGAGAGAAGAAACTGGGTGGGGCTGAGTCTCAGAATGCTATGCTCCAAATGTACAAAAATGCATTTGACAAGGAAAAAAGCCAGAAATTATGAGAATGCTTGATTTGATCAATCAGTCAGCTGCTAGATGGGCTTCCTCAGAATTTAATGCAGTATTGAATTTGGCCAGCAGGTGGCAGCTTTGAAAAGTTTGTATTTTTAAGGCCATTTGCTGGACTTGGAAATTTCAACAAATGATTTGAAGTGATAGGTAAACCCTAGGTGCCATTATTTTAGTAACTATTGAATAATTTGGGACTTGCTAATTCCACGTTCTAAAACAGAAGAAAGGTGTGTACATAAGTTATGTCAGACGCAGTTCTTTGGGATCATGGAGACAGAACAGGGAAACTAAAGCTATCTAACGCAATATAACACTAAAGTGTTTTTGGGGGCTACATTTTAACCGATTCAGATAAGGAATATGTGTACGTCAGTAGTTTTCTTGGTTTGTTTCTCTAAATCAGGAAGAACTGAATGATGCTGTGGGATTTTCTAGAGTCATTCATGCCATTGCCAATTCGGTAAGTGAACCAGGCTTTTTCTTTTTTTCAGCTAGATTCCTGAACATAACATTTAAGGTGAAATGCTTAGTCATCATTGCCAACTACCCATTTGGTCACGTGTAGAATGTTTACCTGGTATGGAGGGAGACTTTGGTTATAATGCGCTCAGTGACATCATAATTGCCGATTGGATCCACACCATTTTCCAGAACGTTTTCTTGTGGGGGCGCCTGGCTGGCTCAGCCGGTAGAGCATGTGACTCTTGATCTTAGGGTTGTGAGTTCGAGCCCCCCGCTGGGTGTAGAGATTACCTAAAAATAAAAAAAATTAAAAAAAAGGTTTTCTTGTACAACGCATAGGAAGGTTATACTATGATTTCCTTATATGGCTACATGAAACTTACTTTTATTATTCTCAAAACCATTAAGAACTGGAAAAGGCAAGTAAGGAGTATGGGGAGAAATAATCAGGTATCTGACTGAGGGTGTTCTGTTCCATAATTAGAAGAGTCTAGAGGATAAAAATAATTGTGTTGAGTTCTTGTGCATAACTGTAACTGAATTGTGTGTGATAGCCTTTGTGATATTTGATAAGTTTTAAAATGTGTTGACCTTTTGTGTAAATATGCTAGAGCATTCCGTGATTGGTATGGCGGACATTTTTGCTTGTTTTCTAAGTCCCGTTGGAAAAGAGGCCTCCATGTCTTGGCGTAGATAAATTGGGCCAGGCTGCTGGTGGTTTCGTGGATTACACAGCCAAGTCAGACAGCTTGCTGGGATGCTCAATACCCTGGAGGCTAAGACTTTCTGTTCCTAGAGTAGCTGGCCATGGGAGAAGGAATTATCTCCCCTGGAGAAGGAATCATCTTGTCTTGTCGCTTAGGTGCTGAGCTTTGCACCTAGGACGCTTTAAGGCTGTAGAGATCCCCTCTGTGTTCCTCCAAGTGCAGGCTTGTGAGAACAGGAGCACTTGAGAGGGGGCATGCCACTGTCCTCCACTGGGGATGAACAGCAAGTTCCAGAGCCCCGTAAAAGAAGTCAGTGAGGTAACCAGAACGGGATAGAAAGTCGGATGAGTCTGGAGAGAAACAAAGGCAAGAGAGTCTATTCATGAATGGCTAAGACACAGGTATCCAGAGAAGCAAGGAGGAATTTCTGGTCACATTTGCTTATATCATCCACACTTAGCCAGCAGACTTCAGAGGAGTCGTTGAATTGACTGAGGCCAGCCCTGAAATATAGACCTGTGGGGCATCACTTGGCTTTGAGCTCTCTTGTGGCCATCCCAATAGTTGGGTCTGTTTGCCTGGTTCATACCCAGATGCCGTAGCTGGCTGTGTCCATCTCCCTGTTGTCTGTCTCCTACAGAATGATTTACAACATGCTGCTGACCGTTGGTAGTTAATGACACAGAGCATACTACGAAGATAAGCCCCCTTTATCAGTGACCCAGACATTTAAAATTTAGAAGTCACATACCTTAAAAACACAGAGTCAAGCTCTATAAAGCCGGTGAATACTCAGTACTCTTAAATATTTATATCACACCACATTCTTTCCCTGCCACTCTGTAGTAAATCTGTGTTTCCTGTATGTTAAAAAACTTATGTTATACTAATTTTACACTCACAGCAGTCACAGAAATAGTACAGAGTTTCCACTGATCCCTCACCTCGCTACCTTCTGCTGATGCCTCATATAACCATGTGGTTATCTGAACCAGGAGGTGAATACTGGTATGATGTTATGAACCAAACTGTAGGCCTTACCTGAACAGCATCACTTTCCCCACTGAGTTCATGGTTCTTTCCAGGACCCCACGTTGCATTTACTTGTTTCTTTTCCTTAGTCTTCAGCAGTCTGGGCCGTCTTTCGTTGTCTTATTATAATCTCAGTGTTTTTGTTTTTTGTTTTTAAAGATTTTATTTATTGGAGAGAGAGAGAGAGCACGAGCGGGGGAGGAGCAGAGGGAGAGGGACAAGCAGACTCTGTGCCAAAGTACAGAGCCTGATGCAGGGCTTGATCCCACAACCCTGAGATCATGACCTGAGCCGAAATCAAGAGTCACATGCTTAACCGACTGAGCCCCGTGGTGCCCCGGCCCCCACCCTTTTTTGAGCACCTCCTCATTCTTTGGCATCACAAGATGTTCAGACTCACGTTGTATTTTCCCTGCCTCAGTTCTAGAATCCATGAGTTCTCCAAGGAGCCCTGGTTCCTTTTATTGGATAATGATTTTTAGAAACCCAGATCTGGCACTGGGTACTACTGTGGTGTTACCGAGCCAAAAGGACAGCTTGTCTGTTGGATTTGGAAGATTTCGTATAGAACTATTTATTTCTAAGAATTACGTTTAGCCCTATGAGTCAAGAAGTATCACTCTGAGGATACTGGGACACAGTCAAAAGCTCCACTGTGATGACCAGATGCTTTCTGTTAAAAATGGTGTCACCTGGCTGGCTAAATCTAAGTTGATGCTCCATTTTGGTAGTTTATTTTCTATCACAATGGAGTGATTTACTGAACACATATTATACTTCAGTTGGTAGAAAAGCAATAAATTGCATTGGAAATGGTATTTAAGAACATGCCCCCTCAATTTTGACATAGATGTGAAGGGAATGAGAATTCATTCTGTTTGATAGAATTAGAAATTAATTATTTTTACCTTTCAGTGTTGTCACAGATATGTCTTTTAAAAATCAATGAGTTGTTTTAAGGAATACACTCCTAGAATAGATATTTGGAGCCCGTTCACAAATTATTGACAGTTCAAGGTACTTAGCCTTTTCAGTTACTTTTTTGAGCCCTTCAATAAAAATTTTACTACTTCTGATTCTTGAGGGTGGCAAGATGAATAAAAAGCAGAGATCAATGATATCAAAGTCATTGGAGCTTTTACTTTGCATAATGGATTTAATACTCTAAGAGTAAAGAGGAATAAAGCCAGCCCTAACTTATTTATTTGCATAAATATATTTTTTAATATCAAAAAGTAAGTTTAGTAAAAAATCCTCATAGAATCTGAACCATACATTTCACTCTCAAGCCCCAATATAATTTTGTGCCAAGAAATCTTCTCCTTAACCCCGACTTTCTTTAGGGAAAACTCGTTATTGGACACAACATGCTCTTGGATGTCATGCACACTGTTCATCAGTTCTGCTGCCCTCTGCCTGTGGTAAGTAACCTGCCTGCTAGCCTGTGTTAAAAATTCACCATTTCTTGCCATTTGCAACGACGTGGATGGAACTAGAGCGTATTATGCTAAGTGAAGCCAGTCAGAGAACGACAAATACCATATGATTTCACTCGTATGTGGAGTTGAAGACCAAAAAAAACAAATGAGCAAAGGGGAAAAAAAGTGAGAGAGAGAGAGAGACAGAGGGAGAGAGAGAGAGAGACAAACCAAGAAACAGACTCTTAACTCTAGAAAACAAACTGATGGTCACCAGAGGGGTGGGGGGCTGGGGGGGGGGAGGGGGGAACAGGTGATGGGGATGAAGGAGCACTATATTGTACACCTGAAACTAATACAACACATATGTTAACTGGAATTAAAATAAAAACTTGAAAAAAAAGAGAAGAAAAACTCATAATTGCTTATTACCGAGAAAGCATTCTCTACATGAGTGCTGTTTCCTTGTATGCAGCACGTTCCCAGAGATCATCTCATGCGCTTGGGTGTACATTTTTGAAGAGCTGTACTTACAAGCCGTTGTAAGGGATCTTCAGTCATCTGCCATTGCCAGAGCAGAGTTGGACATTTGTTTCAACTTGATGCCAGTGGTTTGCTCATTTAGTGCTGGGCAGGCATTCTCGACCACAGGCGTGGTCTTCTAGTTTGTTGCTGCTAACATTAGCCATAATGGGGCCATTGAAGGTGAGTAGTACTTCAGGTCAGCTGGACTGGATCAGGTCCTACAAAATTCAAAATTCTTGCTGACCTCTTGCTAGGCTGCTTCCCTTAGATTCTCCGTTAACCTTGGTGTTTTTTTGCTCTTGGAGCCATGTTGGCTCAGGGCACCAAGGCACAAGCCTCTTTGGCTCTTCAGGAAAAGAGTTTCTCTTCTGTCTCTTCCTCTTTTGCTCCCTAACTGTGCACATGGGCTCATCTTGCTTGCCTCCCATCACCATGTCCTCCCCCTCCTTTATTTGCTCTCTCTATTTTGAGAATCTTAAACAGGCTCCATGCCCAGTGCAGAGCCCGATGTGGGGCTCAGTCTCATGGCCCTGAGATTACGACCTGAGCCAAAATGAAGAGTCAGACACGTAACCGGCTGAGCCACCCAGGTGTCCCTACTTACATGTCTTATGAGACATTGTTCCATCAGGATCTTGATGTCTTTCTTTGGAAAAGTCCAACAAAGCCCAGCTGTGAATACAGTGGGTCTCTTGCTCCCCTTGTCCTGTTTCTGCAGCCTCAAGGTTGTCATTGCTTCTCATGACAACGGTATCATCCCCTCTGGGACTCAAAGACTTCATGGTGGTGAGTCTCAAACATGATGGATATGAATGTGCAGTGTACAAATCTAGAGAGCTGATGTTTACTTCAGATCAACCGCTTCTGTTGGCCAAGTCGACCAAAGCATAGCAGCTCCTCTTATGATTTTTTGGCCTTAAACCAGGGAAGTGACTGGTAAGGGAAGAGGAAAGTATATTAAATGCTGCGTTTATAGGTGTTTTTAACACCAAACAGAGTTTCGCACATAGGGGGCATTAAATATTGATTTTAAAAAATGGGTATCTTCCGACTGTGCCAGTTTTATAATCTGATGTATGGTTCTGTTCACATCACTGACAGTGCTCAAAATTCTGCACCTAATCCCGTCTTCTTTGCTTTTCTATACAGCTGATTCTTTTTAGCCTGACATGGCAAGCTTTCTGTGATCTGGCCCAGCAGCCCTGTGTCTTCTAGTCACTTGTGACCCTCCTTATTCCCATCCGGACTGGCTCATTTGTTCCTGGGACCGCTTTGTGTTTTTTCCTGTCTGTGATTTTGGTATACGATTTCCTCCTTTCTGAATTTTCTCCGGCTTTTCTCCACATTTGCCTGTGTACAGCTTTACCTGTCTTACCAAGATCTAGCGTATGCCTCTTCCACGAAGGTTTCCCTGCCTGCTGCCTTGCCCAAGAGGTGATCTTTCCTTTCTCTGAATTCCCACAGAACTCTGTAGCTCTTGAGCATACAGTTTTTCTTGACCCCTGTCCCCTTCTTCTAGGTGATTAGCTCCTCGGACAAGGAGTGTAACCTTTTTATTGTCTGTGTCTAAATGCCTAGCATAGCACATTGTATGTAAGCACTCAGTAAATGGTACCTTGAACGAAACTACTGTAGTTCTGAATCCAGTTCTCGTAGAAAGAGCTTGAGATTTGTTGCGGTGTAGGACGTGGGTTAGGAGACATGGCTTCATCCCTTGCTTTATTACTAAGGTGACCTGAGTCAGTAATTGAACTTTTTTGTGTTCTGCCATTGTCAGGGGGAGAAAATTGGTTTTCTTCCAACTAGTTTTGGAAGAAGTGGTGAGAATAAATGAGAAAACATATTTAAAATGGTAGAACTTTTTACATGCACTGGTACCAAATTTTGCATTTAAAAGTATACTAAAGAATCCGTGTTTTGGAGCTGTCTTTTAGGGGAGACTCTCTTCTGAAGGATCTTCTTGGTATTTCAGTGTGACCTTTTAGAAGGCATGGGTCTAGAGCTCTGCTATATGCTAGCCCTGGAAGTAGCCATAATTCTAATTTTTTCTTGCTTGTGAGGCTTTGTGATGGTATTGTGAGGTGACAGTAGTCATTATTGCATTTTTGTTTGACCTCAGCACTGAAACCACTTGTTCATGTATTGTCCGTTAATTTAACGATAGCCATTGAAAAGCTGGTAAATATCCCAAACTACATAAATAACAGTCTGTATTTACAGGCTTGGAAAGCTAATTGGAAATGGCAGTTTGCTATGAAGCATGAATAACGCTGAAGAGAAGCGTAGTTAAAAAGGGTCAGGAGTATGACTACTCAGTCTGGTGTGGCAATTATGTATGTAAATGAGTTCATTCAAAATTAGATCCATCTCATTTCGGCTTTAGACTTCCTGATCAAAATAAACTGGGAAATGAATTGTCTAATTTAGGCACTTGCTACTGGTGCTTCTTTAGCAATTTTGTGAGTAGTTAAAGTATGCACTGTGCATATTGGAAAGTCTGCGTTTTAATGGCCATTTTACCTAGCATTTCAGAGATGTTCTCAGTAAAGGTATAAGCCAGGTTACAATATGTCCATTTCCTGTATAAACCATTTTATTTACTACATAACTCTGCTAGTCTCATTGTTAATGATGGATTCATTTGATAGAGCTATTACTGAAAGCTTTCTACATATAATAGAAACTTTCCCCCCTTCCTCTATTTCAGCCATAAAATGCTCAAGTTTGTCTATTTTGGTTATGCAAAAGTTTTATGTCAGATCATATGATTCCCAGTCAGTGAGGAAATTGTGACGATTTTTGGAAAGTAATTATTAACTAGAAATGGATCCGGCAGTTTAGCTTAAAGGGCCTGTGTGAGGTATCACAGTTTGAGAAGAGAGCTGTGGAGCTTGAAATATTATGTATGTTTATAATATTGTGAGTGTATTAGTAAAATCGCAGCAAGTCATTGTCTTTTTTTTTTTGTTAGGACCTAAATGAGTTTAAGGAGATGACGACATGTGTTTTCCCCAGGTAAGCTTTCTTTGAGGATTCATTATCCTTCATTCAAAATAGTTCTCATACTGTGTAAGATACAAACAGGTAATAAATAGTAATAGTAGTAATTATCTGATCATGATTATAATCCAGTTGATAATAGCTGGTTAATGGTTTAATAGGTCCAGCTGTGACCACTTGCTTTTGATTGCATTAAAAACTAGAATTTGAGGGGCGCCTGGGTGGCTCAGTCGTTAAGCGTCTGCCTTCGGCTCAGGTCATGATCCCAGGGTCCTGGGATCGAGCCCCACATCGGGCTTCCTGCTTGGCAGGGAGCCTGCTTCTCCCTCTCCCACTCCCCCTGCTTGTGTTCCCTCTCTCGCTGTGTCTCTTTCTGTCAAATAAATAAATAAAATCTAAAAATAAAAAAAAATTTTTAAAAATTAAAAAAATAAATAAAATAAAAACCAGAATTTGAACTGAGAGTGAAAATAGGCAGCCCCTGCTTTTTCCTCACCCCACAGCCTGCTGTCTGAAGAATGGGCACAGTCTACTTGAGTTGGCTGTCGTCTCTCTTGTATGCCGCACGTGCCTTGTCCCAGTCAAGTGTCCAGTTAAGAGTGTTGTGTAGTCAGTCAAGAACTGTCTGGCTGGAGATTTTTCCCCTCATCTCTAAGCTGGTGCCTTTACCTGACAGTGTCTCCCACAGTTGATGTTGCATGAAACTACCAAATGCAGATTTTGACCTCCAGGAGTTTATTTTGTGCAAATCTGGGTAATACAGTAGTTGGTAACGGCGTGGGGGTACTAGATCTACAGCAGTATTTGAACCGTAGAAAAACTTATGAAGATCTTTGCCTTCCCCTTGGAATGGATGTAGCCCACGTGCCCTGTCGAGATACAGGCAGTTCTAGAGCTTGTGCTCTGAGTGCAGTCATGTGTGCCCTCCCCCATAGGCTCCTGATGGAGAGAGGTTGCGAGGACTGAGCCCCAGTCTCATGTCGCAGAGTGCCTGTGCTAGGTCCAGCTGGCTTATGTGCTTAATTCTCTTGCCGGCTTTTAGGACCGGAGGCGGGCTCTTCATTCGAGTAAAATACATTCTGGACATTGATGTGTGTTTTGTTTACCTTATTAACATTTCTTTTGTCTTTAGACTCTTGGATACAAAATTGATGGCCAGCACACAACCTTTTAAGGTATTTTTAAAATTGGAGTTGTCACTGATAAACTATGTTTTGAATTGTTCTGACTCGCTACTGGGAGCTTGGAATTCTGGTCTAGTTTAAGTGTTATTTTCAGATGCATCCAAAAAAGAAAAAAAATTGGAAAAAGACTAGAGATAAATATATTAAAATGTGATTAGTGGTTGTGTTTGGGTGTTGGAATTATTTTTTTCTCTCCTATACTCTTTTTGAATGTAAATATTTTTAATATTAATATATATAATGTATTTTTTGGGGGGTGGAGTGGGGCGCCTGGCTGGCTCAGTCAGTAGAGCATGCGACTCTTGATCTCAGGGTCATATATTCAGCCCCCAAGTTGAGCATAGAGCTTACTAAAAAAAAAAACAAACGTGTGTGTGTGTATATATATATATATATATACACATATATATGTATATATGTATGTGCGTGTGTGTATATGTATATATATATGTATATGGGTATATATATATTTCTATATATATAGAATGCATTTCTGAATAGGTTATTCATGCACATACTTCATTATTTTCTTGATTTTATATATTTTGGTTATATTTTCTAATTAGGAAAATTCAGGTAAAAGTGAAATCATTCGCTATTTTGTGAAGTGACTTTACATAACTGAGTGAAATGAATGCCAGAACAGCGTAGCTTTCTGGCCCAAGTTCTGTAGATATGTAACACATCTCCAAAGATGTTTCCTATGGTAATACTTTCTGCATGGTGAACCTGACACTTGCTGTCTCTCACGTTGAAGAAACCGTGACTCCTCTGTTTCTTTAAAGAACACAAGGGGGCAGTACTAGACAGACCTTTTTTTTTTTTTTTTTTTGGTCCTGACATTCAGTGAATCCTCTATGTTGTATTGAGATGATTAAAGCTCATAATTCTCTGCTTTCTGGTTTGCAGGATATCATTAACAACACATCCCTTGCAGAATTGGAAAAGCGGTTAAAAGAGACGCCTTTCAACCCTCCTAAAGTTGGTAAGAAAATAAAGTGATCCTGATAGTGCCCCAAGTGCTTGTGATCACGGATCTCACAGAAGGAAGATGAAACTGCTCTAGACACCATCATGCACATTTACAGATTTTGGCTGAGTTAACTTGCTCACGCCCTGTGTTGAATTACTGCTTTCTGAATAAAGATGGTCTCATAATCCTACGTCTATTTTATGTTTATAGATTTGGGGTAGATTTTAATTGCTAAACTTCATTGAGAAGTTTAGCAATTAAAGCTTCAGGGCTTTTATTTCTTAATGCTTGGAATTCTCCCAAAACTTGATGTGTCTTTCTTCTCTATGGTGCATTGTTTAAGCAGGGACAAAGACTTGGTGATTAATTGCCAGAGGTCGAATGAAAATACACTTTTTGTCCCTGAAAAGCCCAAGACCTGGGTTTCCAGATGAGGAAGGAGAGTCTCCAGCCCTGCCTCTCAACAGAGGTGGCTTAGCTGTGGAACAGTAGCAGCAAGGAAAACCAGAAGTAGGGAGGAATGTTTGTCGGGGCAGAGATGTATTGCCATGTCTGGTCATGGCTCCTACGCAGGTGTTCGGTGAACCTGCCACATGTTACTTCCTTGGTTCCTGTACACCTCATTTTGCTGCTGACACTGTAATTAGCATTCCATTAGCTGCAGCCTGCAAACTTCTGAAGACATTGATAATTGGACTAATGGTTCAGAAATTGACAATGGAAGGTACTAAAGCAGCCAAGATTACAGCTATTTGCTTCCCTTTCTGGGTAATAGTCCAAAAAAGGAATTAAGAAAAGGAGTGAGGGTGAGGGAAGAAAGCCTAGACTTTTTCTATAACAGTATGATGGAAATAATTGATTTTAGAAATATGTGTTTCAGCTGGTGGTAGAGTAGAGGATATTACTTGGCTATCATGTTAAAAGACTTTTTTAAAGCTTAAAGTCTAATACTTAATACGGAGGTTAAAAATTCGTGCTTAAACAGCCTTATATTGACATAAGAATAAAGTCTTTGTTGTTAATTTCCATTCCTACTTTTGGTTCTGTTGTAGTGTTTTTTTTTTTTAAGACTTTATTTATTTATTTGAGGGAGAGAGTGAGAGAGAGAGAGAGGGAGAGAGAGAAGAGTGGGGGAAGGGGCAGAGCGAGAGGGAGAAGCAGACTCCCTGTGGAGCAGGGAGCCTGACATGGGGCTCGATCCTGGGACTACGGGATCATGACCTGAGCCAAAGGCAGACACTTAGCTGACTGAGCCACCCAGGTGCCCGTTACAGTGTTTTTGATACTCATTTTCAGAATGGTTCTAGGAAATATTTATGAGTTAAAGTTTTTTTTTTTTTTTAAAGATTTTATTTATCTATTTGAGAGAGAAAGAATGAGAGATAGCATGAGAGGGAGGAGGGTCAGAGGGAGAAGCAGACTCCCTGCTGAGCAGGGAGCCTGATGCGGGACTCGATCCTGGGACTCCAGGATCATGACCTGAGCTGAAGGCAGTCGCTTAACCAACTGAGCCACCCAGGCGCCCCTTAAAGTTTTTTTTTTAAAGATTTATTTATTTATTTTAGAGAGGGAGAGCACAAGCAGGCGGGGCAGAGGGAGAGAGAGAGAGAATCTCAAGCAGACTCTGCGCTGAGCACAGAGCCAGAGGCGGGGCTCCATCTCATGACCATGAGATCATGACCTAAGCCGAAACCAAGCACCCCTATGAGTTATAGTTTTATACCATTCTTTCCATGTAATACTCTGGTACCTGGCAGAGAATTTACTCTAAAGCTGGTCGCTCTTCCCAGACATAGTCTTCAGCATGTGTGTGTGTCAGTGTGACATAAGAATCATGTTGTAAAATGCTCTATCCTGCGAAGTGGCCCCATGTTCCACAGGCAGCGTGACAGCAAATTCTGATCTATTTTTGGAGTTAGTTGTGCCTTCATCTTTAGATCCATTAGCTTGGAAACAGCAGAGGGCATTGTTGAATTGAGCTGCCGATATTGAAGAGAGTCTTTTGCCTTTTGGGAGGGTTGCCTGGGGTATTGATGGATACCAGTGACTGAGCATTGACCATGTACCCGGCACCATGTGAGAGCTTTACTGCATTAGCTCATTTGATCCTCCTATAAGTTTCATGAGGGAGGTTTGGTTTTCATCTCCATTTTGCCAATGTGGAGGCCCAGAGGGGGAGTGACTTGCCCAAGATCACATAGCAGATAAATGGTGGAACATAGATTCAGACCCAGACAGTGGGACGCACAAATCCATGGTATTATATTAGTCATGACTGAAATACTTATGTCCCACGTCATCAGGGAAGAAGCTCCTTGGGACTTCAGAAAACAGTCAGAAGAGGGATCATCATCATAGGGCAAGTTACGCATGATTGTAAATAGTACCCACCAGTGTGCAGCGAGGAGGCCTGTGGCTGGGTCTTTGATGATGTCACTGAGCCATTTCTCTAGTCTAGAGCCCTCATTTTCAGTGACCCTTTTATTTCACATGGCAAGGTCTTGTGTGGAGACAATTAAGAAGTAGATAGCCTTTGCCTGCTTGTCTAGGATATTTCTGCGGCACATACCAATGCAATTTGGTAGGGCAGTGTGCCTGCCCGTCTTCACGATTTGTGATATCCTTGGGGAAACTCTTTTTCTTTTTTCTCTTTAGAAAGTGCAGAAGGCTTTCCAAGTTATGACACAGCTACTGAACAGCTCCACGAGGCGGGCTATGATGCTTATATCACAGGGCTGTGCTTCATCTCCATGGCGAACTACCTAGGTACTCACCATACCTATTTCCACCAAACATACCGTGGTCTGGGGTGGATCTTACCTGTCTACCATTTCCCTGGGGCCCACTCACCCAGGTCTAAGTGGGAGGGTTGGAGGTCAGCGTTGGAGGGGTTTGGGGTGGGGCGTGCAGAGTCTATAGGAGGACCCGTTGACCCTTACCTGGTGTGGCACTTGGCCCTTACGAATGCCTCTTACCCTTCTGAACCGTGCTATTGATTTACATGGTTTGTTGTCTGAACTTTCAGGCTTTGTCTCCTTGACTGTATGTAATACTCTGCTTCTTTTCTTCATTAGGTTCTTTTCTTAGCCCTCCAAAACTTCATGTGTCTGCCAGATCAAAACTCGTTGAACCTTTTTTTAACAAGTAAGTAATCAGGGTCCCAGTGCCCATGTTCTCTCATTGTGGAAGAGCCCAGTATCTGGGATGTCAGGTAGGGATGATTGGGAGCTGTGGTGCATTTTTTAGATAAAGTATTTCTCATCTCAAGTGACTCAGATGTTTTTTGAAAACAGAAATTGACCTTCTGGGAAATAATTTATTAAATATATTGGCTAAAAAAGAGAGAAAGAAAGAAAAAAAAGAAAACACTGCCAAAGGTAGTGCATCTTTTCCAAGACAAAGAACTGGTGGTTTTGGCATTTAAATTACCTGCAAGGGAGACTGTGTGAGTGAGTGTGCGTGCGTGTGTGTGTGTGTGTGTGTGTGTGTGTGTACGTAGTTGGACCTAACACTGCTAACATACTTTACATGTGAGGTTATTATTTATACTTGCATTATTATCTCATTAAATAGTACTCTTTTTAAGAAGATGTTGGCTACACAAATGGCTTTTAAAGATAATCTGTGGAGAAGTTTTGATTGTCGTTTTATCCCAAGCTTTCATCTGAATGGATCCAGTGAAGTAAAAGCTTGCTCATGTACTCATTGTTGCAAGAAGTCTGTGTGATTTAGGGAGATGTCTAAGTTCAGAGCATTTTCAAAGACTCTCAAGATGATTACTTCAAAGTGTGGTTTGTGCTTTCTTGGCACGGTTGAGACGAAAGTTATAGATGTGATCCTCAAGCTGGCCACAGTTGGGCTCCGTGCCAGAGCCCTAAACCTTCTTTACCCCAGCTCCCTTAACAGGATTGGTTCTAGGAGATTCTGGGGGAGCCAGACAGAACAAGGCCGCCCACATGGGTCATTACTGCTGGGAGAAAGAACCGTTTCAGCGTTGGCTTGGTTACATCATTTCCTTACATTATATGCAGCACTTTATAATCCTATCAGTGCTTTACTGGGTAAGAACACTGACTCCTTTGGATGTCTATGTAAATACTAGTATCACAGTGCTTGTACTTAGGTGACATGCTGCAGAGACAGATGTTAATTCCAAACATCTGGATTCCTACAGGTTTGGAATTTGTGTAGTCTGAGTTAGTAAGTTTTATCACACTCTGGCTTCTTATTTTTTTTAATCTTTGTTCTTTTCTGTGGAAGTTCAGAGGTAAATGTGTTTGACTTTCAAAACGTCTTTCAGAGAGGAACGGAAAACAGTATAGTATATATTGAAAATACAGTTGAATTTTTTATTAAGTTTTTAATTTTAATTCCAGTATCGTTAACGTAGTGTCCTATTAATTTCAAGTGTACAATATAGTAATTCAACAATTCTATACATTACTCAGTGTGCATCATGATAAGGATACAAAGTTGAATTTTTTTTTGGCATGGAAAATTAATTCTAGAAGCTAACAGTTGAATCCTTGCTGTCTGTCTGTTTCCTTATGGGTAACAGGATTTTCTTAGCTCTTCACTTTTATTTTGGGGGTAGTGTTTATCTTTGTAAAACTTTGGAAGGACAGCTTATGTCACGGACCGTGGAACGTGCAGGTGACCCTAATTTTTGTTCAGATCATGGCTACTCCTTGCACTTTTATGTGCAGGATGTTAAGTCCATTCATTGTTCAACAGTATTTTTCAACTGGGACATATTTACTCATTTTTAAATATTTAATTAAAAAAAAAAAATTTTAACTAGGCTCCACATCCAACGTGGGGCTTGAACTCCCGACCCTGAGATTAAGAGTTGCATGTTCTTTCTACTGAGCCAGCCAGGCACCCCTCATTTTTAAATATTTGAAACAACAAGCCTGCTTCTCCACTGAAATCAACTCCTTATAAAATCAGGTGATGGATACAAATTGGTTCGATAATAGGCTGCATCTTAGTTTATCATTAACCTGTGTGACCAACATGAAGAGCAATCAAAATTAGCTTTAATTAAGAAGCTTAACAAAGACTTTATGTATTAATAGACCAGTTTATTATTACTAATAATGTTCAAGACAAGTCAGAAGAACTGGACAGTAAACACATAGTTTCATTTTACATTGGGAATGTTCATTTTTTTTCCCCCTGAAACCTAGATGCATACCAAAAATAGTTGAAGATTTGGGAATCCTCCTGTGATATCACCCTGAAAATTCTTGATTTTTTTGCTCCATTTTTCCTTCCATCTGTAAAGGAAGAATATTTTCTTCATCTCTGAAGGAAAAAAGTCCAGCAGGATTTGAAATGCAAAATAAGAACTATTTTTATTCTACCTTGGAATAGCTTGGTCAAGTACAGTCATCCCTTTTTTCTTTGAAAAATAATTGATATGCAATATCATATCAGTTTCAGGTGGACAATATAGTGATTTGATATCTGTATACAGTATGAAATGTGGTCATCCCTTCTCAACCCATTTAGAAAGTGGGGAAAGCACTTGCACCTTTCAACATCTCTTTCTGTGTTAATACTGACCTCATTCTTACTTCATGCAGGTTTGATTTGTGACATTAACCTTGATTTTGTCTTTTTTTTTACAAGATTACCCTTGTAGAGAAACATTCAGAAAGGGCCATCAACATTCTCTCAAGTGGTTGATTTTAGAAAAGTCTGTAAATTTCTCTGAGAGTTTGTTTGGCACCAGCCTTTTCTCAGTATGAGCTTAACCAAATATGCATAGTCCTAACATAAATTTGAGTGGAAATCAGGCTGCCTACATATGCAAATAACTTTTTGTTCCTCTCTTACCAGATTTATGTTTAGAAAGTAAACCTTGAGGGGGAAATAAACTCCACCTATTTCTGCATTGTTCTGAATTAGCATTTGGCTGCATTAGTTATGCCTTTTTGGGAAGTTGTATTGAGAGCTATTGAGAAATCCCCGAGACAGCTGGCTTTTGAGTGATCTGCAAAGACCACATGGAGTATAAGGTGCTTTCTGAGCCATATTTGCCTAGAAGAATGTCCTGTTTTTGCATGCTGCCATTTTGTCTCTTTCCTGGCCTGAGTACCTTCTACATTTCTCCTTCCTTTGTTGGAATCAGAAGGAGCGTCGTCGCAAGGGAGTTGAGCAATAGAAATCCGGATCAGACCACTGCTGAGTACTGGCTGTGTGTGGAATGTACCCTTCGTTTATGTTGTAGGCTCTCTGGGCAGGAAGTGATTTACCTTCTTTTATAACCTTGGTCAGTTTTGATCAATGCATGGAAAACCAGCCTTGGAGAAGATCCTCCGGTCAAATCCTTTTAGGCTGGAAAGAGCTAAAAATACTCTCAGCTTTCATTTTTTTTCGTACCACAGAAAAGCACAAAATCAGGCTTTTGCCTTATGTTTTATTAATAGTCATCTGTGTCGGTTAAACTCTCTCGTAGATAACCTTTTCTGAAGGTTTTTGGGAAGGTTATTTTCTATTTACCTCATTTCTTAGAAAGAGGAAGGAAATGAGCAAGTCTCTTGTTTTGGCTCATCTCTGTAAGCAAGGGAATTAAAAAGGAAGAATTGCCTGCCGTTCTCCGTAGAGGATGGCCATCTTGGTCTTGGCACAAGTGTCCTGTGTAGGAACAGGATTCCTGTAGAAATCTAGGCCTTCCTGGGATGGACATTGCTGGATGTTGTCTCTGCGCTGGAGGTGAGGAAACAAGCCATAAGAAGGAGTGATACACTCTTGGACGCATTGTTTCCTCCTCTATAAAATGGAGATAAAATTATTCGCCTCCCACAGGAGTTATAAATATCGCACGAGATGCTAAAGGACATTGCCCAGTATTTATTATTTCCCTTTCTTGAAACGGAAGAGAATTTAACATGCCGGTGGATTCTAAAAGTAGATGTGGTAGTGGAATGTGTTTTGTGTTTCTAGTTTCATGATCAGGAAGAAAATTTGTTACAATGTGGATATAAAATTGGAACAAATATAAAGGGTTCACTTTTGCTGGTACCCACCTCTTAGTGTTTGCTTATGAGAAATCAGGTGCTGATGAAGTGCGTCCATTTGGGACGTAACGGAACAAGCTGTCCTTGGTTTGGATCGTTTATGAAAGTTTTCTCATTCAGACGAATACAGCAGTTTACAGAAGGTTCTGTAGGTACATGTAACCATGATCAGCATAGAGGGGGAGGGATCATTATGATACCTGAACTAAAGCACCCGCGTTTTTCCCCTTTTCCTCCATGGAAAGCCGTCATGTGCTGGCATAATATAGGCATGTGTGTCCTGTTTGACATCAGAGAGATTTTGAACTGAAGGATCATAAGAAAACAAAATACCTCCTGTCTTCCCGGCCCTTGCAGTGATCACGGGGAGAGCAAAGCTCGTTTGCTCCATTGACGAGCAATCGCCATTCCTGCCGAGCCGTGTGGAGTGACAGGTCGCTAGCGAGTTGGCCCTGGCGCCACGTGTCTGCAAGTGCAGACCCTGCTTGTCTCTCGAGAGTGGTATTCTTCTCCTCTCCTGCCGGTCCCTCATACAGAAGGTGCTGGAATAACAGGAGGATGAGGCTAATCTGTTCTGATTCCCAGTGTTTGCTGTCGGTTTTTAGCATCCTGGGTGATGGGTCAAATGGGTCTTTACGCACTTTTCGGGTTGGGTATAAAGTAAGTCCGCTGTTCTGTTACAGTGATTTTCCCCACCATGGGCCTTCCATGGTCCCAACATAAGCAAGAGTTACAACACAGTTTGTGCCGTGGGTAAGGCGCAGCTGGGATGTCACAGCTGTCCACGGAACTGGTTCCATTTGCATTTAACATTTTTTTTTTTTTAAAGATTTTATTTATTTGACAGAGAGAGAGACAGCGAGAGAGGGAACACAAGTAGGGGGAGTGGGAGAAGGAGAAGCAGGCTTCCCGCCGAGCAGGGAGCCCGATGCAGGGCTCGATCCCAGGACCCTTAGATCATGACCTGAGCTGAAGGCAGACGCTTAACCGACTGAGCCACCCAGGCGCCCTGCATTTAACATTTTTAAATCACTTGATTAGCTTCTCCAGTAGAATGGCTTCACTTTGGGGTATCATGTAATATAGGGTAGCTGTGGTCTCTGCGGTCAGGTGTCTGGGTTTGAATCCCAGTCCCACTTCTTACACCTGTGCCATCTTGGGCAAGTTACATACCCTCCCTGTGTCTCAGCTTCCTCATCTGTAAACTGAGAACGTTCATACCCAATTGATAGGGTTGTAGTGAGGGTAATATGCGAGCATGTCTGTAAAATGCATAGTGCCTGGCACAAGGTGGCTGTCGGTCAGCCCGGCGCTGCTGCCACTGCCTTGGGGACATTTATACTTTGACGATGTGCATCTCTGACCAGATGCCGGGAGCACACGGTCGGCTATTGTGCCTTCATAGAAGGCACCCTATAATCATAACTTTTTTTTTTTAAGATTTTATTTACCCATTTATTTTTAGGGGTGGGGAAGGAGCAAGAGGGAGAGGGAGAGAGAGAATCCCAAGCAGACTCTGCGCTGAGCTGACACGGGGCTCGATCTCGCGACCCTGAGATCAGGACCTGAGCTGAAACCAAGAGTCGGATTGTTACCCGACTGAGCCACCCAGGCGGCCTAATCATACCTTTTGTACTGCACACACCCTGAAGGAGGGGCTTCCTATTCAATCAGGAGCCTTGATCAGAAAAGGGAGGGGGGGGGTGAGGAGGAAAGGTGGCTTGTAACTAAATGGTGTTCAGGGAGAAGATTTGCATGTGATTTCTCTTTTTGCTTGTTGGTTTTGCCCTTGGAGGCTTGTGGTGGTTTCTCAGTGTTTGTGCTGTGTAGCCCTTCCAGGTGTAGATTTTTACTGCGAGAGGGGAGGAAAGAAATGGCATTTACTTGGTAAACCTGTTGGAAGCTGTTTCTTTTTATTTTTTTTTAACTGCTTTATGGGGATGTAAATTCACATACCAAATAATTCACACAATTAAAGTGTACAGTTCAACTTTTTTTGTATATGACATTATTACTTTTGAAAAATTATCATAAAATATGTGTAACATACAGTTTGCCATTTTCAACATTTAAAAAAAAAAAATTCATTTGAGAGGGAGAAAGTGGGTACATGGAGGGGGAGGGAGAGGGAGAAAGAGAATCTTAAGCAGGCTCCGTGCCCAGCACAGAGCCCGACGCAGGGCTTGATCTCACGACCCTGAGATCATGATCTGAGCTGAAATCAAGAGTCAGACGCTTAACCGAGCCACCCAGGCGCCCCATCGATTCAGGGCGCTAATGATATTCACAGCGCTGTGCCAGCATCATCATTCTCTGTCCTCAGAACTTCCTGCTCACCCTAAGCAGCACCTCTGTAACCATAAAGCAGTGACTCCTTCCTTCTTCCCCACCTCACCTCCTGCGAACCTCTCGTCTACTTTTCTTCGGTCTCTGTACATTTGTCCTTCTGTGAGCTCTTCCTTTTTGAGCAACTCACTGCTTCCATGAGATCTTAATCTGTGAGAACGACTGATACTTTGCAAACATCGGACCATTTTCCTTTTCTCTTTGGTCGCCGTCTGAGGTTGAGATCACTTCTTAGGCACATAAGCCTTGAGATGTGTGGTTGCAAAGCTGTGCCAGGACCTTGGCTGGGGTTTGCTTGTTTGCAGGGCTGCAGAAGCAGAATGGGTAGAGCAGAGGCCTCAGCCTGGGCCGTCGTGCCCCTCGGGTGGGACCTTCATCCTCTCTGGAGCTGGGTTGCCACATCTGAAACGCAGATCATAAATGGCCCCCTGGGAGGCTTTACCTCAGGTTGCAGAGAAGCTTCGATTAGGCCGGTCAGCACGGGGTGTGGCATGTTGTGGAGTCTAGTTGCTGTGGCTTTCACCACAGTGAACTTCCAAGAAAGTAATGTGATTCTCGTTTTTCCTGGTACTGGGGGCAGTTGTAGATGAACAAAGCGGTCTGTGTGTACTTAGCCGGGTTTTCTTGGGTGGCAGTCTCTGTTGCGAGCAGGAAAGAGGCAGAAGTGCAGGATGCCGATAAAATCCTTTTTATAGAGAACAGCGACCTGGAATCCCCTTAAGAAAACACTGCCTGAGTGTCTTGTGTCTTAATGAAAAAGGTCTTGCTGCGAGGTTGGGTTGTGAATGGGAAGAAGAGACTCTCTGCCCGTGTGCCGGTCACACTCGTGTGTCTTGAGCCTTAGGATGCTGGTAAGGCAGCGAGGTGAAGGGCACAGTCTCCTTCAGTTGTCTGCACCAGGAGCACCAGTGCCCTGTGCATGCCTCTGGCCACAGGAGCCCCTGGGGATCCCAGAACCGAGGGCTCAGGGAGGCAGGATGGAGGTAGACAGTGATGGTGGTGATTGTGGGACCTTCCGTGGCCGGCTGGCTGGCTTTGCCAACAACGTGGTAGTGGTATCCATCCTTTAATTTAATTTAATTTTTTATTTTTTATTTTTTTTGAAGATCTTATTTATTTATTTGAGAGAGAGAGAATGAGAGAGAGCGAGCACATGAGAGGGGGGAGGATCAGAGGGAGAAGCAGACTCCCTGCCGAGCAGGGAGCCCGATGCCGGACTTGATCCAGGGACTCCAGGATCATGACCTGAGCCGAAGGCAGCTGCTTAACCAACTGAGCCACCCAGGCGCCCCATCCTTTAATTTTATATTTGCGGTTCTTGAATGAAGGGGTGATGTCCTCTGCCCCTTCGCTTCTACCCAGAATGGATTTTGCACCAGGGCTGGGGAGCATAGTCTACCACTCGTTCTGAACTGATTAGGGGTGGACTGTGGTGCTCTTGTGGACATTACTTTTTAATCATAGAGAGCCAAGAAGTATACCTTTTATAAAAATGGAGTCCATTTTCATCCTTCTCTGGATTGTGCAAATCTTGGAGTCCAGTGCCATGAGGAGTAAAATCACAGCATTGCAAATGCTTAGAGCAGCCTCCCAGATGCCAGAAGGTTTCTCCCTGGTTTGCAGAATGTATTTCCCCCCAGTACACAGGATATATTTCATCCTCACATGCCTTAGCCAAAGCCCTTTATTTTAGCCTGAGTCATGTTCGCTTCACTTTTGGTTCCCCGTTACTAGGATAGAAGGAATCGCCAAGAATTGACTTGGTTTGGTTACTCTGAAAGCTCTGTAGTACACTGGTTTTCAGAAAGGCAAAAGACAGATGAGTCCAGGGCACATTGAATGATTCTCAGGCCTTTAGTCTGGCTTCTTAAGACTGGGAACCAGTGCTTGTTTTCATGACTTCTTCAGGAAGGAGGATGCTTGCCTCAAGCTGGTTTTGCTTGTCTAATTTCTACCTTGCAGTCTCGATTGCCAGACATGTATTAGGCGAGCTGCATCTGTGGCTTTTTCAAAAGGCTGCTTTTTAAAGAAATCTTCAAGGGCACAGACCGTGCACACCTCTTCTTGGCTTGCCTAGCCTCGGGGGTGTTACAGGGGCCGTGTACCTGCTGAGCCGTTCCAGCCTTGTGTTGGCTCTGGTTACTTTAGGATAGATTTCCCCCTGGCTTCATGACTTGTTTATCATGACGATGAACAAGTAATTTGTAGAGGTAAAAAAAAAAACATCAGTCAACCCCTGGATATATATTTAAATAGCTCGCCTCCTCCACAATAGGGTATTGTACTAGTTTTCCTGTGGTGGCTGCCCTAACAGATCACCGCAGGCTTGGTGGCTTCACCAATAGGAGTTTGTTCTGTCACAGTTCTGGAGGCCAGGAGTTTGAAATCAAGGTGTCGGCACAGCTGCATTTCCTCCCGGGGCTCCGGGGAAGAGTATGTTCCTTGCCTATTGTAGCTTTTGGTGACTGCTGGTAGTCCTTGGCTTCTGGCCACATCTCTCTGATCTCTGCCTCTGTGGTCACATTGCGGCCTCCGCCATGTGTGTGTGTGTGTGTGTGTGTGTGTGTGTGTGTGTGTGTGTCCTCCCTCTGCCTCTTTCTCATAAGGACACTTGGGCTGGCATTTAGGGCCCCTTTGGGTAGTCCAGGATAATGTTCTCAAGAGCCTTAACTTAATTTTTTTTTTTTTTTAAGATTTTATTTATTTATTTGACAGAGAGAGACACAGCGAGAGAGGGAACACAAGCAGGGGGAGTGGGAGAGGGAGAAGCAGGCTTCCCGCGGAGCAGGGAGCCCGATGCGGGGCTCGATCCCAGGACCCTGAGATCATGACCTGAGCCGAAGGCAGACACTTAACGACTGAGCCCCCCCAGGCGCCCCCCCTTAACTTAATTATTAATTACATCTGCTAAGACCCTTTTTCCAAGTAAGGCAGCATTGACAGGTTCCGGGGATTAGAATGTGCATTTTGGGGACCACCGTTTAGCGCACTATATAGGCTGTTAGTAGTAAAGTCAGTGTTCTTAGGTATTCCTCGCCTTGCTTTGGCTCTGGTTAGAAAAAAACCAGGCGATAGTTACTTCCAAGACTATTTAAAATTTCATTTATGCGATTTAAGGGTCACCAGTGTATGGTGATACCGAAAATCTGGTACTAGCCATAGTACCAGCTTGGTACCACCATACACCACAATCTTCTCTGCTGAACACCTTCCACTCCAGTGAGTTTCCCTGCATTTACTGTACTTGCTGCCGGCAACCCTCAGAGGTAAATAATAATGTCCCCATTTGGAGATCTTATTTTTTTTATTTTTATTTTTTATTTATTTTTTAAAGATTTTATTTATTTATTTGACAGAGACACAGCAAGAGAGGGAACACAAGCAGGGGGAGTGGGAGAGGGAGAAGCAGGCTTCCAGCTGAGCAGGGAGCCCGACGCGGGGCTCCATCCCAGGACCCTGGGATCATGACCTGAGCCGAAGGCAGATGCTTAACGACTGAGCCACCCAGGTGCCCCTGGAGATCTTATTTTTATTTTTATTTATTTATTTATTTATTTATTTTTATTTATTTATTTGAGAGAGAGAGAATGAGAGAGCAAGCACATGAGAGGGGGGAGGGTCAGAGGGAGAAGCAGACTCCCTGCCGAGCAGGGAGCCCGATGCGGGACTCGATCCAGGGACTCCAGGATCATGACCTGAGCCGAAGGCAGTCGCTTAACCAACTGAGCCACCCAGGCGCCCTGGAGATCTTATTTTTAAGTAATCTCTACACCCAGTGTGGGGCTCAGACTCACAACCCCGAGATTAAGAGTCATGCGCTTTACCAAGCAGACACCCCAGTATTGTCCTCATTTTAAAGCTAAGGCTGTCTGCCGAGGGTCTCAGAAATGGCAGAGTCAGGGATAACCCAGGTCTGTGCTCGACCGGGAATGGTTTCTTCCCCCCAAGCACCCAGTTTCTAAAGAGACAGTTCTGCGGTGGGTTGCACGTTTTCTGAGGAGATGATGCTAGTATCTTTCATTGATTTCCTTTTCTCCTGGTGTTTGGCCTGAGCAAGTGGTCGTAAAAGATGTTGACTCCGACCAGCGGATTGTGTGGGGCTGGGTTCCCCTGACAGTTTATAGTCTGCTGTTTCACAGGCTGTGCACACATTGCCTTTGTATAATGCTTAGTTTCACATTTTTATTTGATGTAATTTGATATGGTTCATTTGATGGGGATTGTTCAGATGAGCTGCTGGTTTTCTTTCTTTCTCCCCCCTCCCCTTGTTTCTAGTGTTGTATCTGTTTAAGAAAGGCCACGGGTTGGCTTCAGGACAGATGTCGGGTAACGCTCTATTTGTCAAAACATCAAGTGACTACACTGAAAACTGTGTGCCCCCCGCCTGGGTGACATTAAAATAACTGATGCCACAGTAAGTCCCCTCCGGCCAGTGGTTGCCTTCGTATTTTATACAAGCGCTTTAGTGAGCAAAATAAATGAGCTTGTTTTGTGAGAGATGTCTGTATGCTTCCTACCCTGGATGATAAAATTAGTTTTTTATAGCACATAAATATGTATAATGATGAGCCCTTGCATACAAGGTTCTTAGGAAGTGCTTTTACTACTGTGCCTTGAAGGAAGTACCAAGACCATTTGCAAGTACAGTAGGGCTGGCGGTCATTAAAGGTTTCAGTTTTCCTTGGGAAGGCTTGGGACTTGGGGTGAGCCTCAAATTAATTCACTGCTCAGATTGTGTTGAGATGAGATTTTACTCCACGTTTCTATATCCCAGTCTTCAGTGGTGTGAGAGGAATGCAGTTTTACTTGGAAATCTCTCTTTTTTTTTTTTTTTTGAGATAAAGCTTTTTAGGAACAGAAGTGTCGTCTGGAAGAAAGCAGATGAACAAATGCAAATTTTTGCTCATCGAATTAAATAGTGCATTTCTAGGAGGAAGAAAGAAGAGTCTCGTGGCTTCAGGTTTTTCTTTTTGCCAGGGAAGGAGACCAGATAAGCACTGTTGTTCTTTATGCAGACTTGCCATGACATTAGAAATCCTTCCGGATCATTCAGGCCTGGCTGTATGTGCCCAGATCTGACATGGCCTAAGATACACTCTTATATTCAGGCACCTCTAGATCTCTCCCAACCTGGGATGTGCCGATTCACTGGTTTTCCTGAGGGTGATCACAGTGTGTGGGGCAGACGTGCCTGGGAAGCCCGATGCCCATGCACCCCAGCGTAGCAGCTCCTGTACCGCAAACGTGGGTCCCTTTCATCTTGTCCCTTTCATCTCTGACAAGAAAGGCACTAGGCTTTTCTTGCTGCCTGTCATTCCCATTGCCTTGAAATTTCAGCCTACCCAAAGCTCTTGCTCAAATGGCAGCCTCATGTCGTGTGTCTGGGCTCTGCTATGATTTAATCAGCCCTTAGAACATTCCCCCCACAAAAACGTTTCTGGAGGCTCGTATCTCAAGCTCTTGCTGCACATACACCCACTAGGGGCTTCGGTAGTGATTGAGGACTAAAAAGCTGACTTGTCCCTGGATGCTCCTGCTGGAACTCTTCCAGGCTCACCATTTCACATCGAGGCTTTGGAAACAACTCAGGTTAAAAGCCAACTGTGAGAGGTGCACCCAGCAGAAGGAGGGGCGGGGGTGGCCTTTATTGTAGAGCTAGTAGTGAGAAGCTTCGGGTCTCCGTCCTGCCTCTGCTCCCTTGCTGGCCACATATAAGCCACTGAACTTGGAAAAACCTGCCTTCTCATTCCTGGTATGATGAGGCCAGTGCTTATCTACCTGTCCTGCAGACACCAGAGGATCAAATAAGCTGAACATATAATGATAAATGTTGTTATTTTACTCAGGAATTTTGTACTTAAAAAAATATGTATACTTTTTTCTGATTGGAACACAAAATACCCACTCATAATTCCACCAGCCCCTCCCCCAAAATCCCTTCATTTTAATGAATGTCCTAGCAGTGTGTTTTCTGTGTCTGTTTCATTTACTAATTGAGATTAGTATAATTCATTTACTGATTGAGATTATACTAGTTCTATGATTTTGTAACTTAAAAAAAATACAATAATGAATTTTCAAAAGATACTAAAACTAGTGGCAAGTGTCATGTGGATGATGTTCAGTGGTTTGTCGGGTGGCTATAGCGTGGTCCACTTACATAACTTAACCTTTGTGGTTAGACCTCTCGTCAGTAAGCACTTCCCCTGCGCTGCAACGGGCATGACCATTTTTTGCCAGTTGCTTCTTACAAGCGGCCATTGACACACCACTCTGATTCGCTCTCTTTCTCTGCCTTCGGAGATAGCACCGGAAGGCACACTGCTGTGGGAGCAGAATTAAATATTTTCTTTCATTTCCGAGTAGAAGCATTGATTTTATACATAGATGTGGTAATGCAGAATTTTAAAGAACTGTCAGGGTCTTTTCAGTTCCCAGAGATTTGAGCCTCTTGTGAATAGTGTTCCTGAATCACCTTCGGGACTTCCTGCGTGCGTTTTTGAATATCACTTTTGCCCTCTGTGTTTTTTGAGCTTAGCTGCATAAAATGGGTTAACACTGGCATCCTTGTGCAATCCCTTTTTATTCACTAGACAACTGGGGAATGGTTCAGATAAGCCATAGTCCAAGGCAAGCTGTTGTGTCTTCAAAGAATGACCTTTGATCTTAGTGTAGTTCTTAGAGCGGCCTTGTGTGCTTTGTGGTGGCCAGAATGAGTGTCTGAAACTTGTTGGTAAGGTCAGAGAATTTTGATAAGGTGAGAGGTATCTGATTCAGTGTGTTGTGCGTGATATCACACAAGTGTTTGCCGGTCTTTGGTGCCGCGTTAGTGCTAAATAATGTGTGATGCTAGAGGTGATCATTTGAAGCCAATTCACAGAACCAGGTTGGGCTTTTGCAATGAGTTGCCAAGAGAGTGGTATTAGTAATCTTTTTTTTCTGTCTCCTTAAAAACGAGAACCATAGTGGTCAGCCGTGGTTTCCCCCAATTTATCTCTTGCAGAGAAGCTAGTTGCTTGCCACAGTTGAGCTCCTGGTTTCAGGGAGTGGTAGAAGATTTAAGTTATTGCTTCCTGGATTTTGAGGTAGTCCTTGGTATTTGTTTTGATAGTTTTGTGTTTTTCTAAGCCAGACTCATTTAATGTAAAAAATCATTAAGACTAATGCTTTTTGGAGAAGTTGGCACAACATATTGGTCATTATTATGCCGGTTGATTAATTAATCATTATTAATGGCAGCACAACATTGAACATACTCTTTTCGTGTTCTGTTAACTCAGTGATTCTCAGTCTCCTGAGTTTCTGAGTCAGCAGGTCTCAGGTAGGGCCTGGGAATTTGCATTTCTAACAGGTTCCCAGGTGGTACTAATGTTGTTGATCTGGGGAACCGCATTTTCATAAGGGCTCAGGAGTCTGGGCTCCTAAGAAGTTTTATATCTGGAATGGAATTCTTCAGTGACCAGCAAGCCTTCTCACACAGTCTAGGCCACAGTGTCATACTGCCCAGGTCTGAAAAGGATGTTGGCGGATGGCTTTTTGTGAGTGCCACGCAGCATATGGGGGACTCTTCGGAGATAAACGCATTGTGCACGGTTTACGCTGTGTAGCCCATTAAAGAGGCTGACCTGAAGTCACCTAGTCTGATGAGCAAAAGAGTTTGCTGTGCTTTACTGTTGGATCATTCCAGACATGTTAGGTAACAGAGATTAACGGCATCATCAGTCATATAATTGTAGAAACTAAAAACCTGATAGATGCCAAAAAGGGTAAACTTTGTTTCGAGGCATCTAGGATGTGAACTTGAATTTACGGTTTTTTAGGAGAGAATCCTGGTGTAAAATTGGCGATTGTATCAAATAAAAGTTTTAATCTTAATCTTTGAAGAGTTAGTGTCAACCCTTTTAGCCAATAAGCGCTGAAATAATACTTCTTCAAGGAGGCTTGTGGGAATGTGGCAAGACTCCCACCCTGTCACGTCTTCACTGAATTACAGCCATCTTGAATCTTTACTGAAATAGAAATACTGTTTTGTGCAAGTGTTGGTCCGAGTGTCTTTGATATCTGCAGAGGAAGGCCTCTGCAAGAGCGTGCGTCAGTACAATTCTCAGGGAAGGAGCACCCTTGCGTGTGTTTATCAGCATTGCTGCTTGCCCAGTGCATTCCTTCCTGTGTGAGAATGAACACTGTTGCGCAGACGATCCATATGTGAAGTCTTTCATCAGATCATCTCAGGGAGGTGTCAGCCTTTTGACAGCCAGTTTGTAGGAGGCATGCACATAACGAAATGTTGTAATTTTACTTCAGAAGGGCAGAGATGTGACCAGAGCTGCGGCTTGCAGACAGTCTGGCATACGGGGGTGGGAGGCCACTGGGGAGTTGACTTTGGTTCAGTTCCAGTGACGCTCAGCTCCAGTTTTAGGGTCGGTTTCCCAATTGCAGGGCTTTCTCCAGAGGTGCAGGCTGCCAAGGCACACACACAGTTGGTTTGCATGTTCCTCCAGGGCTTGGGGCTATTCATTTCTCTCTAAAGCCCAGACATGGAGGCATTGGAGAAGAGTGAGAAGTGCTATTAATAATTTATTTGAAAGGGGTTTCTATTTAGTGAAAGTGTTGAGTAAGTAAACAAGATAGTGTGGAATTAACTAACTAAAAAAAAATCTATTGAGTCTTTTAGCTAAGAACAGATTTTTACTTATTTTAGTCAGAGGTGAAATTCAGATGAAATATCAGAGAACAAATTGTCTGTTGGGTGACAAAAGATACCCTTCAAAAAAAGTTTTGAGACACTTACATGGTGAGATCAGTTGGGGAGGTCTCCTTTTAAAAGTGTAATTCTTGTTGCTGTTTATAGGATGATAGGTTTTCTCAGTTTGTTAGTGAGGTCCCATGATTTTAGGAATAAAACAGTATTTAAAAAAAAGAAATCAAGCAATTGCAGACTCAGACATGTGATTTTACCTTATATTCCTCTCCCTGCGACAGGTAAGATAGTGCACAGGATACATGAGATTGATTTAACTGGCATTTTTAGTCATGTGACTCTAAAAGAGTCTCTATTTCCCCTTGGCCTCTCAGTTCTGGTGGCCTTTCTTTTCTTTCTTTCTTTTTTTTTTTTTTTTAAAGATTTTGTTTATTTATTTGAGAGAGAAAGAGAGAGCAAGCGTGAGCAGGGTGAGGGGCAGAAGCAGAGAGAGAATCTCGAGCAGACTCTGTGCTGAGTGCAGAGCCTGACTCGGGGCTCGATCTCACTTCCCTGACATCACGACCTAAGCAGGAACCAAGAGTTGGACGCTCAACCAATTGAGCCACCCAGGTGCCCCTGTTTTCTTTTTTGAGTTTAAAAAATAATAGTAAAAGGAATTTTAAAAAAGGAAACTCAGGTTCCCAAAATCTTTGTCTGGCTTTTTTTTTTTTTTTTTTTAGTGGGGGTGGAGGGGTATTTTTATTTCTTAGTTTAATGATAAATATTTTACAAAGCTGTAATCATAGTATAAAATTTGGGACCTTTAAGAAAGTTTTTATTTAAATTCCAGTTACCATATAGTGTAATATTAGTTTCAGGTGTATAGTATAGTGATACACCTCTTATGTCTCACCCGGTGCTCATCACAAGTGCGCTCCTTAATCCCCATCACCTGTTCCCCCATCCTTCCCACCTCCCCTCTGGAGCCTCTGATGACCATCAGTTTGTTCTCTATAGTTAAGCGTCTGTTTCTTGGTTTGTGTCTCTCTTATTTTCCTTTGCTCCCTTGTTTTGTTTCTTAAATTCCACATATAAGTTAAATCTTACGGTTTTTGTCTTTCTCTGACTGGTTTCGCTTAGCGTAATACACTCTAGCTCCATCCAGTTGCAAATGGCAAGATTTCTTTTTTTTTTTTTTTAAAGATTTTATTTATGTATTTGACAGAGAGAGACAGCGAGAGAGGGAACACAAGCAGGGGGAGTGGGAGAGGGAGAAGCAGTCTTCCCGCTGAGCAGGGAGCCCGATGCGGGGCTCGATCCCAGGACCCTGGGATCATGACCTGAGCCGAAGGCAGACGCTTAACGACTGAGCCACCCAGGCGCCCCTGGCAAGATTTCATTCTTTTTTATGACTGAGTAATATTCCATTGTGTATATACACCACATCTTCTTTATCCACTCGCTGATGGACATTTGGGCTCTTTCCATAGTTTGGCTATTGTAGATAATGCTGCTGTAAACATAGGGATGCATGTATCCCTTCAAATTAGTATTTCTGTATTTTTTGGGTAAATACCTAGAAGCACAATTGCTGGGTCATAGGGAAGTTCTATTTTTAACTTTTTGAGGAACCTCCATACTGTTTTTCAGAGTGGCTGCACCAGTTTGCATTCCCACGATGGAACTAGAGAGTATTATGCTAAGTGAAGTCAGTTAGAGAAAGACAAATACCATATGATTTCACCCATACGTGGAATTTAAGAAACAAACAAATGAGCTTAGGGAAGAAAAAGAGAGAGGCAAGCTAAGAAACACACTCTTAACTCTAGACAACAAACTGATGGTCACCAGAGTGGGGGTGGGCATAGGGGGCGGATGGGTGAAATACGTGATGGGGATTAAGGGGTGCACTTGTGATGAGCACTGGGTGATGGCATGGAAGCCCTGAATCACTATATTGTACACCTGAAACTGATATAACACTGAATGTTAACTAACTGGAATTTATTTTATTTTATTTTTTTAAAGATTTTATTTATTTGACACAGAGAGAGAGAGAGCACAAGCAGGGGGAGCAGCAGGCAGAGGGAGAGGGAGAAGCAGGCTCTCCGCTGAGCAAGGAGTCCGATACGGGGCTCGATCCCAGGACGCTGGGATTGTGACCTGAGCCGAAGGCAGCCACTTAACCGACTGAGCCACCCAGGCGCCCCTAACTAACTGGAATTTAAATAAAAACTTAAAAAAAAAAGATTCCAATGTCATTTTTACAGAAGTAGAAAAAAAATCCTAAAACGTTTTGAAGTTTTTATAGTTACTTGGATTGTTTAATACTCTTTTGAAATGATGAACTATAACTTACTCACCCCCCCACCCCCCGCATCTTATTGAACCTTAAGGTCGATTTTGATTTTGGAGGTATTTGACAGTATAGCAATGAACAAGCAAACAAGATAGTGTGGAATTAACTGTAAAAAAAAAAAAAAATCTATTGAGTCTTTTAGCTAAGAACAGATTTTTACTTATTTTAGTCAGGGGTGAAATTCAGATGAAATATCAGAGAACAAATTGTCGACTCAGCTTTTATTCCTCTGTTGAAATTAGGGTAAAAACTTTAAATTATTTTTATGGTGCTTGATATGTTCCATTAACTTTTAAATTAAGGGTGTTTTTAAAATTTATTTGGTTTTTATTTATTTTAATTTTATTTAATTAATTTTATTTAATTAATTTAATTTTATTTGGTTTTTAGAATTTGGGGACTATCTCTAAATTTACTAAATGGAAAATTGGAAATTTTATGAAGCGTAAAAATACTGAGCCTTTTCACCCAGGAATAACCTCATAGGTTCTGGTTGGCAGTAGTCAGAGCTGCCATCACTGAGAAACTCCTTTGTGCTGGGTGCTCTGTATATCTCAGTGTCTTCCGTCATTACCAGTACTATTGATTGAATTGGGTAAAACGGATCCCAGAACCAGAACATTATGCTTGAGCCTAAGTTAGTGAACTAAAAATAAAATTGGTTTCTTAGCCATAGGATTTGGTTGATTAAATTGTAGGCCAGGCAACAAGTTCTTAAACCACAGAGTACCATGACTTCGTTTTTTTTGGCATTAACCGAACAGTGTTCTTTACACTGATGGTTCCATTTGTAAACTAGATCATGCCCTGCTTAGCTTTTGAATGCCTGGTAATAATGTGCCTTAATTGTGGGTCAGTGAAGCCAAACTAATTGCTTGTTGGGCTCTTGGATTGCCATTTTAATTTTCTGTATAATGCAGTCTGTACCAGAAATGCACAATGTATTGTCATCTAAGTAAAACTTATTAAAATCATCTTGCACACAACAGAATGCCTGATATTTTGTCCATAATCTTGCAAATTAAAAAAAAAATTGAATGGCATTACAGAGAGTTGTAATTTACAAGTACTCCTTTTTAAGAGCCTTTGTATCCTTTCCTTTGGAAGGTATACATAAAATGACCGCTATATGTTTTATATCAGTGAATAGCTTTCTTTACCAAGTGTTGTTTTGCTTTGTGCTTTTAATATGTTTGAAACGACAGTAATAGCATGCCCTTCTGAGATGGTATCGTATTTCAGACTGTGTAATTCACCCAATAAGATTGGTATTTATCCAGTGACTTTCCCTTTCAGTAAAAAAAAAAAAGAAATCTGTGCTGTGATTCTCAGCTCACAAAACACCAATCATAGGGGTTCCCTTTATAATTTGTAGGAAAAGTTCAGACATCTGAGATGGTTAGCATTCTTAACGTTTGTTTTCTCTCAGTCTCCCTTGACCAATGAGCAGACCTGCAGAGGACTTTGTTTTGACTCTTTACTAGTTTCATTCATTTAGCTAATAATTTATTGAGTAGCTGTTGAGTGCCAGGAACTTTTGTAGGTTTTGGGGATACCAAAGATTGATTTTTTTCTATTTATGATAAATATTTAGTCCTCGAGAAAAAAATCTTTGAGGCAAATCATAAGAGCTTTTTAAAATGATTTCAGAAATGGAGTAATATAAATAAGAAGCATCTAGTAAAGAATTTAATAGATGCCTATATCGGGTTTTTCATAGAAGTTAGCCCATTACCTGTTTTTCTTTTCTTTTTGTAGGTTATTCCTTATGAGAGTCATGGATATCCCCTATCTAAACTTGGAAGGACCAGACTGTAAGTGAATTTTTATTTTCTCATTGCATCTGCACATTGAAGTGTGTGGTCTGGAAGGGATAACAGGAAAAGTATTACTGAAGAAAGAGCTTCATTCACTTAAAAACAGGCAGTGATTTTGTGGTTGATATGAATAGTATGCTTAAGTTAATGGTGCCCTTGGGTCTTGATTAACTCATCTCTGTATTTATATTTTCCAGTTTATGCACGAGTTGAATTTTAAAAGAATATATATCTTCTCTTCATTATTTCGTTTTCACTCAGAGCTCTAAATTCATAATTTCCTATAAATACACAATAAATTTTGAGATGGCTAGCTATGTCAGTAACCATAAGTTCTCTGTTTTCCAGTCATTTGAGTATGTATATACTTGAGTTGGGTAGAGTTTTTTTTTTTTCCCCCTCTTTTTCTTTGAAAACCTTGGAAGGCCTGTCTATTTGGGAGGTGGTTGCTGCTGTTTTGGATTATTCTGTACTTTCTCCTCCTCGCTGTCCCACTCTTCTTTTCCATTGCTCTCTTTCTAGCCTTGGTTTATTTGCCTTAAAATCCATGCCACAGGGGTGTAGAAAAGGGTGAGCTGTCCCTGATGATAATAGTCATTGCAGTGATATGCGGAGTACATGTGTTGCACTCCAGATTAGACTTCTATTTTGATGCACTATTCTCGCAACAGTTCTGCAAGCTAAATACCATCATTCCCAATTTATAGCCACGAGTGGCTGGAGTGGTTTGGTCTCTTGCTCAGAGGTGCACAGTTAAGTGGCGGGTCTGAGATTAGAACACAAGACTGACTCAGGACTGCCTCTCCTTAACCTCAGTCCATTGGATTTGGATGGTGCGCTAAATACGCGGACAACTAGATTAATAGGAGAAAAACACTTAGTGAAATGTCTTGAACAAAGCAGTGTTTTTTTTTTTTTTAATTCCCTTGAAATAATTTTCACCAGAACTTCATGAGCAAAGACGGTCTGCATAGAATTGTCAGGGTTCAAACCATTGTGGGTTCTAGGAAATATCAGCCCAAGTTGAGGCTAAGATGGCAGAGTCCTGCCGTTCCTAAAAATATGTTTAGGAGTTGTTTGGTAATCATGAGTCATTCCCAGCAATTCCTCAAGTTAGCTGGGGATTAGTTTCATTAAAGAACCACTGGTGTATCATTCACTTTTCAGCTGTCAACCTCTTATCAAAAATTTGTCCCATAGTGCAACCGAAACGCGATCATGTTCTCCATGTGACTTTCCCCAAAGAGTGGAAAACCAGCGACCTTTACCAGCTTTTTAGTGCCTTTGGTAAGTAAATCATAAGTCCATATGTAGTTTTAGAATTTTGCTATGTTTTTGGTCTGTCCAGGTGGCTTTAGGTATAATGAATGACAGCTTCAGCTTGGATATGAAAGAATATTACTATGCAAGGGTTTAGTCTCAGTCATGGAATTTTTCAGGGTTTGGTATATTGGTATCTTTGTACTAACATGATCTGAGGCACTTTTAATAGCACCCCACAATAGAGTGCTATTATTAATCCACGGAAAGCAGAATACTATTGCTATGACTGCCCTTACTGCTGACCATGGAAAATAAACCTAGTCTGAGAATAAATCATTTTTAAGATTAAATTCAGAGAGAAGGTCTGTTTCATAAGGGCAGGCGGTCACTGCTTGACATTGAATAGTCCAAGCAGACGAACGCAGATGTTTGAGAGGGCCAAGAGATGAGTTATGTGTGCGGTAGGGCAGTTCTTCTAATTCCTTTTTATCAGGTCAGGTGATAGGTTGAAATGAACCGTCTTCTGATTAGGGTTTATAAAGACCTTTCTGACTGTAAGTCTTAGTAGTGCCTGTTTATTTTAACAAATATTCAAGCTGTTCTCTTTGGAAATTCTTGGATAAAGTAAAGACAGCACAAACCTAAAGGGCCAGTAATTAGACTGTTTAGTAAATGTTTATATACCGCCAAAACAGGGTAGTATGTAGCCATTTAAAAAATATTTGAAGAGTTTATGAAAAGATGGTAAAGTGTTTGTGTTTTACCATTTAGTGTAAAAAGCAGATACAAAGTAGAGTTCCTGTATAACTAATACTTTTTTAATACTTTGTATAGAAATCAGACTGAAAGGAGGCCTCGTGCTATTATCAGTGATTGTTTTAGATAGGTTTTTTTTTCTTCCTTGTTATGCTTTTTTGTATTTTGTATTTTTATTTTTATTTTTTAGGGAGGGAGGGAGAGAGAGAGACAGGGAGAGAGAGAAAGAAGAGGGGAGGGGCAGAGGGAGAGGGAGAGAATATTAAGGAGACTCCATGTCCAGCACAGAGCCTGACAAGGGGCTCGATCTCATGACCCTGAGATCATGACCTGAGCCGAAATCAAGAACTTAACCAACGGAGCCACCCAGGTGCCCCAGCTTTTCTGTGTTTTCTAAAATAAGCATCTATTTATTAGCTTTTATAAGCAAAACACTTTACAGACTTAATTTTTAGAAAAGTAAGTGAAAGCACGTATGTTTCAGGAAAGTTATCCTAGTCTTTGCAGACGGTCTCAACAACTTCTGAAATTCTAGTCCTACTTTTTAATTTAAATACAGATCTAGAAATGCAGTTGAATTTCACAGCTCATTTCTTTTGAGAGCTTTTGATGTTGTTGCTGTTTTTTCTCATCTTGTATTATTAAGTTCTTACCCCTATGTAGTCACCCTTTAATTGGCTAAATTAAGTAGAATGCTCTGAGTAGAATTTTGTTTTCATTTTAATTAAAAAGAATCAATTGTGTGATATTGGACAAGTAGCCTCTCTCTATCTTTGTGTCCTTATCAGAGACGATGACAGTGATGATGGTGATACCCCTTACTACATAAGCATTTCATGAGGATTAAATGCGCTGATTCATGGAAGGCATTTAGAATAGTATGTGGCACCTAGTAACTACTTAGGGCATGTTCACTATTATTATTTATCTAAAATACACAAGGTGGAGGAGTGACTTTTGTAATTGAGAAAGTCATTATGGCACCTTGCTGTGCAGCAGGGAGTGAGGTATTGTCCTATGACAGTGAGACAGGGCAGTTTGCAAGCATTCATAGTCTTTGAAAATTTTGGTAAGAATTAAAACATTTTTTCATTACTAAATTCCAGTGATGTTGACCCACTTCTAATTCTAGTCTTCTCATGTTTTTTCAAGAAGAGCGGTAGCCAAATAATTAGGCCTCTGCTTTCCCTTTGGTTTTCTGCCCCGCCACCCCCCTCCTTCCTTGCCCTTAGTGCTCTCCAGTGTTCTGTTGTGTCTGCAGCTAGTTAGCCTTTCTTTTTTTTTTTGTTTAAGATTTTATTTATTTATTTGACAGAGAGAGACACAGCGAGAGAGGGAACACAAGCAGGGAGAGTGGGAGAGGGAGAAGCAGGCTTCCCGCTGAGCAGGGAGCCCGATGCGGGGCTGGATCCCAGGATCCTAGGATCATGACCTGAGCCGAAGGCAAACGTTTAACGACTGAGGCGCCCCTAGTTAGCCTTTCTTTAAGATTTGTCTCTTCATGTGAAAATCGTTCCGTTTCACTAGACTGCTTTCTGCCCCTCTCAGTGGCTTTTCTCTGTTAGTCTCTCTTGGTTTTCTCTCTCTGACGCCTTCTTTTCCTTTGTTCCTCTTCTACTGTTTTCCTCACCTGGCCTTGACACCGACGTTGAATTTTTTGTACTTTTTGCTACATTGATTTATTTTATGTTTCCCATTCGTAATTTCCAAAGTTTGTGTCTCTAAAAATTTAGAAAGATGTGTTTTTGAATTTATGTGGTCTCTGATTTTTTTTGTGATCTTTTTCTTTCTTTTTTTAAAGATTTATGTATTTATTTGAGAGAGAGAAGAGAGAGTGCGAACAGGGGAAGGGGCAGAGGGAGAGAATGTCCAGGCAGACTTCCACTGAGTGCAGAGCCCAATGTGGGGCTCGGCATGGGGCTCAGTCTCACGACCCATGAGATCAGGACCTGAGCTGAAACCAAGAGTCGATGCTTAACCAACTGCACCACCCAGGTGCCCCTGTTGTGATCTTGATAGGAAAGAAATTGCCATCTCTGGCATGAGATTGGGCTGAAAGATGAAGTGCCCCAGGATTTAATCCAGAAGGATTTTTCTTTTGTTTTTAAAGCACATTTTTAAAGCTTCTTTTTTTTCCCTCCTGGCTTGTCTCTTTTCTTGAAGTGTTCACTGAAATAACTTCTGTGGTAGATTTAAGTTTTAGCTCTCTGGGGTGCCTAGATTTTGATCACATTTTAAAACAGTACCTCATCTCTGTTGAAATTAACGCATATTCTGAAATATATTAGATATGCAAATGAAGTCTGGTAGTGATCTAATTGGCCAAATGTTCCCTTTACTTTTACTTCAACATTGCAGGTAACATTCAGATATCCTGGATTGATGACACATCAGCATTTGTTTCTCTCAGCCAGCCCGAACAAGTGCAGATTGGTAAGTGCTTTGGACATTTGTTTTGTATATTAATAAAGTGGGAGCTCGTCCTCCTTATACTGTGGGTTCACTCAGCTGATTCACAAGCATTGTTGCCTGGTTTGTGTCTCTAAAATAAAGTAGATAATTAGTGAGTATCATGTGTAGGTGAGAAAAAAAGACCAGTTTATTAATTCATTAGGTATACTATGTAGTACGTTGCTTTACTTACCTCCTTTCTGTTCCCTTCCCATGGCACTTTTTCTAAAACGAGTTGCAGATTTGCTTGGAGAATTAGAAGTAGCAAATTGAGAGGAATGGGGAACACTGCCGTTCGCTCATCTCCATCCTTTTTCCACTTATTTATAAGTTTGTGTGCTCTATTCATTTCATTAAACCAAAAGATACTTTATTTGCTTTTAAAGTAGGATGGTAGAAAGATGGAGCACCACATCTCTTACTGGGCCCTAAATAATTTTGTTATTAACCATCTCAAAACATTCTATTTCCTTAGGATGAAAAGCTATTGACTAAAATATGTGTTGTTCAGCTACTTATTCAAATAGATTTCAAGTTTCTCTGGTGCTTGATAATGTAAGAGGGATAACATTATAAAGTGATACACCTAATTAATTTTTTTTAAAGATTTTATTCATTTATTTGAGAGAGAGCAAGGCAGCATGAATGAGGGGGAGGGGCATAAGGAGGGGGAGAAGCAGACTCCCCACTGGGAAGGGAGCCCAACACTGCACTCCATCCAAGGATTCTGAAATCATGACCTGAGCCAAAGGCAGATGCTTAACTGACTGAGCCACCCAGGCGCCCTGTAATTTAACAAGGTGCCACATACTAAAACTATATTTCTGAGAATGTAACTACATGAGTAATTATTATAGGGAAAACTTGCACAAATATACACATTCAGATCAGAGTATTTTGGTGTTTCTTCTTAATGCTGTGACCATTGCAGGAATACAGGCTATGTTGTAGTGAGAAGCTTAGGCTCTGGAATCATGCTGCTGCACAAGCTATCGTGTGACCTTGGGCAGGTTATTAAACCTTGAGAAGCTTCTTCTTATCTCTGTAAACTGAGGATGATAGTATGGACTTACTGGGGTTATTGTTAGGATTATATATATATATATATATATATATATATATATATATATATATATAGGATTTATATATATATAAAGCTTGGCCTAGCTTTGAACTTTTGTGATAGTTATTTAATAGTGGATTGCAGTGTGAGATGTACTTCGGGAGCACGTGACAGCAAGAATTGGTGTTGGATGCTGGGCGTGAATGCGGTCGCTTGTTAAATGTTTCGGTATTTGCATATTTCTCTGATCCACTCCCCCACAATCCTTGGAAAGACCATTGAGATGGCACCCAAAGGGACTGATTATTGGAGAGCTAAAGATAACTTCAGGGAGGGGGAAGGGACTCTGAGACTGAGAGCAAAGCGAGCGGTCCTGTGGCCGCAAGGACACGGAACTGAGAGCAAAGCGAGAGGTCCTGTGGCCGCAAGGACACGGAACTAGAACTCCCGGCTGGAGGTCTGGTTGCACCCCTTCTGCTCAGCGTCACTGTTTGGCCTTCCTGCTGGTCACACTTGGGTGACATTGAAACTCTGCAGTGGGATGGAAGGAGATGCACGGGCTTCAAAGCCAGACTGCCCCGCAGACTAACCTTGCCCCCACCACCTGTCAGGCATGTGTCTTTGGGCAGGTTACGTAAATTCTCTAGGCCACAGGCTTCTCCTTTGAGAGGTGGAGGCGGTGATGGTTACTTTGTGAAATGAGATCACGGACATTTAGTGCCCAGCAGGGAGCTCGGCTTTCTACGAGCAGGGCTTGACAAATGCTAGGGAGTTATTAAAATACCTGCTTTGGGGGCACCTGGGTGGCTCAGTCGTTAAGCGTCTGCCTTTGGCTTGGGTCATGATCCTGGGGTCCTGGGGTCGAGCCCCGCATTGGGCTCCCTGCTCGGCGGGAAGCCTGCTTCTCCCTCTCCCACTCCCGCTGCCTTTGTTCCCTCTCTCACTGTGTCTCTCTCTGTGAAATAAATAAATAAAATCTTAAAAAAAAAAAAAACCTGCTTTGTCTCCCTTGCTGTGAACAGTACAAATGAGAATGTGTAAAGGTGCTTGGAAATCTCTAAGACGATAGCTGGTGGTGTCTGCTTGCAAACACAAGCATATGGGTGTCAGCGCTTCTTTTCACGTTGCTGCTAAACCACATCTGCTGTCCAGTGATTTGCTCTCTCACTTATGACTGAAAGACGCCTCACACGGTAGCTTTCCAGCTCAGTATTTCAGTCTGTGATACCCGGCATCTGGGAGCTGCATTGCAGGATCACGTTGCCACAGAAGCACCTGCCATGTGATTTTTTGCCCACGTGTGTTGCTTCCCCGAAGGCAACATTGAGTCCATTGCCTTCCCCACTGACTCCTTCTCTAGTACCTGGGGCGCACCGTGGCTGGAGTAACTCAGTGTTTGTGTGAGTGGGTAACACAGGGAAGAGGCCAAGATGGAATCGTGCGCTTTTTACCTTTTTCCTCCTAGATGAAGTAGATGACTGTTGTCTCTACGTAGATGCAGCTTTACTGGGAAAGTCTAAGTTTCCACTATTCTCTCTTACACAAAAGACAATGCTTTTTTTTTGAGAGAGAAAGCGTGTACCAGTGGGGTGGGGGTAAGGGGGGGGTGGAGGGGCAGAGGGAGAGGGAGAAGCAGGCTTCCTGCTCAGCAGGAAGCCTGACTTGGGGCTCGATCCCAGGACCCCGGGATCATGACCTGAGCCGAAGGCAGATGCTTAACCGACTGAGCCACCGAGGCACCCCCCAAACCAACTCTTCACATAAATACCTGGCCATTTGCGCGTGCTGTTCCTGTGAGCCTACTTCTCTTTGCCGCAAGCCACCTTTGATTCTGCCATCCTCTTCCTCCAGAGCTTGGCTGTGTCCCACTTCCCTCCTCATCTCAGCTTAAACATCCATTTCTCTGGTTGTTTTCCCCCATTCCCTGTGCAGGGGATTGGGTCCCATTTTCTGTGCCGGCCTGGCATCCTTTACTGACACACCCTGTTAGACTGTCTTCCCTGGTAGACTGTAAACTCTCTGGGAGCAGGGACTAGACCTCTTGTTCACCGTTGTGTCTCAGTGCTCTGAGTAGCGTCTGACATTAGCGAGGATGTTAAATGTTTATTGAGCTGAGTAAGTGATACTCAAGGTATTAGGACTTAGAAATGCCTTCTCAAATGGGATAAATGTATCTGATGTCTCTGGTCTTTTGCTGTGATTTCTAAAATTATGCAGATGTTTCATTGAAAGACAGTGTAAAATCTGTTTTTTATAGTGGTAATTCTAATGATGAGAGAGACCCAGCATATCTAAAGTGCTGCAAACCCTATTAATGTTATCTTAAACAAATTACTTACTCATTTCAGCGGAAACAGAGGGCCTGTTAGATCAATAATGTAACATTGGAAAAATCATTAAATGCCTATTTATATAGCAGCTTATAATGGCTTCTTTGGCGCTGTTACAGACTAATTTTTGATTTACATTTAAGAAGTTTCTTCTTACCTGACACCTGTCTTTTTCTTTTGATAGTACTAAGTCTAATCAAGATTTTTTAAAAAGCCATTTTCCATATCTTGAATATGAAAGTTCTCTTTTTCTAGGGAACCTTGTTACACTATTAAAACCCTTCTCTGAAACTAATAATACAGTTTATGTTAATTAAATTGAATTGAAATAAAAAACTTAATTAAAAAAAACCTTCTACCTAGTGCCATTTGGTTTGATTGCTGATTTTTTGTTTGTTTGCAAGAGGTGAGGCGAGGGTTCCTGTGGCTTTGGGGTGTTCAGGTGGTGATAGCCCATACCAGCCATACATTCAGCATTGTTCCCTTGTAGCTCTTCAGGTAGGATAGTACATGACCATAGAGAACATCACCTAGTCTCACTGTTTGAGAACTTTCCTCAAAGTAGCAGAGTAAGAAATCACTTTTTTTTTTTTTTAAGATTTTATTTATTTATTAGAGAGAGAGAGAGAATGAGCAGGGGGGAGGAGAGGAGGGAGAGGGAGAAACAGACTCCCCGCTGAGCAGGGAGCCCTATGCAGGACTCGATCCCAGGACCCTGGAATCGTGACCGGAGCGGAAGGCAGACACTTAAATGACTGAGCCATCCAGACGCCCAAGAAATCACCTTTAAGGGTCACATCTGCACAGCTCATTCATTTTTAAGATTTCTATATTCCTTTTTTTTTTTTTTTAAGATTTTATTTATTTATTTGACAGAGTGAGACACAGCGAGAGAGGGAACACAAGCAGGGGGAGCAGCAGGCAGAGGGAGAAGCAGACTCCCCGCTGAGCAGAGAGTCTGACGTGGGGCTCGATCCCAGGACCCTGAGATCATGACCCGAGGCGAAGGCAGACACTTAACGACTGAGCCACCCAGGCGCCCCTAAGATTTTTATATTCCTAATGTAGTTTTATTAAATGGGGGAGGAGCCCCAGAAATATTTTAAAAGTCAGAGAACCTTCTAGTCATATTCTCAATATTTAGACATTGTTTTTGAGTGTTCTAAATGCATTAGAAATTTTCATATGAATAGCTTGAGAAAAATAACCTTTTCATTTATTTTGAAAGCTGGAAATGCAGCACACTACCAGAAAGTTTTAAAAAGCAAAAATTGATAAAGGCACTTTAGAAGAGGTAGAAACCTGACAATTATTTTGTAAAGGCAGCACAAATTCAGGTAGTTGTAGAAGTTCCTGATAATGCCGCCGTAGGAGCTTGTTCAGGACGATGTGTGGGGATGGAGGGAGAGACTTGCTTCACTTCAGTCGAGGGTATGGTTGTGTTTATATTAAATTGTACTTTTAGACGCATAGCTTTTATTTGTGCTGAACAGATGAATATTAGAGTTGTGAATATGACTCGAGGCAATCGTTCAGCTGTTTTGCTAAAAGGTGCTTATAACTTTAAACTTTATGTGTTTTTTGTTTTCCTTCTAATGTCTGCAGAATTTGTAGTGATAACCGCTTGCTTCACATGTGATATTGGTGATTGGTGTTCTCATTTTTCCTTGATCACACTAGCTGGGGGTTACTGACTTTTTTCTAAGATTTTTATTTATTTGAGAGAGAGAGAGAGAGAGCAAGCACGTACAAGTGGGGGAGGGGCAGAAGGAGAGGGAGAAGCAGACTTCCCGCTGAGCAGGGAGCCCACCTCGGGGCTTGATCCCAGGACCCCAAGATCATGATCTGAGCCGAAGGCAGATGCTTAACTAACTGAGCCACCCAGGTGCCCCTGGGGATTACTGATTTTGATGGTCTCGGCAAAGAACCAACTTTTGGTTTAGTTCATTTTCTGTATTGTTTGTTTTTGTCTATTTACTGGGTTTCTGCTTTTTTTCTCCCTTTTTTCCCTTTCCTTTTTGTTTTAAAGGTTTATTTCAGAGAGAGAGAAAAATGTGCATGAGCACAAGAAGGAGGAGCAGAGGGAGAGGGAGAGAGAATCTCAAGCAGACTGTGCACTGAGCGTGGAGCCCGATGCGAGGCTCGATCTCACAACCCTGAGATCCTGACCTGAGCCGAAACCAAGAGTTGGCTGTTTAGCTGACTGCGCCACCCAGGCATCCCCCTTTTTTAAAGTTTATTTAATCTCTGTACCCAACGTGGGGCTCAAACTTGTGACCCCAAAATGAAGAGGTACACACTCCTCCGACTGAGCCAGCCAGGCACCCCCTTTCCTTCCTTTTACTTGCTTTGGGTTTACTTTGCCCTCCTTCTTCCCACTTCTTGAGCTAGAACCATATGTGATTGATTTTTAAAAACTTTTCTAGAGGTTTCTGGGTGGCTCAGTCAGTGAAGTGTCCTACTCTTGATCTCGGCTCGGGTCTTGATCTCACAGTTGTGAGTTCAAGCCCTGCGTTGGGCTCCATGCTGGGCATGGAGCCTACTTTAAAAAAAAAAAAAAATTCTAAAATATTTTACGCCTGGCCTTCTGGAGATTGCCCCTGGGTCAGTATAGCTTCGTGGTCAGCCAATGATTGGTCCAGTGTGTGCTTAAACACCTTGAAAACCAGTGAGGCTTCCACCCTTTGCCAGCTGGGTTGGGGAAGACATTCAGCATTCAAGCAGTTTGCAAGTCTTCCCCATTTCTTACTTTCAGCTGTACCTTCTCGTCTACTGTGTAGGTGTGCCAGCCCTCCCCGCCAAGCTAGTGTTCTGGATTTAGCCAAGACTCTTTCCTACTCATTGATTTTGACCTTTTGTTTCTAATACAAACATTTACAGCCACAGATTATTCTCTAAGCACTGCTGTAGGTGCATCCCACAAATCACATGTCGTAATTCCATTATTATTAAGTTAGATAGCCAGGTGCCCCTTTTGTTTTTGTGTTTTTTATGTTTGCCTGTCCTTTTCTTTCAACTTATCTGTGTATATATGTGTAATTATTTCCATGCTTTTGTCATTTTAAAACTTGTTCTTTGTTCCCTCTGTTTCTGTTCCTTTGTTTCTCTCTCTCCTGTCCTCTTTTGCATTGTTTGAAATTTTTGAAGAATTCCATTTTAATTTCTCTCTTGCCTTCTTATTTTTTATTTTTATTTTATTTTATTTTTTTAAGATTTTATTATTAGAGAGATAGAACAAGTAGGCAGAGAGGCAGGCAGAGGGAGAGGGAGAAGCAAGCTCCCCGCCGAGCAGGGAGCCAAATGCGGGGCTCGATCCCAGGACCCTGGGATCATGACCTGAGCCGAAGGCAGCCGCTTAACCGACTGAGCCACCCAGGTGCCCCTCTCTTGCCTTTTTAATGCTATCTCTTTGCATTATTTTTTAGTGGTTGCTTTAGAAATTTTAACATCCATCCATACCTTTTCACAGTCTACTTAGAGTTCGTATTATACCACTTCACATGTAATGAGGAAACCTTATATGCATATAGGGCCATTTATTCCAATCCCCATTGGTTTTCATGCTGTAGTTGCCATATATATAAATGTGCATACATTATAAATCCTGCTAAGTGGTGTTATAATTTTGTTTTAAACAGTCATAAGTATTTTAAGAAATTAAAAGGCTAAATTATTTTCTCTTTACCCTGATATTTACCATTTTAGGTGTCTTCATTCATTCCTGAAGATCCAAGTTTCTTTTGAGTATCATCTCACTTCAGCCTTCAGAACTTCCATTAGTATTTCTTTTTTTTTTTTTTTTTTAAAGATTTTATTTATTTATTTGACAGACACAGCGAGAGAGGGAACACAAGCAGGGGGAATGGGAGAGGGAGAAGCAGGCTTCCCGCCAAGCAGAGAGCCCGACGTGGGGCTCGATCCCAGGACCCTGGGATCATCACCTGAGCCAAAGGCAGATGCTTAAACGACTGAGCCACCCAGGCGCCCCTGCCTCATTGTTGCCATATAGGTATTCAAGATTTTCTCTTTGTCATTGGATCATTGGTTTTCAGCAGTTCGACTATGATGTACTTAGGCATGGCTTTCTTTGTAATTACCATGTTGGGGTTGACGGAGCTTCTTGAATCTGTAAACTTAATTTTTAAAATTTTAAAAAAGATTGTGTTATTTTTTTAAAGTAATCTTTACACCCAACATGGGGCTCAAACTCACAACCCCGAGATCAAGAGTCTCATGTTCTACTACTGCGCCAGCCAGGCACCCCTTGAATCTGTAAATTTATGTCTTTCACTAGATTTAGGAAGCTTTTAGACATTATTCAAATATTTTTTTCCTGTCCTATATTCTCTTGCCTCTCCTCCTGGGGACTCCAGTTACCTATATGTAGGAGACCTTTGGAAAAAAAAAAAAAAGCTTTTATTTATTTATTTATTTATTTATTTATTTATGTATGTATGTATGTATGTATGTTTCTTCACCTCAGTGAACATAATTAGAATAGCCTGTTTAAAGTCTTTGTCTAATAATTCCAACATCTGTATCACCTAGATGTTGGCACCTGTTGATCACTTTTCCCTTGAGAATGAGTCATGTTTTCTTGGCTCTTCATATGTCAAATAACTTGGGATTGTTTCCTGGACATGTGAATGTTCTTTTGTGGATACTCTGTAGTCACTTACATTCCCTCAGAAGAGTGTTGATATTTTTGTTCTAGTTTTAGCAAGCATTTAACTTACTTAAACTCACACTACAAACTCTTGCATGTCTGCGGTGGGAGGTGGCTCAGATTCTGAGCTCAGACTGCCATCAGTCTGACACATGCACGGTTAAGTAAAGGGTCAGCCAGACACATGGGCTGAGTCTTTACACCCAATTTGGAGTTCCCATTTTCTGGTTTCTTCCGTTCTAGGATTCCTTTCCCACTCTGTTGCCAGTGGTTGCCTCATGCTTCTGGTTCCTCCTACCAGGAAGACATAGGACTTTTCTCTTACAGTTTTAGGTGCTTCATGCCCCTGTCCCTGCAATTTCACCTTCGGGCATAGTCACACAAAAAGACCCCAGGAAATTCACTTTGTGCCAGCTTGCTTCCTCCAGTTTTTGACTCCTTTGCAAAATCTACCTGTTTCTGTTCATGTTCCAGAGCCCTTAAATACTTGTTTTTTATTTTTTTTTGCATTTTTTCCTAGAGCTTATAGTTGTTATCAGCAGAAAAGTTGATTTGTTAGCTTATCCCTCCAATCCTGGAGGCAGAACACCTTTACCTGTGCTTTTTAGTTGTTGCTCTTATAGTTTCTGCTTTCGATGCCCCACTTCCAGCCATATTATACCATGTTTAAACTACCTCTTTCTGTTTGTTAAATAACGTTTTAAGAAAATAGCATGTTAATGCATTAAAAATAAAAAACCATGTGACTTACCTCTTTTAACCAATGAAAACTGACTTCAGTTCAGTTCCTTTTGGGTAGGCATGCATACCAATAGACAAAATCCAGACAAAATATTTGAATATCTTTTGTTTCTATTTGTGGTCATTTTCATCTTTGGCTAGTGTGTTATTGTATATTTATTCTTGTCAAAGAGGAAATGTACAAAACACTCAAGAAAAACCAAAAAAATGAATGTTTTTCCTTTCATGTTAATTTTCCTAATCTTAAACCTTGCATAGTGTTGGTTTACAACAATTATCTTGAATTATAAATATAGCAATAGATAAATGAGTTCAACTGTGACGTGACTTTATAAGGGTTCTATTAAATAAGCTTGTTTTAGAGGAAGAGGCTGATAACTTACTTGTGTGTTTAAATGTATATATGATTTTCATACCGTAAGTGCTGCATCCTGGAAACAATATATTTGTTCTTATACACGCAAGGTTTTTATAGTAATGGCTTGTTGATAAAGGAAAAACATTATTAATGAGACGTGTGAATGTCTGTGTTTTGTGTATATATCTTCTGATGAAAACTTAAAGCAGCTGACTTTTTTTTTTAAACTCCTCTAAGTCACTTAATCCACAAAAAGCACTGTGGAAAATTTTAACAGTATTTATTAAGAGCCTTCTTGTTTTCCTAATTCCCCCATGTGTTTAATCTCGAGAGTTAGCAGTCTTACACATCTGTCCTATGAAATCTGTTATCAGGCAGATTTATTTGAGAGTAACAATAACTTGGACTCCCCCTAATTAGTATTCTTTAGGGCATTAGCTGGTATGAGAATGGGGCAGAAAGCTTCCTGACTTCCAGATAAGGCTTCCCAAGTTCTTAATACAATTACCAGCGTTAAAGCAGCAGTGACAGAATGAGTTCTGTGGCAGTGAGAACCTAGCCGGGAGAAAGAAATGCAGTGTTTGTGCTCTAGAGGCTGAATCTTCGTGTTCTGTTAATTTGTTTCTGGTCCAGAGCATTGGGTTTGATATTTGTGTTCTAGAGGCCATGTTGTCTGGATCTAAGAATATCAGCTTTATGTTGCACTATCCGAATATTCAGCAGATCTGTCATATTTAATTGTAGTATCATTCATAGCAAACTGCTTATGTTGTGTTCTCCTGCCCCAGGTTTTAGAAGTAAATCAAATTCATTGTTGAAAACGTGAAAAATATTTGAAAATATGAAGAAGAAAACAATCACGGTCTCACAACCTAGACATTAATACTAGTAGTAGTTTGATTCGTATTTCTTTTCTAGTTGTTTTATTTTGTGGAGGTGAGTATTTTCATAACTTTTTAATATCAGTTGGGATCTGACTTCAGATGCATTTTTGGATCTGCTTTTTTGGTTAATATTAGGTCATGAGCATTTCTCATGCTGTCACATGGTTTTCTGGAAGAGATTTCTTTTAATGGATGCATTGCATTTCACACAACTTATTTAACTATACCTGTTTTGGATGACAAGTGTTTATTATTTCAAATTCTTTAGTTTTTTAAAATTTTTAAAATGTTTTTTAAAGATTTTATTTATTTGACAGAGAGCTAGAGAGCACAGGCAGTGGGGAGGGAGAAACAGGCCCCTAGCTGAGCAGAGGGCCTGACATGGGGCTCCATCCCAGGACCCGGGGATCAACCTGAGCCGAAGGCAGATGCTTAACTGACTGAGCCACCCAGGCGCCCTAAATTCTTTAAAGAGCATCTTGTACCTTAGTCTTTGTATCTTTCATTTTTAAAAATAAATTCTGAAGAAGCAAAATCATTAGATTCAAATGATCTTGAAAAAAACCCTAAAAACAACTCCGTTTTTTCCTATTAAACAGTGATGATTTATTTTTGTTAATAGAAAAATTTTAAACTACCAGAAAACTAAAAAAATTGCCCAGTGCCCCTCTCTTTATTAGTGAAGATAATTGCAGTAATATTTGAGATATACCTTTCCACTGTGGTATTTAAGTGTATATTTCATCTAAGATAATGTATATTTTGCATATTGTTTTACAGTTCTTTTAACAGTTCTCTTTGTGGACATTTACTTTAAGCAATTTTAGGACTCTCGACTCCTGTTCTAAAATAAGCTTTTATTTATTTATTTTTTCTTTAATAAAGATTTTATTTATTTATTTGAGAGAGAATGAGATAGAGAGCATGAGAGGGGGGAGGGTCAGAGGGAGAAGCAGACTCCCTGCTGAGCAGGGAGCCCGATGTGGGACTCGATCCTGGGACTCCAGGATCATGACCTGAGCCGAAGGCAGTCGCTTAACCAACTGAGCCACCCAGGCGCCCCCATTTATTCTTCTGATTGAGCTTTAGAATCGTTTTGTTAGGGTCACTCAGAAAGCCCCCTGGGATTTTTCACTGACATTTTAACAAATTAATTGTATCGACGTCTTTATTTGGACATACTGAATCTGTATGACCAGGAATATAATGTGTCTCCGTACGCACTTAGATAATCTCGTGTATCCTTGAATGCAGTGGTAAGTTTGATTGTTGATATTTTTATTGTGCATACTATTTAGGGTTATGCAGAATACTTTGGAAAGCAAGGACCATTGTGCCTGATTTAGTACCACAGTCGTAGTTCGCTCTTGGCAAATTGTTGGAATGTGGGTGGCACTAGGGGACTTAAAGCGGAGATCCATCTGCCTGATTGCTTTCAGGCCCCTGACGACTACCTTTGAGGACTCAGTGTAAATGTTGTGTCTCTGATTCTTATTCCTGAGGCTTCCAGGGCCAATTGGTGGTGTTTTTGTCATCGGAGATAGTGAACTGGCTGGTTAAGTAGGTGAGCTGTGTCCATCTTTACACGTTTGCATTGTTTTCTCATCTGCGATTCCATGTTTCACAACCTGACGGTTTTTAAAAATGAAATAAATCTGGTTTTAGGGAATTTAAAATAGTATAAGTGAAATGATTTGGGGGCACTTCAGTGGCTAATTAAAAATACTGTCTTGTTACTAAAAATGTTACCAGTGAATCTCTTGGGGTGGTGGGATTACAGGTAGTTTTACTTTATTGTGGGTTTTTTTCATTTTTGGACTTTTTTCGAGTGACAGGTATGACCTAGGTGTTAAAATATTTAAAGTTAAGACGAAAACATTATTACTTGCCTTTTTATGTGTATAGGAGCACAGCACAGGGTAACGTCTTGCTTTTGAAACTCTTCCGATGGCTGGCAGAGTTGGTCCTTCATATGGTTGACCATAGTTATTTTGTGGTATCTTTTTTCTAATCATGAAAGTTACGGAATTAGTTTCTCTGGGTTTTCCTCCTTCAACTTGTTGGTTTAAACCTCCTGTTCTGGGGGCGCCTGGGTGGCTCAGTCGTTAGGCGTCTGCCTTCAGCTCGGGTCATGATCCCAGGGTCCTGGGATGGAGCCCCGCATTGGGCTCCCTGCTCAGCGTTATCCCTCTCCCACTCCCCCTGCTTGTGTTCCCTCTCTCACTGTGTCTCTTTCTGTCAAATAAATAAATAAAATCTTAAAAAGAAAAAAAAAATAAACCTCCTGTTCTGAAAAGGTGAATATGAAACTGTTTTGAAACATGCTTTTTATTGGTAATATTTCCACTGTTGGCTATTTTTACAACCTGTCTTTTCTCTTTTGTCCTGGAAAGAAGCCCAAATATCACTTTAATAACAGGCTGACTGTCAACTTCGTTATGTTTAGCAATAATGCCAGAAAATGCTAGACCACTGGAGTGTTGGGTAACTGATAATTGATGGTGGTGGTGACCCTAGCACTTCAGACCATGGTTTTGCCTTAACGTCTACACCCCACGTCAGTATATTGAGGCATTACTTGGTGCTTTTCATGTTGTAGGATTATAAAAAGCAAACATTGCTTAAAATAACTTAAAACAGGGGTGCCTGAGTGGCTCAGTCGGTTGAGTGTCTGCCTTTGGCTCAGGTCATGATCCCAGCGTCCTGGGATCGAGCCCCGCATCGGGCTCCCTGCTCTGTGGGAAGCCTGCTTCTCCCTCTCCCTCTGCCTACTGCTCTGCCTACTTGTGCTCCCCCTCTCTCTGTCAGATAAATAAATAAAATCTTAAAAAAAAAAGCAACTTAAATCACACTAACTAGTAGGAATGCCCTTTGTCCTTTCTGTATGTTAATTGGAGAAATGTGGGGAACTGATTTGTTTTCCAATTGCATCAAAGGCCAGGAAGCAAACTGCTATGGTCTTGGGAAAAGGAACCTAGAAAAGACAACACAGTAAAATAAAACTTTGAAACTGGGGTTTCCCCCCCACCGACACACAAATCCTATATTGTTATTATAGAGGTAATAGAAGGAAAATAAATCATGACGGCATATTATATAGCAAAAAGAAATATGAGATACATATAGGGCACCTACTGATTTTAGTAACTGTTAATTCCCAAAATAAGTTTCTATCACTTTGAAGCATGAGCAGGGTCACATTTAGGTGTGCATTTTTGTAATTGCGTTTCAGATGGTGTATAAGCCTTCCTGACTTATCACTGTATATTGCTAGGTACCTTTATGTGTCTGGGTTCAGTGTTATTTATAGTAACAGAGAAGAGTAATTATGAAGGGATTTTGCAAGGTTTTTAACAAGATGGTTCTCTTTTGAAATCTGCAGTGTTAATCTTTGCATAAATATTTGTCTGTCTACTGCTGAAGAAACAGAAGGACTAAATTTAGATGGGGAATAGAGATGAAATAATAGTCTTTGCACTCAAGGAATTCATGGTCTAATGATGCAGACAGGTATCTAGACAGCGGGTGCATCAGTGCATGCTCAGTGCTGTGACGAGGGAGAACCCACCCAGGCTAGCATGAAGATGCAGAGAAGGGTCAACCGGGAAGGCTTCCTGGAGTAGGTGATGCCTATGCCGATCCCAGGAGGTGGCCTGGTACAGGAAGGCTGAGAAAGCTTTAGTGAAGAGTGGAACCAGTACATCCTTTGGTAGGAGTGGAGCAGAGGGTCTGTGTGGTGGAATAGCCTTGGGGGGTGGGGATTAGAAGGTAGAAACACAGAATTTGTGTGTTAAAAATACGAGTTTGAATTTCATCCTTCGTATAAATCTTGCTGTAATGTTGGTTTGGGTTTTTTTTTTTTAATTAAATCAAGTTTTAAAAATAAAATATTACATTTAACTAGTTTTCTTTTAGAAGTCTGGGGCTTTTGAAAGAATTTCCAGGTGTTGGGTGCCAAGATTGTTGACCAAACAAGGAGCTGCTTTTGGAGAGCCGGATTGTTGTCAGAGTTTGCCCCCACCCCAGCCCCGCGGCACTCTTCCATAAGCGTATGGTGGTGTTATAGCACTGAGTCAAAAATAGATGTACATATTCGAACAAGTTCTATTTATTTTTAAAGGTCTAGAAGGTTGCTTTTGCATTTACTCTAGTTCATAGCCTTCTCTAAGAGACTGAGGCCAAATTGAATTTATCTGGGAACCTGCCACATCTATAAATGCTACACAGAGTAATAAATGGGCCATTGGCTTCCAAGAATTGGTGACAGTGTACTTCAGTTCCTAATTTAGAGTTCATGAAAATTATCCCTTGACAAACAAGATTATAAAAAAAGAAGTTCTGCTTGACGGATCCATCTTTTGATAAACAGCTAAATGTTGTTGACACAAACATTGCTGGAGTGAGTCAAGGTAGGGAGTAAATGACCGGCCGAAGGAATGCAGTTGGCAGGTGTTTCTGTGTTCAGGGGAATGGGAGGTGACTGAGCCAAATCTTGTCCCACTTGCTTTGCCTCACTCAGTAGACTAGGCTGGTGGGGAATCGTGTGGTCGTAATTTTACATCCTTGGTATCTGGGAAGGTGCTAGGCCAGAGCTGGGGAGGCTTGGATGAGAGGCCTGGGTGTGGTCCTTGAGAGAGGGCTGAGAAGAGGGAGGGGCGTGCGAGCACAAGAGATAGGAATCAAAGTGGTTGTGGGTGACAGTGTTCCTCAGACGGTAGTTCACGCTCTCTCTCGGTGGGTTGTGAAATCGTTTTTGTGAGTGTGACCGGCATTTTTATGAAAGGAAGGAGTTAGAAACTTTCCGAGTGAGTCCCATGTCCTAAAGGTGAGCTTGCTTTTTTTGATGTAACCTTTTTCAGGTATAAATCTGTACATGTGGATGTACATGTATGCGCACCAGATTGTAATAAAAATGTCTCGTTGCAGGCCGTGGTCACAAAGGTTTGAACTCACATGCTTTAGGAAACTTCCATGTGTGCTGAACACTGTGGCAGGTGTTAGTAGTAGGGAAGGAAGTGAGGGTAGCTCTGACAAAGATCTTGATCCTCAGGTGCTTCCTGTTCCAGAGCAGTTTGGGGCCAGGGATTCATGTGGCTGGCACCTGGGAGGAATGCTCATTCCTTTATGTCTCCATTGGCCAGGAGGAGACTTCCATGCTTCTCACCAAGAAGGAGACATTATGGTTAAACATCTCACCCTGCTCTCCATCCCCTTTGCTTGGGCCTCCTTGTGGAAGGAAGACAAATGTCATATCTGATGAATAAAGTCAGGAAGAAGCTGACACCCCAAGGGCCTTTTTGACCAGGGGGTAGGACCATTGCGTTGAAGAAGGCAGGCCTGGAAACCAGTTTCTGGGGTCCCTTCTGGCAGCAGAGACTGGGAAATCGTTGAGAGTGTAGAGGCTCCTTGCAGCTGTCCTGTCTCTTCACTGAGGGGGTCTCCTGGTCTGGATTCCTTAGGCGGTGGCAGCAGCTATAGTCGGAAGCCCCCATTACCTCAGGCCCAAGATCCATCTCCAGCATCATCTGCTAAGGACTCCTCTATTTTGGGGGAATATGCAGGTGATGCTGAGTCATCATTAGCTCTCCCATCTTTACCTCAACTTGTTAGGACCCGTAAGAGAGGATGATGCTCCCTACCTGTCGTTCCCTACCCGTGGGAGATGTGGTTGGGAAGGGTCAGATTCAGAGGGCTCTGGTTGCCGTTACTGTCCCCGTGGTGTGTGAGCAGCGGAAGGCCTCTTTTGTACACCCGGTGGGGTAGGGGTGTGACTCTGGTAGCGTGATAAGGAATTTCTTTGACGGGGCATGACAGGTTCTGCGGGATGGGAGAGCTGAGAGGCTGGGTGTGGCTGTATTGTGTCCAAAAGCGGAATGACAATCAGGAGTGACCTCCGGTTAACATTTTTTATGTTCCGGGGTTGGTCTCTGAGGGTGTTTACTTACCCCTGACATTGTTCAGATTTTGTGAGAACAAAATTTTCTGGTTTGCCACCCTTCTGCGTTAATTACCAAACAGTTAAAGTGCGTTTTAGCTCCGGACGTGACTTTCTGTGTGTTAATTAACGTTTCACCAGCCAGAAGGTGGTGCTGTCGTGCTGGCAGCCGACCCACCTTTCCCTTGGCAAGTCAGACTTGGATCTAAATGCTTATTCATGCTAAGTAATGTGGGCAGATTTAGCATGCGGTGTTCACAGCGTAGCCCTCGTGCAGTGTGTCACCAGATAGGCAACGTGGAATGTTCGTGGGACCAAAGCTTCAGAATCTGGGGCTAGGGAAACCCGACACTGGGGCCTTGGTTAAGGTGCTTGCTCAGGGCCACCTTTGCACTTGGGGTAAAGTGACACTCTTGGAGTCAGGACGAAAACATCTTTTCGGTGCTGTGTTTGTTCCTACACTGGCCCCTGTACTCACAGAGGACAAGGAAAGACTGAAGAAAGAGGCAGACCACTCCGGACGGTAGGCAGCAGGTTTAATAAAGCAAGGGAACTTACTTACCAGGCTTGTCTTGGGCGCCGCAAGATGAATAGATCTCTGCACCTGTTGGCCAGAATATTCAAAGTTTATGTAGAGGCCTTAATGGGGTTAAGTCACGTGTACTGTCCAGATGGTCTCCACACCACCTTACTGTCTCAAGGCTGTGTCCTTGGAACAGCTCCCACTGTGGGAACGGTAGGCAGGGAAGGACAGGGAAGGGGGTGAGGATCCTCTGATTGCCCGGAGCCATCTCATGGGTCAGCTGGAGGTCACGTCCTCACCATTATCTCCTCCAACGTGGGTTTGATCTCTGTGCAGTCTTGCATGATTTGGTTTGAAGACTTATGCATAGAGATTGAGAGACATTTCCATAGACAGAAAACCGTTTTTCCTGTTCTTTTTTTGGAAAAGATCTGAGTACCTAGAGGAAAACTCATGAATTAAGTTTATAAGAAATACTGTGCACAATTCAGTGCTTAATTGACAACTCAACCAAGCTGAAATACCTGAGCCATCTCTCAATTTATTTTGACCACTTGGAAGAAACCCAGATGGTATGATGGTCTTGGAGTAAAGCTGTATGATCTTGGGTGCCTGACTTTACCTCTCCGAGCCTTCAGCTGTGAGATGTCAATGGGAAAATCTGCTGCTCAGGGCTGGGAAGAATTGATGGAGGTAGTAAAGGCACGAGCTGCTCGGTCAGTGTTCACTTCTTCCCCTGTGTCCCCCCTTTCTGCAATTCAGACATTAAAATAATATTGCTAACTTGATTTTACTAAAAGTATGCATGGCAGCACTGTGGAAACTGAGTGCAAAAGCTCTCGGTGTTTGTTTGCTCAGCTTGCAGAATGACCGTGGCCCTCAGGGGAGGCCATGCTTGTTGCCGTAACTTGACTTCCAGTTGAAATCTTCCCCGCCCGTACCTTCTGAACAAAAGACCAAAACTGTTGCCACAGCGATTTTCAGTTGTCTGCCCTTTTCTTTCCCGTGGCTCCTGACAGCTGGGTTGCCGTTCTAATTCACCTCTTATCCTTGCAGTTGGGGTCTCCCTCGGAGCCTTCTCGGTGGGTCCACTTCACTACTTAGGGGGCAGCTCTCTGTTACGGGGGTTAGCTCTTGAGAAGGGTCACCAGTAACGGGAGGATTCTGGATTCCGCAGACACAGAGAAGTCTGTAAGATTGCTCTAAGGTAGGTCTGTGGATCTATTCTCAGACTTGGTTTGGGAAGCTGGTTTGGGAATGGTCTTAGAAGTACAGTCAGCCCTCATTCTGCACAGATTTGGTGTTTGTGCATTTACCTACTCGTTAAAATTTTTCTGTAACCTCAAAATCAGCACTCACAGAGCTTCTGTGGTCATTCACGGACATGCACAGAAGGCCGAAAATCGGAGTCACCCGATGCACACGGTCCCCAGTTGAGGTGGAACAAGGCGACGCTCTGCCTTCACGTTGTAGCTCTCGACTATAAACAAGTGCCCTTTCACAGCCTGTGTAGTGCCACGTTTTCTGTAGTTTTGTACTTTTTGCAACAGCCCCCCCGCCCCCACTGGCGTGGTGCCCAAATGCTGTCCAGTGTTCCAGAGCACGGAAAGACTGTGATGTGCCTTATGGAGAACATATGGCTGTCAGATACACTTCGTCCAGGCACGACTTACAGTGCTGTTGTTGGCAAGGGCAATATTAAGGAATCAACAATGTATATTAAATAAGGTATCTTGAAACAGAAACACACACAAAGCAAGAGGGCATGTTGATTGGTTGATGAAATGTGTCTCTCACCCTGGTTTTCCGCAGGAGCCGGGGTTCAGAGACTCTACTGTTTGTTCCTTTCTGCCTGCCTTGCTCCTTCAGGGGGTTCAGCCCAGGAGAAGGATTTCTGGGCTGCCTGCTCTTTATTTGTTTTTCAAGGACAGGTACCTATTGCAGAGCTTCTAGAGAGCGTTCTGGCTCCTGCGTGACGGGAACACTGGGCTGTCGTCGTGACGCAGCCTAGCAGGGGGCTTGCACACTAGCAGCAGTGTGCATAGACACGTAGGTGAATGGAGACATAGGGTCTTGGGTGAGATGAGAACATCGAGCTGTATCCTCAGTTTATCAGGACTTTGATCATTTTTAAAAAATTACAGTTGCCTAGCTAAAGGATGGAGACTTGTTAAATTCAGTTGTACGTTGAACGTCTGTGCTTTTAATTCTGTGCCTTGAATTTGACTTGAATCAGAGATGGTGTTGTCTCTATTTCTTTTTCTTGATATCAGTCCTCTGATCATCAGCTTCTACCTTAACGTTTCCATTCCAAGGTGAGGCTTGGGAAGACCAGGGCTGTGTGGCTTTCCTGGCCAGCCTCTTCATTTCAGCCTCATTTTAACTGGTGCCTTGGCCCTTGGGAGAAGAGTAAAAAGTAGTGGAGGATTCTTTTCGTTCTAGTCGGGAAAGGAACACGTAGCAGATTTGGTTGAAATCAAAGTGAGAACACCGAGTGTCCCATTACGCAGTCTGTCTTCTTACCTGTGTACATGGAACGCACGGAAGCCTTTGCCTAGTGGAGCCTACATTTTAAGAAAAGCATTGTTTTTAGGTCTGTCGAGCTAATCAAATCCTTGGATTCACTGCACAGCTCTGACCTGCCCTTTGGCCTGCAGGACCCCTTAACAGGTGGGTGATGAGGAGAGGCAGCTTCGCGTGTGCTGGACGCGCCGTGCCGGACCACCCTCCACCCTGGTGGTCACCAGCCGGCTCACCACCTCCTTCACTCATGTGCCTGGAAGTCTGTTCTACAGACACGGCCGCCCCGACTTTCCTTGGAATGGGGTGTCTCAGCACCCTACCTCCATCTGAGAATGACGGGGTGCCCTGTCTTGCTGTCTTGGGGCAGGGAGGGTGGTGCCCCTTTCGTGCCCGCAGCGTTGACGGGATCATTATCAGTATTAAGTACTGACACTGACAGGCCTTGGCCAACTTCAAGCCGGGCTTCCTGCATTTTCCAGGCGCATCCTTATCTTTCAGAGGGGAGGGCGTCCTCTGTTTCATTTCTTGGCAGAGAACAGCATTTACCCATTGCTGCATTTGCTTCCTCATCTGTAGTAAGAGTGGCATAGGAACTTAATCTGGATGCTTTTTCTTCAGGGGTCTTCAAACTGAAATTCCGTGAGGATATTATCAGTAAGTATTCTGGATAACTTCAGACAAGTAGAAACAAGGAAATAACTTCAAGAAGCCCCATATGTTGGTTTTTAAAAAAATTACTAGTAGTATTTGTTCTGGAAAATATCTATCATAGACTGTTTTAAAATCTGTCACTTTTTAAATTCTCCTTTATGTTCTTTCTCATGAAATTAGATCTTTCTTCCTTGCCATTACATAGGCCGCGTTGGGTTATATTTAAAGGGGGGATTAATATATACATATATAAAATACAATCACGGTATTTGGTAATAGAAAGATTTAATGGATCCGAACGAGGAAAGATACACATCAGAACCACAGGCCAGGATCTGAATGGCACCGATGGTATATTTTGTTGATGTTCACTGCTTGGAGAAATTTTTACAACCAGTTGATAAGCAGTTTTAATATTGCTTCAGAGACATTTTAAGGGAATAATGTTTGGGGAATTACATATAAGTGGAGAGAAAATGTTTTCCTTCAAGTATTTTAAGTGAATTTAAAGACTTTCCTCTAAATTTTCATTGGATTTCTAATTTGAATAAAGGGAACTTTTCCCCTGCCATGCTTGCTAGCGTTTTGAAAAGTGATTATGTTAGAGCTTGATCTTTGGCTTCTTATCTTGATAAATCGAATCCTCTTAATGCTGCAATTTAGCAGCCGCAGTGAACAGTTGCCCCTAGGAGTAAAGATCTTTTTTCATAATTCATGTTTGGACAGGAAGGTGTACCTGGTAATGAATCTTGATTATCTAAACTGCCAGTGATGGGCCTCGGCTGTGATAATATACTGGTTTGCCTTCAGGCCTCAGCCCTTCTTTGAGTGCTTACTGATAAGGAAAAACAAAACAAAACAAAGAATTCTTAACTAGATCGTTGCCTTGGGGAAACAACAGCTCCTGAAATGTTTTATGTGTCTTAGGTTGAGAAAAAAGAATTTAAATAAAACTCACAGGTTAGAACCAGCTACTTGGGTTGTCTCTGGGCTCCCCGGAATGATTTAGTCCTTTGTCTCCTTATTCCCGCATCACTCCCAGGAGACCCTGGGGCCGGGCTGGTTTTGTTTTCCTCCTGTGGTTAGCTGCTCTGACTTTGATTCTGTGTCATAATGATTCCTTGTTGTTCGGTGTGAGTGTATAGCCTTCCCTGTAGGGGTTACCTCACTACATAGATACAATATTCATTTTAGGTTAGCTGGAAGATAGGCTTCTCTGTGCTCAGAGAAACGGGGCAGAAAGTGAAGAATATTCTAATTTGTACCCCAGTCCTCACCACGGAGTTGCTGGCTCTGTTCATATCCTGTCAGAGAGGGTGGTTAAGATAGTCTGTGGTATTAGCTGAGTCTTGCTTTATGACCTGGTTCGTTTTTATAAAAATTCCAAGTGTGTTTGGAAAGAAAGTATAATTTTCTAATTGGGAAATATAGAGTTCCATATGTCCAGGAGATCTAGCTTGTTAAATTCGTAGTCTAATCTTTTATTTATTTACTAGTTATTTTTGTTTGCTTGATCTATAAATGTATAGTTCGGATTTTTTTTTTTTTTTTTAAATCCTACTGTGGTTTTTTTTTTTTTTTTTTTTTTTAACTCCTACTGTGGTTTTTACAGTGTTGGTTTTTCCTTGTAATTCTGTCAGGTTTTGCTTCGGATAGTTGAATGCTGTTGTTCTGATGACTGATTTGTTGTTTTGTTTTTTGCCCAGAACTCAGTTTCGTCTGAAATAACATTTCTACCAAGTTTTTGCTTTTTTGGCTGGTATTTGCCAAATGGACAAATATCTTTGTCCATCCTCTTACTACTTTCAACCTTTCTGAGTTGCTGTAGATGTGTCTTTTGTGAATGACAGATGAAATTTGCATCTCTTCAGTCTGAGAATGTTTGTTTGTCTTTTAAATGGTGAATTTGGTCAATTTATCTTTACTATTTACCATGCTTGTTTCTTTTTCCTTAAGACCCACTTGTGGAGCAGGCCTGGTGCAATTTCTCTTACGGACTCCTCTCTCCCCAGCTGCGGTCTTAGGCAGGGACAGACTTGGTTGTCACTTCTCTAGGCCCGTTGGTGAGTTCCTTTTGTCCTCTTGCGTATGGGATAGGACGGGGCCAGGTAGGGAGAGATAAGTAGAGGACTACAGGATCAGGCTCACAGAAATCCCAAAACTGTGGAGGTGTAAGGAAACCAGAGATAGGAGAACACACCAGACCACCCTGCCCTATGTGTTGGTGGTGGGGGGAGGTTGGGGTGGGGAGCCTTTTCTGTGACAGTCACCTGTGCCCAACAAAGAATAACCAGACCCTAGAAAGAAGTAAGCCATTGAAGATGTTATCACCAGTCCTTACTCAGACCAAGACATCACAAGAATGATAAGGCCACAAGCTCCCTGGTCAGTTCTAAATAAACGACTGTCAGTGGAGGCCCACGTTGGCAACCCTGTCCAGACCCCTCTCACTCCTGAGAGCTTTTGTGCCTGTATCCCCACTGAATAAAACTCTACAGCTTTACTCACTCTCCTTTGTACCCGAGATTCATCCTTTGAACTCCGAGAGACAAGACCCTTGCTCTCCCGCTCCACTCTTGTCTGTGAGAAAGCAGCCCTTCTCTGTGCCCAGCTGGATGTGGGCCCCTCGGTGCAGCTTCCTGCCCCGCACACGCCCGAAACCACGTCTGGATCTGGGTGTGGTTTCTGGCTGTTGGGGCTGCTCCCCACGTCTCGGCCCCCCAGCACCGCTCCTGCTTCTGTTCTTCACCCCTGGCTTTAAGTTCTCTGATTTCTGACACCTAAGGATTTCCTTGTCTTTCTTTTTAGCTCAGCTATACATTTGAAAAAAAAAAAAAAAAAAAAAGGTGCTAGTTTCCTTTCTCTGATGCTCCTATATATTTTTGGCGGGAGGAAACTCTGCCTTGTGCATTAGCTCCATCCACCTCCTCTCCGGTACCCGCGTTCTCTTTGTTTCTTCCTGGAGTGTAAGTGATGTCCGTGGCTACTGATCTTCTTATAATGTTGGTGTTGGGCTTTTCTCGCTCTCACCTGCTGAACGACTTTTACCTGTGCCTTAACCCCTGTGTAATATTTAACAGAAATTCCGAATGAAATACAGCAGTATTTCTCTGTTGCTGTGCACGGACGTTCAGTGGTTCCATGTGCTCATTTACTGATGTGTGACTCTGTCCAGATTTTACCACACGTCAGATGTTTGCCATGCTGGAGGATCGACGGGGGATGGGACCTGGAGGCCATTGAATTTTTTGGCAACCCTGGTTTGCTCTCAGAAAAAGCTACAAAAGCTTGATTTTGGGGATGTGTTGACTCCATTTATTACTTGAACTCTTAATGCCCACAAGTGCTAATGTTCCAGGGGAGCCAAATTCTGGTCGGGGTGTCTTAGCTGTTGCTTAGGCCTCACCTGGATTATTCTGGAAAAAAAAAAAAATAGAGGAACTTAGTGTATTGCATGTCAAGTGCTCTATTTTCCTTTTTCATGTGAAAAAGGAAAGGGAATGCTTTGGTTTGCCAAATGTGTTGTTATAACAGCTCTTGGGAGAGCTAAAAAGCAAAAATGACATTCTGACAAATCTTTTACCTTAGTTAATTAAGCTCTTCAGGGAACTAGACTGGAAAACTGAAGAGCAGCATAGGGAGAGGCCAATACGATGCTCAAGAAATTCTTACAGGTTCTCTGAGGGGCCTGCGGAGGGGAGGGCAGAGGCTCCTGTGGTCTGGTTGTCTGTTTGGGTGAACTTTTTATTTCAGAAAACTTTTAAAGATAACCCAGAAAAGACAGAACAACAATATGGGGCACCTGGGTTTCGGCTCAGGTCATGATCCCGGGGTCCTGGGATTGAGTTCTGCATCGAGCTCTCTGCTCAGCAGGGAGTCTGCTTCTCCCTCTCCTTCTGCTGCTCTCTCTCTCTCTCTCTCAAAGAAAAAAGATCTTTAAAAAAAAAAAGGACAGTATCATAATAAATCCTTCTGTGTATTTACCCCCTCCCTCTTGAACCACTACCATGGCCAATCCTGTTTCATCTCTACCAACACCCACTCTGTCCCTTTTTTGTCTTACTTTGAAGCATGTTCTAGATACCATATCATAGTCACTGGTAAAAAAAAAAAAAAATTCCATTGTGTATGTCTCCAAGACAGATTCTTTTTTTAACCATAGCCACAATATTATTATTGCTCTTAAAAAGTAAGTTCTTAATATCTTAATATCATCAAATATTCAGTTACTGTTAAAATTTCTAATTATCTCACAATTATCATGACTTTTTTTTTTTCTGTTTGAGTCAAGATTCATGTAAGGGCCACACATGGTGATTGCTGAAATGTCTGTTATGTCTCTTAATCTATAGGTCTCTCTCATAGACTCTTCCTCTCATTTGTTGAAAAAACAACAGGGTCATTTGTCTGCAGGTTCCTCCAGTCCTGATTTTACCGATTGTATCCCCTTGTGTTGTTTTATGTATTCTTGTCTCCTCCTCTTTAACCTAGATCCATTATTTTCATTAATGGTTGCTCTATGGCGATGTTGTAATTCTAGCATTCCTTTTCCTTTATTTGTTGGAATGCATCTATAGAGACAAACCCTGACTTACCTACTGTGTGACTTGCAATTAGTATAGGAAAAGCAGAATATATATTTGATTCTTTCCTTTTGTTTATTGCTTGTTGAAAAAGTGAGTCAATTTACTACAATTCTCAATGGTGACCAGTAAGTTAGTCATTTTGTTTTAGTATCATTATGAACTCACTGATGTATGGCATGTAAATATCTTCAATGTGATGCAATCAGTTGCAGTTTTGACCCTTACTGATGATCCAGTGGTCCCAGCTTTGCAAGGGAGAGCCTTTGTAGGTTGGCTGAGTCCTTTTGACTTGTCCTGTGATATGATAAAATGTTCCAAGGCTCATCTTGGATGTTTTCTGCCCCAGACCTGGAATCAGCACTTCTCCAAGGAGCTGTGGTTACTTTTCATGAAAATACTATTTCAAGACCGCAGTCTGGGTACTGGAGTGCTCACAGTCCTGGGCTGGTCATTGTTTCTGAGCCTTTAATAGAGCTAAGAAAATTTATTTTTTCTGTGTTGCTCTCTCTCTTTCAGATAAAAATACATCATGAGTTCAAACTGATATTTCTTATTCAACATTAGGACTACAGGTTTTTTATTTAACCTCTTTCTGTCTTGCATATATATCTTCTTTCTCCCATACCAAGAATCCTGGTTCTCAGTGATACTGGGAATGGTAGAAATAGAATACTATGGAATTATTAATTTGCATTTTCCCATAATACATACCAGGAGTCTCAGAATAACCAAACCAATGTAGTCACCAACAGTATGACAGTTCAATATTTTTTTTTTTTTTTTGCATTTCTTTTGAGCTTGGGGTATCTCCTTTGAGGGATGTATAATCTTTTTTTTTTTTTAAAGATTTTTTTTATTATTTATTTGAGAGAGAGCGAGCACGAGAGGGGGGAGGGTCAGAGGGAGAAGCAGACTCCCTGCTGAGCAGGGAGCCCGATGTGGTACTCGATCCTGGGACTCCAGGGTCATGACCTGAGCCGAAGGCAGTTGCTTAACCAACTGAGCCACCCAGGCGCCTGAGGGATGTATAATCTGATAGCTATTTTAAAGCCTCCTCAGTTCTTTCATTATTTTATATTAAATATGTATGTGTACAAGTTTTTTATAGGGATAGTCTTTCTCTATATGGCCTGTTTTATTTATTCTCTCTAATTAGTATGTTTTTAGGTTTTGTTTTTTGTTGTGTGTGTGTGTTTGTGTGTGTTTAGAGCAACTTAGTGTTTTTGTTTATTCTAATGCCTTAGCCACTTCCTTGTTTTATCATCTGTTAGTTCCCTTTGTGTGCACTGTGCTTGTTAATACACCTGTAGCCAAAGCATATCACATGACAATTTTGGATTCAAGGGGAGAAGTAAATGCACTCTTGATGGAAAGAGCAGGAAAGCCACATGGCAAAGGTTGTGCATAAAAAGAAGGCAGGAGGGGCACCTGAGTGGCTCGGTCGTTAAGCGTCTGCCTTCGGCTCAGGTCCTGATCCCAGGGTCCTGGGATCAAGCCTCACATCGGGCTCCCTGCTCTGTGGGAAGCCTCCTTCTCCCTCTCGCACTCCCCCTGCTTGTGTTCCCTCTCTCGCTGTTGTCTCTCTGTAAAATAAATAAATAAAATCTTTAAAAAAAAAAAAAAGGCAGGATTTTTGGCCATTTTACATTCTGCCACACTAACACTATGTAATATTTTTATCTGGCCTATTTTTAGTCATTGTCTGTTGGTGAGCAATATTGAAATTAGCTACTAATCTTTTATTTTTCCTGCCTTCACTCTTCCCTGCATCTGATTTGAAGAAATACTCTTTTACTTACCAATGCCAAGTGTAAGGAAGGCAGCCCTCTTTTTCTGCTCTCGTGCCCTCCCTTGTTGCACCTTTTCTTTTGTAGTGACTGTACTATATCTTCATTGTCAGAGCAAACAGCCATTATGCACGATACTCTATCCTCCATAACCATCAATCAGTCTTAGTTGTACAGGTGACTCTCCATGTAGTGCTCACTCTCAGTACTTACAAAGCTGCTCCTTCAGTTTGGTTGTCTGAAGCTTATTCTCTAGTATGGTTTTCCTGAAGTCGTGGGAAGAATGCCGGCAGAATTCTTGTGTGTTGCTTTGTCTATAGCTTTTATACTTGAAAGCCAGTTTAGTCAGATACATATTTGTATATAAAAGAGCATTGGTTCAAATATTCTTTCCTTGAGTATTTTAAATATGGTATTCCATTTACTTTTGGCTTGAAGTGCTTCTCTCAGAGTGTTAGGGCAACCTGATTTTTTTTTTTTTCTCTTCTAAATGACTTATTCTTTTTGACTGGGTGCCCAAGAGATTTTTTGCTTTAATGCCCACTAGTTTTATTAGAATATGTTTTCATTCTAGTTGTTTGGGATCTGTTTCCCCAGGCATGTGGGGTGTGCTTTCAGTGTGCAGTAAATATTTAGTCTTTTTTTCGGTTACTTCAGCAAAGTTGTCTTGAATTATAATTTTGAGCACTGTTCTGTTCCATTGCTTTTGTTTTTGTCTGTGTGAACTTAAACCCATTTGGGTCTTTTTGTTACCTGTCTTCTGTGTCACTTTTCTTCTGTATCATTTTTAATCTCTGTGTTTCTTTTTGGCTTAAAATCTTAGCTTCTTTTCATCTTTTCTCTCCTAAGACACTGCATTTACTCATTTTTGTATTCTGATTTAGCCTTCATTTACAAAAGCATTTCTTTTGGGGGTGCCTGGGTGGCTCAGTTGGTTAAGCAACTGCCTTCGGCTCAGGTCATGATCCTGGAGTCCCTGGATTGAGTCCTGCATCGGGCTCCCTGCTCGGCAGGGAGTCTGCTTCTCCCTCTGACCCTCCCTCCCTCTCATGTGCTCTCTCTCATTCTCTCTCTCTCAAATAAATAAATAAAAATCTTTAAAAAAAAAAAAAAAAAAAAGCATTTCTTTTGTATCTAATTCTTTCCTGAGTTCTGTTCTTTTGAGTACTGTCACCTCATTTCTCAGTTCTTCTGCTTGTGATTTTGCCCTTATGTATTATATCGTGCTCTTAAACTCTTTCAGTTCCTTTCAAAATATTAGGTACAGTTTTCATGTCTTTTGCAGGCCTGTCTTTCTGGCATGCTTTCACCAGCTATAGGGATAATTTTTCTGCTGCTTCTTTATAATAACTTCCCATGGGATTTGAACACAATCCTCTTCTGTTACTCATTTTGGCTGTACTTTCTTTTTCTTTTTACTATTAAAACCCCTGAAGGAACATTAAATTGGCAATAAAATACGTTTTTGTACACATATTTGAGCTCGGTTGTCAATCCCAGTGATCTAATGGCAATGAAGCGTACCTTAGAATTTGCTACCTGAGGTGAGTTACAGCCATTTCATGTTTATACTGGGGACATGGTTTACAGAGGAAGCGATCTGCAGGTACATGGGTTCAAGTTATGTATGAAAGGCTTATGTCTGAACAGGGAGGGTCAGGAGCATGTATGTATTTTAGAATTTGACCAACACAGTGACACAGGTTTGAGGGGACAGTGAGGAACAGGGAAGTGCCGATTTGGGCCTTCTGTAAAGACATTTGTTCTGTGGACCACATGGCGTATTATGACCAGCAGAAGAGTTCTGTGATGAAGACTTTGCTTCACCTCGGCAGCTGTGATAATTAAGTTTGACTTAACGTAGCTCTTTTTTAAAAAAAATATTTATTTATTTATTTATTTATTTATTTGACAGCGAGAGAGAGAGAGAGAGAGAGAGAGAGAGAGAGCACAAGCAGGGGGAGTGGCAGGCAGAGGGAGAAGCAGGCTCCCTGCTGAGCAAGGAGCCCCGATGTGGGACTTGATCCTGGAACCCTGGGAACATGACCTGAGCCTAAGGCAGACGCTAAACCGACAGAGCCACCCAGGTGTCCCAACTTAACGTAGCTCTTTTGTGCCATTTCATTTATACAGAACATGATTATTGAGTGCCCACTGTACGTCTGCTTATTCCAGGCATACTTCTGCTGCAGGCCTTTCCACTGGCTCCTTCCTCCACTTGGATCTTTGTCTAGATATTTGGTGATTCACACTTTCACCTCACCTCCTGTAAATCAGGGCTCAAAAATTCTTTATGATGCTTTGCCTTGCCTCACTCCATTTAGAAGTAACTCTTCCATCCCTACCGCCTTCCTTTCTGTATTGTTTTCCAAAGCGCCGTGACTGTTTGGTTTTTCATTTTGTCTATACCCCTTTCCCCATGTCTGTTTCCCCTTAATAGAATCTAAGGTCCATGAAAGATCCTGGAGCCTAGAACAGCACCTGACACACTAAGCATGCAGAGATTTATTGAATGAGTGCCTATATGCTGGGCACTGACCTAGGTGCTGAGGATACAGTGGGGAGCAACAGTTGCCCCACCCTTTTGGAGTTTTTTGGTCTAGTGGGAGAGAGAAATTAAATTAGTCAAAGTGTGGAAAGAGCAGAGCAGGAGACACTGAGCTATTCTAGGGCAGTCAGTGTGGGCTTCTCTGAGAAAGAGAATTTTGAGCTAAAAAGGGAAGGAACAGTTGAGTATGAGCTTTGTGACTGTGGTGAGGGGTGTTCTAGAAAGACAGGGCACCTTTTTCCAAGGCTCAGTGGCCAGAGAGAGCAAGGCTGACATGTTCAGTTCAATAAATTGGAAGAAGGCCAGTGAAGCTGGAGCACCAGGCGGGGAGTAGGAGAGAGGTGAGTGGGCAGCTGGGCAGGGCCACACCAAGCAGCACCTCTTAGGCCAAGCTATCCTGAACTACCTTAAACGTCTATCAGTCACAGCCATGTAAATGGCTGGTGATTGGGTGGTAATTTAGACAGTACAGCCTTATCACAAGATGTATAGTAAATACAGGATTTTATAGGACATCCAGCATGGAATTATGATTAATGATGGAATCCATTCTTCATGACCTATGAATGGTTCCCTCATAGGGATTTTGAGAGACCTCAGATAAAATGAATATATGTACAGTAAATGGCTCATACTTGTGTGTTAGCAAGGTTACAGTGTTGTGATGTACCCTCTTAATAGTACACTTTGTTTGCTGAAATTTGGAAAATATTTTTTAAGTGCTCCTGGAAGAGAAGCATTTATTTTAGTTGTAAGATTAAAAAAAGAAAGGAAAAAAACGTTTAAAATGTACTCGACGGCTGCTTTTATTGCTAGTCTCACTTGGAAAGGTCAAGTTTTATAGAAATATACGGATAAAGGGGCGCCTGGGTGGCTCAGTCAGTAGAGCGTCCGACTCTTGGTTTTGGCCCAGGTCGTGATCTCGGGATCTTGAGATCGAGCCTTGGGTCGGGCTCCAAGCCCAGCGCAGAGTCTGCTGGAGATTCTTTCCCCCATGCTCTCTCCCTCCCCCTCTACTCCTCGCCCCACTTACGTGTGCTCTCTCTCTTTCTCTAAAATAAACAAACAAAATTAAAAAAAAATATATATATATATAGTTTAAAAAAAGTATCCAAGGCAATAAGACAGAGTGGACACGCCTTTGTGAGGTGTTGGAGACCTCACTGTGACTTCTGGGGCCTGGTTTTCACCAGCTGTGTGATGTAGGCCTGTTACTTATCCAGACTTTCTGAGCCTGGGTTTCCTCCCGTGTGAAATGAAGCTGAAATCTTACTTTGCCCACCTACCTGTAGCACGTCAGGGATGCCCCGTTCCCAGTAGCTGCTTTTCTTGGGCCTTGGAAGATCGGTGAGGATGAGTGAGGTGATGACTAGTGCCCACTCAGCACAGGCCTGGCCCAACTAAATGGTAGCTCTTAGCTGCAGAATGGAAGACAAAATTCTTTGTGTTCCTGGGTTTTATACACAGTTAATGGCTTCTGAATTTATGTGTTCCAAAAGGAAAAAAGAAAATCACTTATTTTTAGGCCCTGAAGGTTTTTCAGAATTACTTTCTGGACGCATTTAACCCTTTGGGTCCATGGATCTCAACTTGAATCTGTTAAATGTAGTAACTTCAGAGGCGGAGAAGAGCAGAGAGATCTCGATCTCATTTTTGTCTTGATTTCAGTGCGTTGATTCAAGCTTATGTTATGTGTGATGTGTTTATCAGCTACCCTCTCTGACTACTGTTGTAATTGATCTGCTGCTTGACTGCATCCCAAGAAATTTTATTTTTTATTTTTTTAATGAACCATCAAGTAGGATGTGGCTTGGGATTTTCACAGCAGTGGGAATTTATTTGTGTTAATATGTCTAGACTCTCTTGCCCCCCCTCCTTTGTGAACAACAGCATTCATTTCCGAGCAGGGTGTTAGGGGTATAGACCTCGTCCCTAGAACAGGCCAAGCTATCTCATCCTTGACCTTTAAAAGATAACAGGACCTTGGACTTATCACTCTGTGTTAACACATGGAGATAAGCAAGCTCTGTGCTTTAGGATCTGAGCTGCAGTGAATTTTTAATTTTTTTTTTTTTAATATAAGGGAAGACCATTATACAATTTAAAGGAAATACTTGTATACATTGGAGATAAAATAAGAGTAAGAACTTGTGATCTGATTTTTGAAACGGGCAGTGATCCAGAAACTACCTTTATTGCACAACCTCCTGATTGGATGGCGTTCAGAACTTTTGAAATTGATGAGTAGATTCTTTCCTTTGTGGTTCAGTTCTCTTCTACCTTTTCTGCTCTATGTCTAGATTTATTTTCTTCTCTTGTCTTTCCTCCTTCCTGGTTTATCGTAACAGTCGAGCAAGCTTGGCTAGATGATAAGCGTTGTTTGCATAGCTAAGTCAAAGCACCACGTCGCAGAGGGGTGGTGGCTGCGTGGTGTGCTCCCTGTGCCTCTGTGGTTGTCAGTGGAGACCCAAGGCTTAAAATGCAGTGACCTCCTGTGGTCTTTGGAAAAGCAGAATGATAGATTAAGAAACTAAGTCCAACCGTAGGTTTGGGTTTCCTTCTTTGTCATTTTAACTAAGCAGTATTTCCTTGCCTTGATCATCTTTTTTCCTCTTCTTCACATCATACAGAGTTACTTTCTTCTTGGGCTTTTAGAAAGTAAATTTCTATAAATCCCTACATCATTTGTGGTTCTACACAGGGACTTAATTATCCCTAAGTAGATAGTTTTCCCAGCCTTCATTTTCTTCTAGAATTTGTAAAAATGATAGAAACACACAGAACTAATTAAATTGGCTATTGTATATGTATTAAGAGTTACCCTGGGTGGCATTTTATAGTTTTAGGAGAGTATCTGTTTTCCTGCAGTTTTTGTTGAAATTTGTTAGGTGAAACCCATTATTACCCCCACGGTTTGGAATTGGCCCTGACCTTTTCTTTTCCTCACGAATGAACGTATCCCCAACCCTCTGCTGTTTCTTCTCTCCTCTGGGGAAGAGTCTTAGGCTTCAAAGATGCTGAAATGTCCCACAGCAACACCAAGTAGGTTAAATTAGTAATCGTTGAATTTCTGGGAATCTTCTCTGAATAGAAATGTTTCCACCAGTTTTTCTTGTCTTTGTTTTGTTGGGATGATTTGTTTGTTTATTGGCTCTGGATGAGGACTTAGACCTTTCCACTGAAAGAAAATTTAGGAATATGTTAGTGTGGTTAGTTGTCTGTCTCAACTCTGGAGAGTAGTGAAGCCCATTTCTTAGGGGTCAGAAATAACAAGGACACTTAACCATATTCTTCCTTACTAAAGAAATTCACTGCCAGAGTCCATTCTTTCAAAAATAGAAAAATATATATATTTTTATATATATATACCGCCCCCCCCCCCAAGAGTTAGAAAAGGCACTTTTTCGTGTGAAATGGGTTTCTGCCTGTAGGCTTTTTTGTTTGTTTGCTCTAGCTATAGAAATCTCTGTAATTTGTTTTAATACATTGTACCCTAACACTTAAATGTTATAGTGAGTATTAAAAATAAAAATGCTTTTCAGGTGTTCTTAGATATTGGTGATATTTGACCGAGTATTAGAGCTTCATATTTGTGAGTTTTAAATCATAACAGTAGTGGGGCGCCTGGGTGGCTCAGTCGGTTAAGTGGCTGCCTTCGGCTTGGGTCATGATCCCAGGTCCTGGGATCGAGCCCTGCATCGGGCTCCTTGCTCAGCAGGGAGCCTGCTTCTCCCTCTCCCACTCCCCCTACTTGTGTTCCCTCTCTCGCTGTCTCTCTCTGTCTCTCTCTGTCAAATAAATAAATAAAATCTTTAAAAAAAAATAACAATAGTGATTGGAGTTTATAATTTGATATCCATTTGATAGCTCCTATGCGATGGGTGGGGTTAAGGGTTTAAAATTTTCATCCCCCAAATATTTGTTCCCGGAAGTGGATTGGTAGTTACATTATTGCTTTACCATTTGTGACAGCATTTCAAAATAATCTCTTCTAGCCCAGGGAAAGGTTACTAAATAATGTAGTAAATCACATTTTTTGAATAAAGCCTTTTCTTCCCCTTCTCTCCATCCCTGATTCAGTAACTCTTTGGTGCACACTGTTCGTTCTTTCTGTGGGGAAGCAGCATGGCCACCTTAACGGGGACGTTCCCAAGGTGTAGACTGGAACTCCGTGCCCATCTCTGTGGTGGTGCCCTTGTCTGGATCCCGCATGGGGAGAGGGAGAGGCTGATCTGTGAGTCAAACAAGCGGGTCAACACATTGTTCTTTTCTTTGCCAGCTTAGAGCCTGCTAGGAGAGGCTCCCTTCTCAATGGAGAGGGCTTTCTCGAGAGGTCAGGCTCAGGAGGCCAAGTCCACTAAGTGGTTTATTTTATCACACATTTTATGTAATTATTTCAGGATAATTTTTACTTATTTGTAATTGAGCTTATTCTTTGGAACTTTTACCTCCTGGATTCTCCAAATTATTATTCTCAGAACAGTTTACTTCCAAGAGTAATTTTTAAATTCTCTCACAAGTTAGAAATTGGTCAGCTTAAGATGTTGGTGTGCATACAGTCAGAAATGATAGAGAGATTTCCTTTCACTTTGTGATCTCTTAAGCCAGTAGTCATAAATGAAATGAATTGGGGAATTTTGGTTGTGCCTCAATTAGGATTTTTGAGGTTGAGCTATAGCCAAATGCCAAATTAATTAAATAAAATCTCAGGACTGCATTTATTTTGGTCTTGGCTGGCATTAAAGCAATCCTTTTGAGTATAGCATTTCAGCGTATTAATAATGATATGTGTAAACTTATTCATAACTCATAACCTTCCTCTGTAATTTTCAGAATCTTTGCTATACCACGGTCAGTTAAAAAGTTTTCTTTTTAAATAGGGCTCTCTCCTAGTTATTACAGAGGACAGCACTGTAGGAATATGAGCCTGTGTTCCTTGCACTCAGCTTTCAGATCATCTGACCGGGTAACTACAGTAACAAAAATTTCACTGTTTAGGGTCTAAGAATGCCAATTTTTTTTTATCTCTTATTTTTAAAAATACTTAAAAAAATAAAATGAATACATGCTCATTGTAGAAGATTGAGGAGAGTCATACAACACACCAACAGAATAAAAAAAAAAAAAATCACCTACCGAATAAAAAAAAAATCATCTAGAAATGATCATGTTGACCTTCTGGTATATTTTCTTCCTGTATTTTGCCTCTTTATCTTGTGTGGGTATAATCATACTATAGACAGAACTTTAGGTTTTGCTTTTTTCATTAATAGTCGTGAGAAGTTTTTTCATGATTTCAACTCTGTGAAAACTGGCAGCATTAGTTAAATAAGTTACCCAGTCGATATACCATAATTTACCCAACATTATTGTTATTCTAGAGTTTTTAGGTTATATTTCAGTTATCATGCTATAATTAACACTCTCAGACCTCTTTGGGCACAGGAATGTTGTGTGAAGAAGGAACTCCAAATGCAGAATTATAAGTCTCTGCAATTTCACTTGGCCTGTCTATGACATAATTTGGGGTTTTTTTTCTTTTTTTTTTTTTTCCCTCCAAGTAGGCTCCACGCCCAGCATGGAGCCCAACATGGGGCTTGAACTCATGACCCTGAGATCAAAACCTGAGCTGAGATCAAGAGTCAGATGCTTAACCAACTGAACCACCCAGGAACCCCATGATTTTTGGTTTTATTTATTTTTTATTTTTATTTTTTTAAATAAGCTAATTTTTTTTTTTTTTTTAAGATTTCATTTATTTATTTGACAGAGAGAGACACAGTGAGAGAGGGAACACAAGCAGGGGGAGCGGGAGAGGGAGAAGCAGGCTTCCGGCCGAGCAGGAAGCCCGATGCGGGGCTCAATCCCGGGACCCCGGGATCGTGACCTGAGCCGAATGCAGACGCCCAACGACTGAGCCACCCAGGCGCCCCTGATTTTTGGTTTTAAGAAAAAGTTTAAAAATCAGAATTTCTGGGATGCCTGGGTGGCTCGGTTGTTAGGTGTCTACCTTCGGCTCAGGTCATGATCCCAGGGTCCTGGGATTGAGCCCTGCATCGGGCTCCCTGCTCCGTGGGAGACCTGCTTCTCCCTCTCCCACTCCCCCTGCTTGTGTTCCCTCTCTCGCTGTGTCTCTGTCAAATAAATAAATAAAATCTTTAAAAAAACAAAATCAGAATTTCTCATATTGTTAGATTGCCTTGTGCAAAGGTTATATTAGTTTGTAATCCATACAGTGTTAGTTATTTGTTTTTTTAAAAAAATGTTATTAGCAGTTCTTTGATTACTGAGGTAAGATGTATTTTCTTTGTTTGTTTGGTTTTTTTTCTTTACAAATGGACCCTCATGCATTTTATTATGTTTTGTTTTTGTTTTCTCCAACTTTTTATTTTGAAAATTTCAAACCTGTAGATAAGATAGCAACTTTGTCATATCTGCTTTATCTCCCCATCATGCGCACACAGACGTGCACACAGACGTGCACACACACATTGCACACACGTTCATAACGTATACATGTATCAACATGTATATATATTTTCTCTATTATAGAATATTTATGATATTAGTATGGTCTCATGTTCAGGCCATAGTTAAATTTCCTCAAATGTCCTAGTTAATGTCTCTTACAGTTTTGTTTTTTTTTTTTTGATCCAAGATCCAGTAAAAATCATGCATTTCATCACCATGGCTCTTCAGTGTTCTTTAATCTGGAACAGTCCCCCAACCTGTTTTTGTTTTTCATAACGTGGACAATTTTTGAAGAGCTCAGGCCCGTTGTCATTTTGCAGGGTCCTTCCGTGTGGCTTTGTCTGTCCCATGAGATTCAGAGGAAATGCTTTCGGTGGGAGTACCGCATAGGTGATGTGTTCTCAGCACATCATGCCGAGAGGCATGTGACGTCAGTTTGTTCCACTATTACTGATGTTTTGTTAGATGAGCTACTTAAACGGTGACTTCCGCTCTTCGGACTGTAGCTTTACCTGTTTGTGATTAATAAGTGCTCTGCGGGCCGTGTTGTGTGAGGATGTCATTCATTCAGAGTACACATTGTCAGAGCGGCCCTAGAGTTACTGGGAAAAGCTTCATTGCATCTGATTTTGTGAATTGTGTGCTTTTCTTACTGATTTGTAAGTATACTTTCATTGTGATGATTTATTTTCAGTAGTTAGTGAGCCAGGAGTTATTAGGTACTAAATCCTTTTCTAAAATCTTCCTAACAACTCTGTGAAACACACGTATGATTTCCTCCCCTTCATTTCACAGAAGTGGACACCTAAAGAGATTAATTCTGGGTTTTGTTTTGGCAAATATTTGCCCTAGTTTGTTGTCTTCTTCTTCATACAGGTCTGTTTTGCTACACCAGAGCTTTACATTTTTCTGTAGTAACAGCTATGACTTTCTTTTATAGTTTCTACCTTTGGCGTCTTACTTAGAAGCATCAAGTATTTACTCTATTAGGAATGAGTTTTGCTTAAATGACACCCGTCGGCAAATAGGGTTGACAGATTTTGCGTAAATGTGTCCCAAATACTGTATGGAATGTACTAATCCTAAAAAATGGTCTGTCCCTATTTGAAATTCAGCTTTACCTGAGTTTTCTGTATTTTTATTTGCTTTTTCTCCGTAGCGCTACACAGACACGGTGTATTTTCAGTTTTTGGTTTAGTGTCTGTGTTCTTCCACTGGAATGTAAACTCCATGGAGTCAGGATTTTTTTTTTTTTTTAATTTTAAAATTGAGGTTTAACATACATATAGAAAAGTGCATGTGATATAAACGTACATCTCAGTGAATTATCTCAAAGTGAACATACCCATAGAATCCCCATCCAGGACAGCAGAGATTTTAATTCTAAATAGATTTTCATGCCTAAAGTAGTACCTCACATATAGTGGGTGATCAGCACATATTTGTAGTGCATCAGTGTTATAACTTGTAAGCTAGGTATTCAGGTTACTTTTGTCCAAATAACTAGCTGGAGGATTTACTGATTATTTATTGTTTGGTTATAATCCCCTTGAAAAGCATAATTTTTAATGAATATGAATAGCATATTACTTAGTTATTACCTTACTGTGGAACATTTAGGAGATTTGTTTGTGATTTTGTGGGTTTTTTTAAGATTTTATTTTTAAGTAATCTCTATACCCAGTGTGGGGCTAGAACCTACAACCCTGAGATCAAGTCTCATGCTCTACCGAATGAGCCAGCCAGGCACCCCTATGGTTTTTTAAATGTACGTGTGTACATTTTGATCTCCAAACCTCTTTGTGCGTAAAAAAAATAAGTCCTCATTTCAGTTTGTTTTCCTAGACTGGTTTCCTAAAAGAGGAATTGCTAGGTCAAAGGTTGGAGTGTCTCTAATCCCCTTCTCGTGTAGACAGAACATTCCCTGACATTCTGTGGACTGTCTGCTGAAGAAGGCACACAGAAGGAATTGACACCATGGCCCCGTGTTCCCTGCTTCCGAGAAAAGTGAGAGTAGGTGGCCAGTGTGCAGCAGTTTCATTGACATCATTCTCCTTGGTTGGTAGAGTGACTGAATGCCTTGGGTTGGAATGCAGTTCCTCTCCTTATATAAGCTACCAGACTTTGGCAAGTTGGTTGACAGGTCTCAGTTTTCCCCTCTATACCGTGAGGGTAGCATCAGCAGTGTGCACCACGTGGGATGTAGCCTCAGCACGTGCTAGGTGCTGCTCAGGTGCATGGGGCCCCTGCTGCCCACAGCTCCCCCAGGCCCTGGTCCGGACCAGTCAGATGAGCTGACTGATGCTGGGGGACCTTCACCCGGGCCCATACTTGTAAGTCCGTGAGGGCCAGGGCGTGAGCTTGCAGGACAGGATTCCCACCTTCCCATCATACCCACACATATGTGGGTTAGAACCCCTTTCGGACAGATTTATTTAAACTGTGAAAGCACACCCTCACAGCGTGGGCTGCCCCTGCCTTTCCTTGCTTGTCCCCAATACATCCATTTCTGGCCCCTTTGCTGGAAAAATAGATAATTGCATTACCCTTTTCTCGTACCAGTCAGCTCTTTCCAGGACTGCTTCTAACTATAGAGAACTCCTTACAGCTCCGTGAATGTCGTTTGTGAATGTAGAGTACAAATTGTCTTGTGTAAATTACTGTGTGTACATTACATTCACCTCCTTGCTGCCACAAAGAGAAAGTGGGGGTTTCTTCCTCCTTCTGATATTCTCACTCTCGCAGAAAAGAGAATTGGTCATTCATTCAGCTAATATTTATTACTAAGGGCCTCTGCGGGAGAACATTATTCTTAAACTTCTAAACTTTCACTAAATACCCCTAACACCAAAGGAGAGCAGATAGGAACGCTCAAGGGCATTGGGGGTGGGGAGAGGGGGGTGGAAGGAGAGAGAAAGGTGGAAGTTGGAATTTCTGTGCCGTCTTGTGTTTTATTTAAACCATTCTCACAAATTTTAAAAAATTCCACTCTCTAATACATCTCTTTTATTTTAATATTAAATGTTTTAAATCATCAGGTTAATTATTTAGCTTTTATTCCCCGATCTCCAGTAAAATCCATGCTCTAGGACGTTTGGCCCTGGTTTTTCAGTGGCTTGTCGTGATCGCGGGCGCACGGCTGATCGGAAGCAGCGGGGAAATAGCCGTGTTAGATATTGTCTCCTGGAGAAATGTCACTGGTGACACAAGATGACTGAAGCACGCTCCTGGTCTTCCGAGGACTGGCCTGGGTGTGTGTGTGTGATCGGAGGACAGGCACAAGGCGTAGGGGAGTCCGGGCACAGTTACCTCATTGCCATTTTTCAGCTGGAGTGGATTCAGATGTACTTATTTGGAGGAGTTACTCTTTCGGTAGCGAGACTGGTTTTGCTTGTCATTCCAGTCAGTGAAAGTGTGCATCCAAGTGAGTCGGAGATGAGATGGGAGATAGGGGTCCGCTCTGGCCACATGACCATCAGTCCTCATGTTCTGCTGGTGGTGAGCCTCCCACCGCCCGGAAACGTGGGCGTGCACGCACGTGTGTTCAGTAGCGTGGGCCTCCGTGCCGGCTGCCTTCTGCCTCTGGTGTTGTGAGCGAAGGAACGCGGTGTGTTCTGACCCCGGCGGGAGGCACAGCCACGAGGGATGCCAGGGTGGCACCTCCAGAGGGCATCTTCAAGGGTCACTGGGACCAACGCAGTTTGCACCTTTAGCCTCCCCACACACGTGCGCGCTGTTGCAACTCCCCCGTGCGGTTGCTTGCCCTGCAGCCAGTGTGGGAAGCACCTCGGCTCAAAGATAAGAAAACAGTGGTCCAGAGAGGTGAAGTGGTGGTCCCTCAGTCCGGCGATAACTGTCCCACCCCCAGAATCCATCCTCATCCCACTGGGCCACTTGGCTCATACAGTTTCATTAAAATCTTTTAACTTGTGAAGCGGTCACACTTTTTTTTTTTTCTCTCCTTAAATAATCCAAACAGCATTTAGTCAAGGCGTCCAGGGAACCAAGGACAGGGTGGGCCCAAGCTCTCTCTGGCTTGAGCTGTAGAAAGAACATGCCCGATCAGTGGGCCTTCTGCTCCTTGCCTGTGACTCTCGGGCTGCCTTCAGGTAGCCACTCCTGCTAGTTCCCCAGGGAGCGGCTTTGCAGGGAGAGCGGGTGCAGGGGGAGGCCACCAGCTGTGAGCTGACATGAAGCAGCGTTCTAGCCAGGCTTCTGAGGATTCTCATAAAATGTGGCCTGTGAGTCGGGTGAGTCGGTGGGGATTGTTTTTCCTACTTGTTTCACCAGGAAGCCCTCTCTTGGGTCGCAGCTGACCGGTGGCTCAGAGTGGGGTAGGAGGTTCACTTGGCTCTCTGCCTGCAATGTAACATTTGCTGTCTCTTCTGTTCTCTTTCATGTATCCACTTGAAAGTAGAAGCTGGACACTTTGACTACCAAATCAAGTCCTGGGGGGAATTAGGTACTGAAAACATGTTCTTTTTTTTTTTTTTTTTAAGATTTTATTTATTTATTTGACGGAGAGAGACGCAGTGAGAGAGGGAACACAAGCAGGGGGAGTGGGAGAGGGAGAAGCAGGCTTCCCGCAGAACAGGGAGCCCGATGAGGGGCTTGATCCCAGGATGCTGGGATCATGACCCTAGCCGAAGGCAGACGCTTAATGACTGAGCCACCCAGGTGCCCCCCCCCCTTTTTTTTATTTTAATAGTAGTCAACATTACTTCATTTGTGGTTCAGGCCCGTGGACTGTTAAACCCTGAGGATGATGGAGAGCCGCAGTCTGGAGCCGTGTACCTCCTTGTTGCGGGGTTGGTGTTGATGAATCCATTTGTAGCCTTAGAAGCAAGCCGGGCTTCTTGTTCTCCTGTGGCTGAAGGCCTCTCACTGCTGCCTCAGCCTGGCACGGGGCACTGTCTGTGAGCTTGCTGGGGAAAATGTGCTCTCTGGAGCTTTCCACCTGGGTCCCAGGGAAGTTGCTATCACACAGTCCTGTTTCTCTTCATTAAAATCATAATGCAATTCTATGCAAAGGCAGGGTAAGTAAATTCAGTCACTACACAAACATAAACTTGAGTTTACATGCTTTAAATTGAGGCGGCTTGTGCTAGAGGCATGAGTGGTGGGACTTCAGAGTTATAATTTAAAGGATGGAGGTGTTTTTCTAGGGAAAAGTAATTGTAGAGTACTATTTATTTATTTTTAAAGGATATTTAATTTTTAGAGAGAGAGCGCATGCACAAGCAGGGGGAGGAGCAGAGGGGGAAGGAGAGGGAGGTGGGAAAGAATCTCAGGCAGACTCCACGCTGAGTGTGGAGCCTGACATGGGGCTTGATCTTACAATCCTGAGATCACAACCTGAGCTGAAACCAAGAGTTGGGTGCTTAATGGACTGAGCCACCCAGGCGCCCCTAGAGTACTTTTTAAAATCCATGGATGCTGCGTTATCAAGCATTCTGTGTTCTCTACCGATATATGACTTTCAGAAGTTCTTCTTCAATTTCCTAATTTGTGTCGAGTATTTTGTCGTTGCAGGAAAACCCTTGGGTCATTGGGTATTTTAGGATAAAACATACAGAACATTCCAAAATACTTTAAAGTGTAGTGAGGTCATGACACCTGCCATTCTATTACTTTTTTCATGTAAATAAATGGTTTTATTATTTATTTAAGTAGGTATTTTGTTTCTTTTTTCTTTTCTTTTTATTCATGTAAATGTTTTTAAATGTAAGACTTGATTCCATTATCTAACCAGTTGGATTTTGCACTGGACGTCCAAATAGACAAAAAGATCTACATTACTTTCTCCTCGGGATATAGAAAACAAAATGAATATTTAGAACAACTTAAAGAGACATTAGCAACTCGAGGCAGGAAAGCTTAGCAGTGCCAAATCACTTAAAAAAATCTTCCTCTTCCTCCTGCTAGCAGAAGAATTTCACAGGTTCTTTAAGTGTTCAGGAGCAGTGAAGAACTTGTTACTTCTCTGGATTTGGGGAGGCACCACCTTCTGAAAACACTTATCAGAAGGGGAAAGCTGCTGTCTTTGGCTCCATGTTCTCCCGCCCCCTTCCTCTCTCTGTCCTTCTGTCCCTCTAATCCTCTCTCTCCTTTCTTTCGTTCTCCCGCTTGCTCTCCTGTGTATAGATGAGAGAAATGTCGCTGAGTCAGCTTCAGCAGCTTTTGATGGCTTAATGTGCCCTTGTCAGACCTGGACGCTGTCTGTTCTGACCACGGAGCCTTGGCAGCAGCAGCCTCCATACCAGGGAAATAAACTTACATAGAAAATAAAGAGGTGAATAGTCTCCCTAAAATCGTGAAGTCTATAGGGAAGTGGTTGGGTAACATTAAAGGGAGAAAAATGATGCAGGCATAGGATGACTGTATTAAATGCCAAGATGGGATGGGACTTTATTTTTTTTTATTTTTATTTAAATCTTTTTTTTTTTTTTTTTTAAGATTTTATTTATTTGACAGAGACAGAGATAGCGAGAGCAGGAACACAAGCAGGGGGAGTGGGAGAGGGAGAAGCAGGCTTCCTGCCGAGCAGGGAGCCCGATGTGGGGCTCGATCCCAGGACCCTGGGATCATGACCTGAGCCGAAGGCAGATGCTTAACGACTGAGCCACCCAGGCGCCCGGGATGGGACTTTAAAATCAAAATAACCCTCATCCAGTTTCATGCTGCCCTTTGGGATGTTTAGTAATCCTTAGGGTTTTAGTGTGCAGCCTACAGATTGGACCCACCAGTGAAATAAATTAGTCGTTGGGCACATCTCAGCAAGGTAAAGAGTCAAACTGATGTGGAAAATGAGACTTAACTTTAATTATTGACTTCTCCTTTGGAGAAGTGTGTGGTTTTTACTGGGTATTTCGTTTCTGAAGTCAAACATTGCCTATTCGAACAAATGCATTTCATTGTCCCAAAGCAACCTGTATCTGAAGAGCCGATTTCATTCCTTTTGTTAGGAACTGATCCTCTCTCCACAAAGGGTAATCACAAGGCCAGGAGGTCTGGAGGTGGCTGCCCTCAATGTTAAGTGAGGTCGTGTTGGCATTTTTTTGAAACTTTCCAGTGGTGACAGATGGTTTCCTGGGGGCACCGAAGAGGCGAGTAGATTTCAGAATGTTCCACATCTTTAGGTGCATTGCAGGGGTGGAGGGTGGAGGAGACGAAAGGCACTGCCCGGGAGAGGGTTCTGGGTCCCAGGGTGGCATCATGGTGCTATCCTGAGAGCGCTGAACGGGGCCAGACTGGTGACGTGCCGGGAACGTTATAGGGAACCAAAAACAGCAGTCAGGGTTTATGTGGAATTGCTGCGACTCCCTTACCAGGTTGGGAGAGGCTGCTTTTTGGTGGTTGACACCCTCCCTCCCAGGGGGGATGACTCACCTTGCAGGTGAGATAGCTCTGCCCTGCCTGGCTGATAAGGGTCTGTCATTCTTCTCTCTCCAGGTCCCCTCCTTCCCTCCTGGTTTCACTTGGTTAATAAATAAGCTGAGTCATGAGGTGTAAGTAAATTCCTTTATCAAATGAAAACCACATCAAAACATCCAGCAGAGACATTTAATGAAAGTGTAAATATTGCAGCACAGCATCACCCATATCTGGTTGGCTTATACGCAAACAGACTTTGGGGCGCCTGGGTGGTTCAGTCGCTGGGCATCTGCCTTCGGCTCAGGTCACAATCCCAGGGTCCTGGGATCGAGCCCCACATCGGGCTCCCTGCTCAGCTGGAGGCCTGCTTCTCCCTCTCCCACTCCCCCTGCTTGTGTTCCCTCTCTCGCTGTCTCTCAAATAAATAAAAATTTAAAAATAAATAAATAAATAAACAGACTTTAAGCTTTTCACTGTTGAAACCTTTAAATCTGAAAATGTAGCTATTCTGTCAGGCTTTTTGCAACCGTGGCCATGGGAAGTCGAGAAAAGATGGGGTACTCATGCTTTATCACCATAGCACTAATATTGTGGCAGATTTAATGCTTCATCACCAGCTCAACAAGCTGCCAGACGTATTGTCTTGTGCCTACAGTCTACATTTTTATTGGGTGCGTATCTGTATCTGGCATCCCAAGTGGCGTTGGTGAGAACTAGTCCGGATTAAAGAACGCACTTCACCCTGCCTGTGGACCCAGCCACTTCCCCCAGCCAGCGGTTCAGTTACATGGAGGCTCTGGTTGGTGAATCAGTTATGTCCTAGAAGTTCTTTTGTTGATTAACCTTTTAGAACACAAAGCGCATTGTCCCACAGAAATGCCGTGTTGAATGGTGGGTGTCAGCGAGCCGTGGCGTGTTTCAGACTCCGGGTCAGGGCCCATTAGTGGGTCAGGAACTCAGTGCTGGTGGACCGCAGTATGAAAAAAGAAGGTAGGAAGAGACAGAACAGAAGGCATCAGAGTGGGTTGCGTGTAGTTCAGGTGGGTGCTGTTTGGTGATGCTCTTGCAGCTTAAAACCTGTTGCACGCGATGTGCTGCCGTTGGGGCCCGAAAGGCTCCCCCGCAGGGGCGTTGTGCCCACGGTGCCTTACATCTGGCCATTTCCACTGTCTGGCACTGTGACATCAGGCAAGGCACTTGTCTGGGGCTCCATTTTGTCATATTCACAATGGGGCTGTTTTGTGGAGGTAGGATTAGAGCTGGGAGAGCATGTGTGGAAGCGCATGAAAATACTGTTACTACAGAATATAGGATAACATATTAGGGTGAGAGCTCATATTGTACTTTGGGCAGCGTAACCGTGCTATAAACCATGATTATTTTTCACTTCTACTCCTTTGTGATATATATAGGCAGACCTTAAAGATACTGTTACATAAGGTGCCTGGGGGGCTCAGTCGTTAAGCATCTGCCTTCCGCTCAGGTCATGATCCTGGGGTCCTGGGATCGAGCCCCGCATCGGGCTCCCTGCTCAGTGGGGAGCCTGCTTCTCCCTCCACCCCTCCCCGCTGCTTGTGATCTCTCTCTCTCTCTCTCTCTCTCTCTCATAAATAAATAAAATCTTTTAAAAAAAGATACTGTTATATATAAGAGCATAACTAAGGCACAGACTGTTTGGTCTTCCCTAGAGTAGAATTTATTCAGTGTTCTTGACTTTTAGGATCTGCTGGTTTGTATCTGCTGTTTTGTAGAATCTAGATTTTTGATTTTACTTTAAATTATTCCCGTGTAGTTGAGACATCAATCTTGATTTTCTCCCAGGAAGTATGAAGCACAGTGTAAATTACTTAGGTCTTTTTGCTGTCTGTCAGGTTCACAGGGGACTGGTAAGTATGGGATTGCTTCCCAGTTCTTATTTTCACTTGTGCATTTTGTCTTAAATAAAAGAGGGGGGGCATTCTTTCTCTTTCTCTCTCCTCTCCTCTCCCCTTCAAGGTAATTCTCATTTCTAAACTTTGTTGGAAGTCTTTCTGCTCCTGTTTGACTCCATCCTAAAATTCCTTCTTAACTTCTGCGCATCACAACACCATCTTTTAAGGAGCTGTGTCGGCCCTTGAGACCTTCTTTTGTGTGTTTGTTTGGCTTAGGTTTAGAGCGGCTACTTTGTTGCTGACCTTGAGGGGCAGGTTAAAATAGTCAGAACATGGCATCAAAGTCAGGGAGGCCTGTAAAAATAGAATTTACTGCCCAGTAAAACAACTTGTGGGGTTGTTTTGAGGAGAAGCAGCACGGGCACATGGGTAACACCGCACAGAAGGCCACTCTCCCTGGCTGGGTCTTGTCAGGAACTGGCTCCATGGCCTGTTCTCCTTCCCTTGTCCTCTCAGTCTCCAACCCCGGGGCTCTCAGGAAGACCCAGTCCCTCCACCCAGGAAACAGCCAACTTCCAGGGGCAGCTTCCTACCCCCAGATTCATAAAGCTCTGCACCCACACTTCTCTCCTCTCAGAAGTGGATCCCACCCACGTGTTCTGGGCCCCATCTCCTCTCTGGGGCCTCGAGCTGCCCCTTACCCCTGTGCCCACCCCACCCATTGACTTCTTCCCAACACTGTGGAAACCTACTCAATCCCTCCCATCTTTTCAAAAAACTCCCAAGATCCCGGTTTGCCTTTGCTCCTGATTATGTCTTTCCTTCTGCGAAGTCACATGCTCTGCATGCGTCACCTGCGCCGTGTCACCTCTTACTGTCATCTAGTGGTGGTCTCACACCACTGACCTGCTCTTGCTAAGGTCCCTGTGACTTCTGTGCCATAAAGCCACCAGACTCTCCCCTCCTCTTGCCTGTCAGTATATCTGCCCGTTCCTTCTTGAATTCCACAGCACCATACTTTCTAGGTTGGTCCCCCACCTCCTCAGCCTGTGGCTTCCCAGGCACCCAGGCCTGCTCTTCCCCATGTGTATGATGATTAAATGTTGGCCTTCCTTGGAGTTCTGTTTGGACTTCTTCTCTTAGTCTGGGCCGTCTCCATTCCCATTCCTGTTCTTTCCCCTTCAGGGACAGTGGTCTTGCAGAAACACATGTCAGATCATGTTCTCCCCCTGATTAAGCACCCAGCGGCGGCTCCCACTGCACACTGCGTGGCCACGGGCCTGGTCATGGCCGTGCTTCCTCACTCAGAGATTGGTCACTTCATGTTGCTTCTGCCTAGGTCACAGTCCCCAACCCCAGTATTCTCCCAACTTTCAAGTCTCAGGAAAGAGTCCAGTGTCTTTTCCTTAGGGAACAGGTCCCTGCCTCCTGGGCTTGACCAGCTGCCCAGGGAGCCCCCAGAGCGCCTCTCCATTTCCAACCCTCAGCACACGTGTGGCGCTCTGTACACTGTCCCTCTCCCGGCGAACACAGGGCCTGTGTCTCTGACCCGCCCTCACAGCCCCAGTTGCCGAGGCTTAGAAGATGGCGTGTTTGTTCCTCAATGAATGGATAGATGAATGAATGAACAGATGAGAATTTAATACATCAGTGTCTGTATTCATAAACTAATGGACGGACGAATAAACGACCAAGTGAGATCTAAGTACCTTTGTTTGTAAAGCAGTTAGCCTAGTTCTTACATACAGTAAGTACTCAGTAAATGGTAGCTTTATTTACTTCTCATCGACTTTTCAGCCAGGAACTATGAAAAGAGAACAAACGCACCACCAGGCTGGTTAATGGAAGCAGTGTTCCTTAGTGACATCACTCATTCGACGCTAAGGTGGTTGGCATAGGCCTCGGGGGGACTTAGAGCCTCACTAGCAACCACTCCCTCACAGTCCACTTTTTGCTAGTTTGGATTTGTCCTTCCCCTCTCCTTCCCTCCTGCCCTCCTCATGTTAAAAGCAGCATGCCTAGGTTCTGGCCTACCTGGTGCTCGCTATCAGTCTGTTCCCTTCCTTTTTCTCCTCTAGACTGTGGGCCTCTTCAGGGCGGAGAATGTCCCATTTCTTCTGCCACGCCCCAGTGCCCTGCACATTACTGAGCCCCAGGGTTTGTTGAATGAATGATTGAGATGAACGTCTGTAAGGCTGACTGTGGTGTTGTCAGCGGAGTTCGTGAAAATGATTTGACTTACTTTGGCCTCAGTACAATTTTGAAAAATGATACTTAAAGACTTCTTGATTTTATACTTGTCAAGTACAGGTGATGTACTGGTCCCTGTATTTTCCATTTTCTCTCTGCACTTTTGCTTGGGAAAGGTTTTGCTAGATTGCATCCACATTCTATACGACAGCAGTATTCTGTGAGCTCTTGCAGACTCAGGTTATGGGAGGCCCTTCTCCCTTCAGGCTCACCAAGGTGAGGTGAGTTCCAGCTCGCTGATTCTGTGTCAGCTGCAGAACGTCTTCTGTTGGCTCGGGCACAGTTCTTTTGTCTGAACTATAGGTTTTGTGATTTAACAGCAGTAGCCTCGTTAATTAGGCACCTACTATGTGCTGGGCCCCGTGCTAAAAGCTTTGCTGCATGCACGCTGTCCACTTTTCCTAGCAGCCTTATAAAGCAGGTAGATAAGCCCATTTTATGGATAAAGAAATGAAGCCACGGAGGCAAGTGAGTTAAGATTTGGGGCAGGATTTGAACCCAGGCCTCTGTGGCCTTGGAACCTGTGGTTTTCCCACTTGACTTTGTTGCCTCTTTCTTGGCCTAGGTTTTAAGTAAACATCGTCATATCTACATGTCAGCCTTTACCCACTTTGTAGAGAGTCTTCATTGCCACTTCCTTGGCCTTTGTTAGAGAACTGGGAAGTGAAATGAGGGTCTAATTGTGGAGGTGAGTGGAGGGAGCACGCCGTCGTGGGTGTGACCTGCAGGTGGCGCGGTCTGGGTCACATGCGCTTCCTCCTCTCAGCCTTGTCAACACGCAGGGCTGCCGCCACCCGCCCTCAGCCGTGAGGAGCTGGGGAGGGGGGCTCGGGGGCGCTCTGCACATCTCTGTGGCCTGGCCTCCTGTGTGTCAGGCGCTCTGGGGGAGCCCTCGGGGAGGCAGAGATGACGGGGTCACATGCCTTCTGCCTCTTCCTTCGTTATCTCTGGCTGTCCGACCTCTTCATGGGCCGGGAGCGCGTTCGGGTGTCTTCGTGTTCACTCTTTCAGCCTCAGTGCTTTTAAAAAATAATTAGTCTCGGGGCGGCCGGCTGGCTCAGTCAGCGAACCTGCGACTCTTGACCTCGGGGTTGTGGGTTCGAGCCCCACATTGGGTGGGGAGCTTATTTAATTAAAAAAAAAAAATCTTTATAAAATAATTACCCTCTGTTGGAGCCGTGCCCACCGCATGAAAGGAAGCACAGGAGACCAGTGTCCTGAGTCCTCACCGGGTGACTGAGGCAAGCCGGCCAGCTTCCCGAGTCTCCTTTCTTTCCCAGCGTCCTGGTGAGGCTCAGGTGGGGCGACACGCACCCATTGTCCCTGCCCCAGGGAGCCTGTCTTTAGAGTCAATGCCAGCAGCCTCGCTTGCAGTCCAGGGCTCTCGTGCACCAGATCAGGCTTCAACACGGACTTCTCAACTGAAGAGTTTCTGAATTTTCTCTCCTGGGTGGACACAGGCTGCCAACAGATACAAAAGCTGTGCTTCCGCACCCCCCTTTCCCGCCGTAATCTTAGATTAACCTCCTGCAAAAGAGCTGAGGTAGAACCCCAGCCCTACAAACGTGGCTAGGGCGTGGGCCCCAGCCTCCAAGAGCGCTGGGCCTGTTGGGTGAATGTGGGGAACGAGGCAGCATTGTGGCGGGCTCCAGGCCAAGCTGGGCTGCTCCTGAGGGCCTCGACGGCACCCTAGCCTTCTCAGCAAGACTCGAGAAAGGACCGGCTCAGGAAGGGAAGGGGGTACGGCAGAGGGTAAAGCAGAGGGTGCTGCTGTGGGGCTGGCCGGCTCGCCCTGACCTGGCCGGACACGCGGGACAGAAGCCTCACTGCAGCGCCTTAGGCTCTGCCTGTGTCTCGGATCAGTTGCAGGGACGTGCAGTCACGAGCACGGGAGAACGTTCGCAGTGACCGATGGCGTTCAGTGTGTTTTGTTGTGAACGCCTTTCTTTAAACATTTTAAAGTTTGCTTTCACTAGAATCCAAGATAAAAGCCGCCATTCTCTTATCTGGTAAAAGTCAAGAAGTGTTCAATCTGTTATCAACCCAACCTGATCAAAATAGTACAGAAACATGACAAAACTCCTATTCAGTATGTTCCTATTTAGATAAGCCAACACAAAACAGCATTCGGCGTCACCCTGGCGTGGGGTGAAAACCCAAAGTGACAGCACGTGGTGCAGGGCCCTGAGCCTCGGCTGTGGGAGGAGGAAGGGGAGGCATCGAGAGGGTCTGAAGGACGCAGGGTTGAGCGTGAAAGCGCCCGCTGACACCCAGGGTGCTGCCGGTGGGCTAACGTACGGGGTTATCACGTGGAGATTCCCTCTGCTGGGTACACAGAACTGTTGTGGAGAGACGGACAGATGGATTCTCTCGAAGATAGATGTGTATGCCTGCGTCAGCGCTGAATGGCAGCTGTCTGGGACCCTTCCAGTGCGCGTGGTGTCATGCAGAGAATGTAGGCTTTGCTTTGGCTCCTGGCCCAAACACTCGTCAGCTTTGGGACCCTGGGCTAGTCCCTCCTCCTGAGCCTCCCTGCCTTTACCTGTACGGTCAGGATAACCCCGTGGCGGGCAGAGTAGGTTTCCAGTAAATGCTTCTCCTTCCTGTAGCAACTGGACTACTAGGAATGTCGGCGTCAGACATTGAGACTTAGTGTCGGCTGCGGGTGGCCTTTGCAGATGCTGCACGCAGGGCTGAGGGTGTGTCCCTGCCCCACCGATCGCAGCCTGCGGATGGCCAGACGGCGCTGACGTGCCTCGCTTCCTGAGGAAGGTCTGCGACGCAGTGCTCGCTCGCTCACACCACACACACCATTCGGGGGCACCGCCGTGTCACTGAGGACATTGAACCTGGAGAGACTCTTACCTCGTCTTCCAGCCACTTTCCGCCTTAGGCTGTCTGTACTGGAAATGGCCCTTAGTGCTTGGACAGGATAAACAACAGAAAACCTAAAGAATTTGTTTGTTTAAGATGTAATGAACATCTGTGAAACCACTGAACCAAAGAGCTAAACTATTGCTGATAAATTACATCTCTCTGTTGCTCCTCCTCCTCCCATCCTCCTGATTCCCTGCCAGGGGCAACCGGTCTCCTGAAAGTTGTATTGATCATTTTCTTGCTTTTTTGTTCTGTCTCTCTCTCTGACACACACACACACCCCTCCCTGAATATAGTGGATGTATTGTTTGATTTTTGTTTTAGAATGTATTAAAAAGAGTGTCAGACTGCAAATAGACTTCTGGGACTTGCATTTCTCATTCACCATTATATTCCTAAGATTCATCCATCTTATTATATGTTGCTGTAGTTCATTTATGTTTACTCTGAGACAGTATTCCATTGTGGGACTATAACACAGTTTTTCCATTCACCTGCTGGTAGAGATTTGGGTTGCTTCTTCCCTTTCCTCTCTCTCGGATAGTGTAAACATTGTGTTCTTTTAAAAAAAGTTCTTGTGGGGCGCCTGGGTGGCTCAGTTGTTAAGCATCTGCCTTCGGCTCAGGTCATGATCCCGGGGTCCTGGGATCGAGCCCCGCATCGGGCTCCCTGCTTAGCGGGAAGCCTGCTTCTCCCTCTCCCACTACCCTGCTTGTGTTCCCTCTCTCGCTGTGTCTCTCTCTGTCAAATAAATCTTTAAAAAAAAAAAGTTATTATATTTACATCATAATACTCATTTATTAATATATGTCTAAGAGTGGAACTGCTGGGTAATAGGATGTGTGAATGGTCAACATTAAGTGAGAATGCGAAGTTGTTTTCCACAGTGGTTATACCGGTAGCGATCCCATTGCTCCACATCTTCTCAGCCATTGCTCTTAGCGGTCTTTTAAATTTTTTTGCCAGCAAAACACACAAAATGATATTGTTCTCAGAACTTGTCTTTGCCTGAGCTTGAGTGTCTCTTTATATAATTATTGGCATTATATACTTCTTTGCTATGAAATGACTGTGCATGCTTTTCATGTCTTTGGCCCTTTTGTTGTTGCGGGTTTTCTTCTTGTTTTGTAGGCGTTTTTATGTATTCTGGTGCTAATCCTTCACCAGTTCCATGCGTTACAAATATCTTCTTCCAGCTTGTGGATTGTCTTCACTCTGAAGTGTCTACTGATGGACAGAAATTTTAATTTAATGGAGTCATACTAATTGACCTTTGTTGAATGCATAACACTTTTTGTGTCTTTATAAATTCTTTCCTGCTTCAAGCTCAGAAAGATACTCATTTATATTTTCTTTTCAAGTTTTCAAAGTTTGCTTTTGACATTTCAGTTCTTCATCCATCTGGAGTTGATTTTTCAGCATGGTGTGACTAAGAATCCAATTTCATTTTTTTCCTATGGATAAACAGTTTTTCCAACTTTTCCTTTTCCACATTCTCTGTCTTGCTGTCTCTGTCAAAAATCAAAGTTTCACAGATGCATAAGTCTGTTTTTAGGCTCTTCTATATTGTTGGTCAGTTTGTTGATCTCTCTCCCATTGCTACACCATCTTAGTTACTCTGGCTTTACAATAAGCTTTTATAGCTTAGCAAGGCAACATCCCCCTTGCTTACTCTTCTTCAGAAAGGTCTGGGCCGTTGTTGGCCCATTTGTTCTTCCATTTAACTTTTGGAGTTAACCTTTCCAGTTCCACAGAATAATTGGGGTATAATTTTTGTACAGTAAAGATACCCTCTTTGTTGTACAGCTCTTGTTCAGCAGATGCATACAATCATGTAACCACCACCATAGTGAAGATACAGGACGGCTCCATCACCCCCATAATCCCCTCATCCCCTTTGCAGTTGACCTTCTACCCAGTCCCTGACTAACCCTGCTCTGTTTTCTATTGAGACTTTTTTAAATTTCATTTTTAATTTTTTCAGTGTTCTATTAAAATGTAGAATTTCTTTTTATTGGAGTTGCAGTAAATCTATAGATAAATTTTGGGAGGAGTCTATATCTGAAGTCCTCTTGTCCATAATCATAATGTATTTTCATCAACTTAGTTGGAGAGACTTTGCCTAACAGTAATGGTAAGTTCTTAATTTTTTTTTTCAAAGATTTTTCATCTATTTATTTAATTTTTCGGGAAAGAAGTCTGAAACATTTTAAGTAAGTCTTTAAAACTCCTAGTAAAGGATCCATTTAGAAGACAATTGTCAGTCTAAATAAACACATAAATACATAAAAAAAAAAACATGGCAGACATGTGGCAGTATTACATTAAAAAAAAAAAAAAATCATGTCTTGGTTCCAAACCGGCTTTGTGGCTTACCTACAAGACTTTGGGCAAGCAGCCTTGCTGCCCTGATTTCAGTCTCTCTATCTGTGTGGTGACTAGAGCATCCCTTCCTGGCGGGGCCCTCGTGGAGATGAAATGCTGTAATGGGTGCAGAGTGAGCAGAGCTGACTTGGGGAGGCTGTGAGTGGGTGAGCCCACGTGAGGGGAGCTGCCCTCGCTTACCTACCGGGGAGCCGGGAGGGCCGGTGGCATATGTGCGTTGCCCCAGAGGCTCTAACCAAGTGGCGCAACTGAAAGATGGTCTTGAATCATTTCCCTGACAAATTTGGAAAAGGTTAGTGTTGCCAGGCAGCCTGCTCCATGCTGCTTCTGACAGGCGAGCTGGAATCACTGGAGGACACAGCTGACAGCCAATTCATTTTGCTGATTCATCCATTCGAGGAGGGGTGGCTTGGAGCCAGAGCTTGGCTTCTAGATTAAAGGCCGAGAGCTCCAGAGCTGCTGGGATGTGAAGGAATGCTGGTGAATGACTGCCATGTGAAGCCCAGCGGTGAAAAGTGGGTTGTTATTTGTTTCCCCTTTTAAGTGATCCTCATTCCACGTGTGCTCCGATAAATTCCCCACCGTGGTTAGGGAGTTGTTTGTAACGTTTGTCCCTGGGGCTGCGAGCTCAATTATTGGAAACAACCGGATACTGTTAAATAGATCATCTTGGCTCCTTTATGACCCTATCATCACCTTTGCTTTCATGGGGAATATTGACTCAAGCCTCCTCTTTTACTTGGGAGTCCAAGTGAAACTCGAGAGAGGGGTTATTACAGTTGGCATCCCTCTGGGGCCTGCCTGCAGAATAAACCTGCTGGAATAAAGAATGGATCTTAAAGAGGAAAATCCAGGAGGTGCTTATTTGCCAACAATCAGGACCAAATAATAATGGTAGAATCTGTGGGTTCTTATTATGGATCTCATAGATAGTTTAACCCGTAGTAGTAAGATAGTCTTATGCTTACAGGGAAATCACCCCTACGTGAAGTTTGCAGGTGACAGGATAAGCTTAAGAGAGTGGAAATCTTGTCTTGTTTTACTGAATATCTAACATGGTCCCTGGGACAGTGAGCAGTTGCCGGGCGGAAGCATGGGTGGGTGCTGTTTGTTGTATATTTAAATGGTCAGCTGGTTAAATGAATGGAGAAAGTCAGAAATGTGGACGTTGAAAGCAAGAAAAGTAGCTGTCCCAAGGAGTAAGATTTTCGAGAAAGGATCCTGTTTCTGTGGTTCTGTGCTGAGGAGTGGCTTTGGTCAGTCGCACATCTCCAGAACTGGATGCTTTTTCTGTTTATCTCCTTGGGAGTGAGTCAGAGCACGCTGCTTTGAGCTCACATTTCAGTAACTCACTCTCCTTCTTTGGGAGACTTTGTATAATAGGGAAGTTCTGTAATATTCTGGGGTCCCCCACCCCCTTTTTTTCTCTTTAACTCTAGAATAGGTATTTGAAAAGTTACACAAGCTTCTTAGTAAAAATTTGTATTTTTTTGAAGAGTAGAGTTTTGTTTTTGTTTTTGCTTTTGTTTTTTTGTTTTGTGGTGGTGGTGGTGATGTTTTGCTCCTTAGATGGCTAAACATTTAGGGCATGACATTCTGTAAACCACGGTTGTGCTTGGAAGTTTTAGGCAGATCTGGTCCACTTGGAGCAAAGATGAAAAGCGTCAGGTGTCGGATACGTGGAGCTTCTGCCTCTCATACAATTGTCTTGCCCTCTGACTTAAGGTCCCTGATGGACCGGATCCCTTGTCTGGCGCTGATATACTTAAGGACTGAATTCTTGTCACCACTTGTATTCTGCCGTGCATTCGTTCACATGGTATTTAGTGAGAACGACTCTGTACCAAGAATGTTGCTAGCAGTGGGTACACAGACTCTGCATTTTAGACATCATGGTGCTTGTACAGCTGCCCAGGTACCAAGTCTGCTCCTAACGGCCCCGACCAGCATGGCCAGACACCCACTGTCTCGCCGCCAGTGTGGGTAGTAACCGCTGGTAGTGATGGTGGGCTAGGAGAGTGTATGCTCAAACTGCAGGGGCCAGAACCAGCGAACGGCTGCCCATCCGCCAGCAGGTCTCCCATGGATCCTCACTCCCACGCTCCCAGCACATTCTTTCCACTAGCCTCCGAGGAGCAGGCAGCAAGGACTCAAAGGAAACCGACCTGGCCCTAGTGAAATGTTAACACCAGGGAGGGAATAAGCTCCAGTTCTCAAGTGCTCCTGCCAGCCAGAAGCACATTACAGAGAATTAGCAGTCTTTAAAAGCGGAAGGAGAAGAGCCGTGTCTCAAGTACGGTGGGGATATCTTGAATTTGCAGAGTTCAAAGTGAAGTGCAGAGTGACAGGAAAGACCCTGGCCTTAGGGTCAGAGCAGCCTGGTTTTGCACCCCAGCACTGCCACTGACCCACGGTGTGGCCCGTGGCAGCCCCCCCCTCTGTGCCCCCACTTTCTCGTGAGTAGAAGCAGTTCCTCCCTTGCAGATGGAGGAACTGTGAGATGAGACACCACGTGGGCAAAAACCCGGGCACAGACAGAGGGTAGACCTTCAGTTTCTGATACAGTGGTCAGCTCTGCTGTCAGTATTGCTTTCATTTTCATTTTTAACAAGTAAGGGTTTGCAGTTTTCCCCTTAGTGGTTTTTTTTTTTTTTCCCATTTTCTTACACTGAAAATGAGTAATTTTCAAGCAGTAATGTTAGCTGCAGATAGCTTTCACTTACCACCATTATGGTTCTTTATAGTTTACAGAGCACTCTCGGGCCATCAAGAAGATTGGGGCTCAGTGATTCTTTTCTCCAGACGAGAACACTGAGATTTGGAGAGCCCACGGGACATCCCCAAGCCCCCCCCCCCCCCCCCCCCCCCCCCCCCGCCGCCCCGGCTTCTCAGTGGTAGAGCTGTGGTCAGAACTCAGACCCGAATTTCTGGTTTCTTTGACGACCTCAGGCCACCTTTCAAAAGTGACATCTCTGGGGCTAGGCTAGACTTTCTTATACAGATTTTTTTCTTTTCCTCGTAGCTGTCAATACCAGCAAATACGCAGAAAGCTATCGGATCCAGACCTATGCCGAATATGTGGGGAAAAAACACAAGGAGAAGCAGATCAAGAGAAAGTGGACAGAAGATACTTGGCAGGAGGTTGAGAGAAAACGGTTAAACACTCAGTGCATATCCTATGGTCTGCAGAATCACTACTACCACACCAATAGGTAAGAGTTCTCGACTGTTGAATGAAAAGGGCAGAGTTGTTCCAGCAATAGCTTTTCTTCCCTCTTCTCACAGGATTGTTAAGTCCTAAATCTGACTTTCGAGACTTTTTTTCTAACTTTCCACAAAATATCAGAAGTTACTGCTACCCAGATTCCTTCTGTGCCTTGTAGACCCGCAGCTCTTGCAGTTAACAAACTTGTAAAACCCCCTTGAGGCAGACAGGATACGTGTCATTCCCATTTCAGGGGTGTGGAAGCAGAGGCTCTGCGACCCGCCCATACGTTCAGTGAAGGAACAGGGTCAGAGCTGAATTCATCTGGGTCCGATCCACCCTCTCCTCCTCCCCGCGGTCCGTCCTGATGCTCCTGCTTGGGCTTCCGACCTCATTTCGGATCCCTTGGAGACACTGAACCACATGCCTGCTGTAGAAAGAGAACTTGACATACTTCCCCTCATTACCCAAAATCCTTTCTTCAGGAGATACGTAGTGGTCACTTGTTGTATCTCTGTGAAACGACAAAATGTGGGTAAGAAAACGGGGGAAAGGGCGCCTGGGTGGCTCAGTTGGTTAAGCGACTGCCTTCAGCTCAGGTCATGATCCTGGAGTCCCAGGATTGAGTCCCGCGTTGGGCTCCCTGCTCAGCGGGGAGTCTGCTTCTCCCTCTGACCCTCTTCCCTCCCATGCTCTCTATCTCTCATTCTCTCTCTCTCAAATAAATAAATAAAATCTTTAAAAAAAAAAAAAAAAAAAAAAAAACGGGGGAAAGTTCATTACAGAAAATGATAAAGATTAGAAAAGTGTGAACTGACTGAAGAATATTAGCCATAATCCCATCACCCAGAAGCAATCACTGTTAATATTTTGGATTGCCCGCTATGCTTTTTAAATGGCCTTTAGGAGATTTAAAAAATGGAGATATAGGGGTGCCTGTGTGGCTTGGTCAGTTAAGCTTTTGACTCTTGATCTCTGCTAAGGTCTTGAACTCAGGGTCGTGGGTTCTGGCCCCTCATTGGGCTCTGTGATGGGTGTGAAGCCTACTTAATAATCAAGACATAATATACAATAAAATGAACAGATCTAAAATGTTAGCTCAGAGTTCTTAGAGTTATATGCAGCAATGTATCTACCACCCAAAGCAGGACATAGAACATTTCTGTCTCTTCACAACATTTCCTTGCATCCCTTTTCAAGCAACCCCAAGCCTCTACTGCCCTAAGCATCCATTTGTCATATCTGTGACTATGCATTAATTTTGGTTATTCTTGGAATTTATAAAAAATGGAATCATATTGGGAATTGTATTGTATTGTGCTTGGCTTCTTTAACTTAACTTTTTTTTTTTTTTAAAGATTTTACTTATTTATTTTAGAGAGAGTGCACAAGTTGTGGGAGGAGCAGAGGGGAAGGGAGGGGAAAAGAATCTCAAGCAGACTCCGTGCTGAGCGTGGAACCAGGCATGGGGCTCGATCTCACCACCCTGAGATCATGACCTGTGCTGAAACCAAGACTCGGACGCTCAACCGACTGTGTCATCCAGGCGCCCCTCACTTGACATGGTTTTGAAATTCACCCTTGTATTGTGTGTATCAGGAGTTTGTTATTATTTCATTGTTCAGTAGTATTCCACCGTATGAATAGACAACATTTACCCCCTCTCCTTTTGGTGGATGTTTGGGTTGTTTCCGGTTTGAGACTGTTATATATAAGGTCACTGTGAACATTTCTATAAAAAATGTCTTGTGGCCATATGTTCTCATTTCTCTTGAGTCAGTACCCAGGAGTAGCATTGTTGGTTCTCAGGGTAAGTGTGTGTGTGTTAAACTTTATAAGAACATCCAAACAGTTCTCCAAACTAGATGTACCATTTTATACCCCACTAGTATTGTGTGAATGTATTGGTTGCCCTGCGTGATTGCCAACGTGTAGTGCTGTCTTTTTTATTTCAGCCATTCTAGAGGGTACAAGATGGGTATTGCATTGTGGTCTTAATTTGCATTTCTCTGGTGACTAATGATGTTGACCACCTTTTTGTGTGCTGGTTGACCGTTCAGATATCTTCATTTTGAGGTGGGTATGTAAGCCTCTTGCCCTTTTCCTAATTGGGTTTTTGTCTTTTTACTGTTGATTGGTGGGAGTTCTTTTATGTATTCTGGAGACATGTCCTTTGTCAGATAGATGTATAGGCTGCAAATGTGTTTTTCGAATCTGGGGTTGCATATTCATCTTGTTAGTGATTTTGATGAGCAGATATTTTTAATTTTGATGGAGTCATGTCTATGATTTTTTTTTCTTTTATGGTTAAATCTTTGCCTACTCTAAGGTTGCACCGGTTTTCTTCCAGAAGGTTTATAGTTTTAGTTTTTCCATTTAAATCATGACCCATTTCAAATGAATTTTGTATATGGAATGAGATAGGAGTCACGATTTAGTTTTGTTTTTTTTATAATGTGGATATCCACTTGTTCCAGCAATGTTTGTTAAAAAGACTTCTCTTTCCTCGTTGGATTGACTTGGCAGTTCTGTCAAAAATAAATTGACCATGTATGTCTAGGTCTATTTCTAGACTGTTCTATTCCAATCATTTTTATGCCTGTTCTTGTGCCAATACCACACTTTATTTCTGTGGCTTTATAGTAAGTCTTAAAATCAGGTAGCATAAACCCTCCAACATTATTATTCTTTGTTAGATTGTTTTGGCTATTCTAGATCCTTTGTATTCCACACAAATTTTACAGTCCTCTTACCTCTTTCTTCATTCAGCCTGGTTTGTAGTTTTTACTGTAGAAGTCTTACAAATCTAATGTTAATTTTCTTCTAAATATTTTATATTATTGATGCTATTGTAAATGGAACTGTTACTTAAATTTCATCTTCAAATTGTTTGCTGCTTCTGTATAGACATATTAATTGTTGTATATCGACTTTGTATTCTGCAACCTTTTAAAATTGACTTATTCTGATAGTTGTTTGTTTTTTTTTTTAATATTCCACAGGGTTTTTTATGCACACAATCCTATTGGTATGCTATTAACAACAGGTTTATTTTTTTTCCAGTCTTTATGCCTTTTCTTTTTTTTGCCTGATTGCACTGACTAGCACCTCTGGTCTGTTGTCACATAGAAGTGGGAAGGGTGGATATCCTTGTCTTGTTTCCAGTAATAGAGAGGGGAAGTCCAGTGTTTCCCCAGGAACCCGGCTCTTAGATTGTCCAGTTAGTCCTCTTTTGGGTTTAGGAAGTTGCCTTCCATATCCACTTTGCTGAAAGTTTGAATAGATGTCGAATATTTTCAGATGCCTTTTCTGTATCTTTTTAAGTTGTATGGTTTTGTCCTTTATTTCGTTAGTATTTTGAATGACATCAATTGGTTTTTGAATGCTTAATCAGATTTGCATTCCTGAGAGAAATCCTACTTGGTCTTGATGTATTATCCTTCTTGTGTACTACTGGACTTGATGTGTTAATGTTTCGTTAAGTATTTTTATATCTTTGTTCATGAAAAATACTAGATTGAAATTTTTTTCTTTTTTTAAATCTTTGTCAAGTTTTGGTTGTCAGGTTTATGCTGACCTCATAGAAATAGTTAAGAAGTTCCTCTTTTGTTATTTTCCAACAGTGTGTATAGGGTGGTTTTTGTTTTTGTTTTAAGTTTTTGGTAGAGTTTACCAGGAAGACATTTGGGCATAAAGTTTTTTTGTGGAATGGTTTTGATTATGGACTCAATTTCTGTAATAGATACAGGATTGTGTAGATTTTCTGTTTCTTCTTGGATCACTTCTAGTAATTCGTGTTTTTTAAGGAATATTTCATTTCATTTAAATTGTCAAATTTGTTAGCATAAAATTATTAGCTCAAAATGTTCCCTTATAATTTGTATATCTGTAGGATCTACAGTTATGTCCCTTTAAAAATTTCTGATATTGGTAATATGTGTTTACTTGCTCTTTTCCTTGCTAGGTGTTTATCAATTCTTTCAGAGAACCAACTTTTTATTGTTTTTTTTGTCTTCTTTTTTTTCCCATTTATTTATATCCTTGTTCTTATTATTTGTTTTGTATTTTAATGTTATTCTTTGTCTAGCTTCTTAAAGTGGGAACTTAACTCCCTGATTTTATATATTTCTTCTTTTCTAATAAAAGCATTTAAAGCTGTAAATTTTCCTTTAGACTGCTTAGCTGCATCCCTCAGATTTTTATAGGTTGTCTTTTTACTACTGTCTATTAGAAGATATTTTCTAATTTTTCTTGTGCTTTTTTCTTTGACCCAGAAGTTATTTAGAACTTCTTTGATAATTATTGACACTGGTTTTATGGCCCGGCATATCGTCTGTCTTGGTGAATGTTCCACGTGCACTTGAATGAGTGTAACATTTCATTATTGTCATTTCAGGTTACATTGATTTGTGGTGCTCAAATCTATATCCTTACTGATTTTTTTGGGAGTTGGCGGCAGGGGTGAGGGGTCTGCTTTTTCTTTCACCTACTGAGAGAGGTGTTGAAATTTCCAGCTGTGGTTGTAAATCTGTTTTTTCATTTAATTTTATCAATTTCTTGTTTCATGTATTTTGCAGCTCTTTTGATAGGTATGTGCCTATTAAGGATTACTATGTCTTCTTAATGAATTGCCCCTTTCATCAGTATGGAATATTCCTCTTGATATCTAGTAATTTTTTTTTGATGTTTATTTTATCTGATAATTAATATTGGTGCTCTTGTTTCTTAACCTTGGTGTTTGCGTAGAAAATTTTATTCAACCTTTTACTGGTAACTTGTTTGTCTTTATAAAGTGTGTTTCTTATAAACAGCATATACTTGGGTCTTGCTATTTTATTCATTCTGACAACCCCTTTCTTTTACATTTAATCTAATGAATGATACAGATAGGTCTGCCTTCCATCTTGGTATTTGTTTTCTATTTGTCCTGCTTGGGTTTTGTCCCTCTTCTTTTCTGTTGCCTTTTGAATGAATTGTGTATTAGTTAGTATTTGCTGATATTTTAGCATCCTGTTTATCTTCTCTAGACTTTTTTGCTTTTACCTCTTGGTGTTATTTTTTTAGTCATTGCTCCAGAGTAAAGGTTGACAAACTAGAGCCCATAGGCCAACTCCAGTCCACGTGTTTTTATAAAGTTTTATTGGAATGCAGCCATGCTTGTTAATTTACGTATTACCTCTGGCTGCTTTGCCTTACAGTGGCAGATTTGGGTAGTTTGACAGAGACCTATGACCCGCAAAACTCAATTTGTGTACTGTCTGTCCCTTTGCAGAACAATTTGCTGACTCCCGGTGTAGAACTACCCTGTCCAGTACGGTAGCCACCAGCCACATGTGGCCGTTGAGTACTTCACGTGTGGCTAGTCCAAACTGAGATGTGTTGTTGATTTAATATACACACCAGATTTTGAAGAATTGATGACATGTTGAAATGATAATATTGTGGGTATATTGGGCTAAATAAAATATTATTAAAATTAACTTTACTGGTTTCTTTTCACTTTTTTTTTTTTTTTTTAATGGTGGCTCCTAGAAATTTTAAATGGCATTTGTGGTTCACATATTTCTGTTGTCCAAGCACTGCTCTAGAAATTATAATGTGCCTCTTTCATGTATCACAGTGGATCTTCAAGTGAAAATCACACTACTTCATGGACAACCTAGGACTCTTACAATAGTCTCTTTCCATTTACCTCCCTCTCATCCTTTGTGATCTTTTGGCTCCTATTTTACTTCTCCATATGCTGTAAACTTGATATGGTGGTGTTTTTTTGTTCCTTTCCTTTTCTTTTTTTAAACAGTTAATGCTTGTGAAGAAAATAAGGGGCTGAAGTATGGTGAAAATGGCATTAAGTTTAAACACAAACATGCAGGCCTTCCTCATTAAAGGTATAGTGCAGATTGGGGGGCCTGGGGGGCCCTGTGGTTGAGGGGAAAGTCGCCGCAGCCCTGAACCTCACTTCTCTTAGCTTTAGCGAGTGAACTCTAAGACGCTGGGAGCGCTCTCACAGCAGCTGAGCTTCTCCCTGGGGCTGTTAGCTGTGCTGACAGAAATGGACATCAGCTCCTTTGGCTGTTTGCATTGGTATGGTGGCACATACTTCTTTTCTTGTCCGTGATGGATTCAGTGTCCAGAATATTCAAGGAGCCTATAGTCAATAACTGGACAAAGCTCTAGGGCTTAGATTCTGGGAAACTGGACCGGACATAAATTTGCTTGAGAAGGCGATTTGGTTGGGTGGCATGAAATATGAATAAATACAGGTTAGCATGGTGTTTGAAGAATCCTTCTTTCCAGTGGATGTGAAAATATTTAAAATCTCCCTAGTAGGTATTTAGTCCCCGTAAATAAGCCCTGAAGTTTGAAACCTTCCCGAAAGACAGGTGCTATTACCATTCTCATTTTATTAAGAATGTTCTCTAATTAAAGAAAATGGTTTTGCAAAGCCACTTTGCCCTGAAGAGATTTTGGTCAGTTGTGTCTCCGGATTATTTACAATTTGCGTTTTTTTCAACTGTTGGGAAAAACCCTTTGGCTAGTCTCTTCTTTCTCGTGTTTTCTGTCTGTGAGACTCCATTTCAGCCTTCCTTGACAGTGTAGTAGCTCCTGGGAATTCCTGCTTATGTAGGAAACGCTAAAGCATATATCAAAGTTACAGTTTTCAGATTCCACATAGTTGTCATAGAAAGTTAGTGCTTTCTCAAAGTGACTGAATGAGCATATTAATTAGCAAAAAGGGGAGCTGCCCTTTCACTCTTCCCTTCAGTAAATACCTATCCAGAGCCCAGTATCTGCCTCTGTTTTCTCATCTTAAATGAGGCATTTTGTTGGGAAAAAAATGCTAAGGTCCCTTCTGGCTCTTAAATTCCAGATGTTTTTACACCGTATGCAGGGCAGAGCATACGGAGGAAACTGATAAAATCTCTAGAGATCCTTTGCTTCTCTCCGCAGGTAGCAAGTAGTTTCTTCGCAACCTAAGACTGAGAGTTTTGAAAATGCCCATGGTTGGAGAATTTTCAGATAAGGAGTATATAATAAAAATTAAAAATAGAGCTACACTGTGACCCAGCAATTGCGCTACTGGGTGTTTACCCCAAAGATACAGATGTAGTGAAAAGAAGGGCCATACGCACCCCAGTGTTCATAGCAGCAATGTCCACAATAGCCAGACTGTGGAAAGAGCCGAGATGTCCTTCAGCAGATGAATGGATAAAGAAGATGTGGTCCATATATACAATGGAATATTACTCAGCCATTAGAAAGGATGAATACCCAACTTTTACATCAACATGGATGGAACTGGAGATTATGCTAAGTGAAATTAGTCAAGCAGAAAAAGTCAGTTATCATATGGTTTCACTTATTTGTGGAACATAAGGAATAGCACGGAGGACATTAGAAGAAGGAAGGGAAAAATGAAGGGGGGGAAATCGGAGGGGGAGACTAACCATGAGAGACTATGGACTCTGAGAAACAAACTGGGGTTCTAGAGGGGAGGGGTGTGGGGGGGATGGGTGAGCCCGGTGATGGGTATTAAGGAGGGCACATGTTGCATGGAACACTGGATGTTATATGCAAACAATGAACCATGGAACACTACAGCAAAAACTAATGATATATTGTATGGTGACTAACATAATAAAATAAAATTAAAAAAAAATCAGATTGGGTAAACCAGTGTCACAAGTGAACCCATGAAAGCCTTATACTACACTGAAATAATAAAGCAGCACACCAAATGAAGAAAAGATCCTTGACCGTTTTAGTGGGTACTGCCTTTTAAATTCCCACCAGCCATCTCTGTACTAGAATGTCTCAGAAGCTTCTTCTCCCCGTGATTTCAGTACGATTAGAAACCACTAGCCTGTGGCAGAACATACTCAGACTCAGCCTTTCTGTCCTTTGTGTCTTGGTCCTCTGTTTACACCTTCATTGCTTTCCTGCTTCTGTGACGTAGAGGGGGTTGCCTCTGGCTTTCAGACTTCTCCCCCCCTTCCCCCCACTATCTCAGAATGTCTCTGCAGCCTGAGCACCACCCGTCTTGCCTGGTGGCAGCTCACTCTCTCAGCGATTGAGGAATGCCTTCGGAAGCTCCATGTTGCCCATCTCTTGTTGCTTTTTTCTTGCTCCTCCTGGCTCCATGACATCCCTGCAGAAATCCTTATTCAGCTTTGTCTTTTTTTTTTTTAACTTTTTTTTTTAAATGGAGGTATAATTGCCATACAGTATTAGATTAATTTCAGGTGTACAACAACACACTGATCCAACAATACTATACATCACTCGGGGCTCACCACACTAAGTGTCGTCACCATCTGTCACCGTGCAGCGCTGTTCCAGTATTATCGCCTGTATTCCCTACCCTGTACCTTACATCCCTGTGACTGATTGGTCCCTGGAAGTTTGTACCTCTTAATCCCCTTCACCTTTTTGCCCACCCCCCCCCACACACCTCCCCACCTCCCCACCTCCCCCCACCTCTCTGGCCACCAGCGGTTCCTTCCATTCAGCTTTAGCTGTTACTGCTTCTCCTGGGGGAAGTGTCCTGCTGGGTCCCTCTTGTTTGCTCCTGGGTTCTATAGCTTAGGAAGCTTAGGAACAGGCTTCACTTCTGTGTCTTTCTCTTAACCACGTGACGTTTCTCCAGTCTGCATATTCCCTTGGATAGAGCCTCCGCTTCTGGAAAGGAATGTTGGCAAACCTAGTGTCCCCCTTGGGGGTTAAGTGTATTTTAGCAGAGAAGGTGTTTCCCGTGGCACTTTTTAAACCATTAAAGTGATGAAATGCACATAATCTTTAAAATTTTGCCTCAACAGGAGAATATAAAATGAAGGGGGGAAGAATCTTTGCCCCTCCCTCCCTGGCTCTTCTTCCAGCTACTGTGACCATTTTCCTTTAAGCAATACATATCTTGTCTTGTCAACTTTGACCAATATATCTGGGTCAGTTCTGTAAAGGAGTATAAATTTAGCGCAGGCAGTTACCTTCCATCTCTCTCTGTTTCTCTTCTCACCATGATTAGTTACACTGTTAACTATCATTTTGTATCTGTACTTCTGTGCTTTCTTGAGAAGTCGATTTTAGGAGATGGCAGCAGGTGTCCAGCATGTATAATCTTATGATTGTGTTAATGCAGTTCTCTGAAGGAAAGAAGTTGCATGGTGGGGCCCATTGGGAAGAAAGTGTATTCCTGTGTCATTAAAACTTTGCTACCCAACTGAGAATCTTCCAAATATCCCAGCCTTTTTTGTGTGGGGTTTTTTTTTTTTTTTTTGAGGGAAGTACTTTTCCCTGGGTGACTTTGATTTCTTTCCTTTTTTGCATATGTAGTGTATGGTTAATAAATGCTATAAAAATGTGTCTATTTCAACTAATTGATAACGTTGTTGGATATAGAACTCTAGATCCAAAAAATTTTACCTGTTAAGAACCTTAAATACATTGCTCTTCCCACTGTCATCATTAATCTGCTTTCCTGTTTTCTGTGTCTTTGTATCTCTCACACCTAACCTGGAGTCTGACCCAGAGTTATATCTCAGATGTTTGGTGAATTGGTGAATGAATAAATATGCAAGTGCCAGTTTTAAGTGCAGGCTCTGGGCTAGGTCCTTCATGTTTTTGTTTTTGTTTTTTTGAGAGAGAGAGAGAGCATGTGCGGGTGGGGGAGGTGGGGGGGGGCAGAGGGAGAAAGATAATCTTAAGCAGGCTCCATACTGAGCGTGGAGCCTGACACAGGACTCGTTCTCATGACCTTGAGATCATAACCTGAGCCCAAATCAAGAGTCGGACCCTTAACTGACTGAGCCCTGGTCCTTCATGTTTTAGCTCTTGTGATGCTCATAGCAGCATTGTCAAGGAGGTGAGGTTTGTCCACATCTCCCAGAGGCTTAGGGAGATTAAAATTCTAGGCAAAGACAATGGGTTTGATACCAGGTTTATCTGCAGAGCTCTGCTCTTTCTTCCATGCCTCCCTCAACCCCCACATATTCCCAGGTCTGTTCTCAAGGGAAGAAAGTACTCAAACAGATCGCAGCTAGGTACATGCCATATAGGGGATAATTGTCTTGACTGTAGTCACCACATCACCTAAGAAAACCTCTAAGAGCTTGTGTCTTTTCATTTAAAAGCAATATCCTGGGAAGCAGAAGAGAGGCCCTTTTGGATTTCTGCTTAAAAGATCCCAAAGCTTTCATTACAGAAAAATTTCAAACATATACAAAAGTAGGGAAAATAATATAACAAAGTCCTAGCTAGCTAGCTATCACAGAGTGTCACCAGTCAGCGTGTGGCCAGTCCTATTTTATTAGTACTCTTTCTCTCCTTCTCCCTTCAGATAATTTTGAAGCAAATCACAGATGGCATATCCTTTCAGCCGTAGGTCTCTGTACGTATAAAGATTAAACAGTCACTTAAAACTACAATGCCACTAACAACAACAAAAAATTAACAGTGACTCCTTAATATCAGATAGCCAGTGTTCAAACTTCCTGCTCACACATTTTTTAAAAATAATTGTTTTGTTTGAGCTCTGGTTTCCAAACAATTCATATATTACATTTGGTTGATGCATCTCATCTCAGTCTATGAATTCCTTCTCTCACTGGATTCTCCCACAACCCCCAGCGTGCTTCAGAAACTAGGTTGTTAGCTCTGTAGAATTTCCCATTTTCTGGAGCATTCTTTTAAGTTTGTTTAACATGTTCCCTGACTACTATATTTATAATTAACTGGTAGTAAGATCTGTAAACTTGATCAGATTCAGGACTGACATAATGGCAAGAATATTTCATAGATGGTGATGTATATTTCCTCTTGCGTCACATTGGGCTTCTCCTCATCTCTTTAGTTACCTGGAGATATAGTTCATACAGAAAAAGAATAAATTCTTTAACCCCTCCCCTCAATACACCTTTTAAAAACCAGCTTCAGAATAAGTTAATTGGTTTCCTGTCACCTAACAGCAGTGTGATTTTGTTTTGTTTGTTTATCATGAGGTTTTAAAAATATATATTTTAAAATATATTTTAGTATATTACAGTTGTTCTTCTTTTTGATGCTCTAATTATCTTGTTTCTGAGCAGTGGGAACAATTTTGAGGTGACTCGTGAGTCCTCTGAGACAATCCCAGTAGCCTTTAATAACCTCTTTGACTTCTGGTATTCTTTATTCCAGGCTCTTCTCTACATTTTCTACCTTATATTTAGAGTTAGCCAAAAATTTCTCCAAAGGGCCTGTTCCTTTTGATGGAAAATGGTATTTAGAAACTGTAATCTGGGTTCTAAGCGTGTTTATTGATGATGGATTCATTGTTATTTATAGTGTTTTTGAATTAAAAGGGCTAGCAAGGAATTCTTCCTTCTTTCCATCCTTCCTTTTTCTTTTTAAGATTAGTTTATACAGGCTCCGTCGGTTAAGCGTCTGCCTTCGGCTCGGGTCATGATCATGATCAAGCCCTGCGTCAGGCTCCCTGCTCAGCGGGAAGCCTGCTTCTCCCTCTCCCTTGTCAAATAAATAAAATAAATAAAATCTTAAAAAAGTTTAGCTTATACTGATACTTCCAATTCCAGTTAGACTCCTGGACTTATTAACTTCTTTTAGTTTCTTTTTTTCTTATGCTGAAAATTTTGGTTCTTAATGATATTAAAGTAATTATTTATTTGCTTTATACTACTATGAATAATAATTTCAGAATAACTATAATAGTATCATTACAAATAATGTAATTATTGAAAATAATTTTTTTGCAGTAATTTTTTCCCCTAGAGTATATGTATATGACTGGAGATGAACAGTCAAATTACCTTATTTTAAAATCCCTTGGAATAATTCCTCTTTGTGTTTTTAAGCTACCAACTCAATAAACATTTAGGTTTGTTTCATTTGTAACTTTAGGGATTGCCTTTGTTCAAATCAGTTTTGCTTTGTAATTATGTTGACCATTTGTGTGGTTCCAGAGTCAGATCTCTCAAGCTTCTCTCCCTGCCTTCCCCAGCTTGTTTCCTCCCTGCCTCGTGGTGACCAAGTTTATTAGTTTTTAGTCTGTCCTTCTGTTTTTACAAATTTATTAAGCAACTGCATATATATGCCCTCCCCTCCTGTTGGGTAGATGGTAATGGACCACACATCCTTTTCTCTGCCTTCTGTTTTTCATTTAACCTTGTGTCTCGGAAGCCACTCTTACCCTGCTTCTGGTGAAATGTGATTCTTTACACTGCAGATGGTTTTAGTGCTCTTGAACTTTCTTAATGAAATGTACTAACTGGCTAAATCTGTGTGTGGAATCCTAGTTTAAATGATCAACCTGATAGTGAAATTCACAAATACTGTATGTTGTACGCGTTGTGAAAAATTAATTCATGACCCCTGCTCTTGTTGAGGAGGATTGTTCCTCGACCCTCTCTCACCTTCCCATCTCTTCCTCTGTCCGGTCAGTATGAAGGTGTAAAGCTCATGGACACACTGTCTGCTTTTTGGAGCAATGTGAAAAGTGAGAGAATGTCCCTATTTTTAAAGCAGATTCTTCATTCCAGGCACTGTGCTAGGTGCTTTACATCTTTTAGAAAATCACTCTTTTTTTTTTTTCCTAAAGATTTTATTTATTTATTTATTTGAGAGAGAGAGAGAGCACATGAGAGGGGGAGGGCAGAGGGAGAAGCAGACTCCCCGCTGAGCAGGGAGCCTGATGCGGGACTTGATCTTGGGACTCCAGGATCATGACCTGAGCCAAAGGCAGTCGCTTAACCAACTGAGCCACCCAGACGCCCTAGAAAATCACTCTTAACAACGCCGTGAAACCCTTGCTGATATTCCTAATTTATGTATGAGAAAGTTGAATCTCAGAGAAGCTGAATAATTTAGCTAGAATTGCACAGAATTCGTAGTTACGGGTGTTTGGGATCCATAGCCCCGTGCATGAAGTTGCCTCTTCGGGACATGGCACATCTACACCTGTGAGCTTGCGTGTTTGAGAGAGATGCTGTCTAATTTTAAAAAAATTATGTTTTCTTAAAACACACAACACACACACAAAACCTGTATTAAAGAAACCCTAAGTTTAGGGGCACCTGGGTGGCTCAGTTGTTAAGTGTCTGCCTTCGGCTCAGGTCATGATCCCAGGGTCCTGGGATTGAGCCCCGCATCGGGCTCCCTGCTCTGCGGGAAGCCTGCTTCTCCCTCTTCCGATCCCCCTGCTTGTGTTCCCTCTCTTGCTGTCTCTCTCTCTCTGTCAAATAAATAAATAAAATCTTTAAAAAAAAAAAAAAAAACCCTAAGTTTAAAACCTCTGAATTTCAACCTTACTTCTTTGAGGCGAGGGTTTAGATGTCTAGTCCCATGCATCATCAATGTAAAATGGTTAACTTTTTAAAAAATTTTAAAAACCCAGAGAACAGAAATGATAGTGGGATGTACAAGACAATATCAAAAATCCTGAAGTGTCAGCCTCTGCTCAGCACTGGTCATCCCCTTAGTAGAATCCAGTTGTGGGCTTTTTTATTTTTATTTTTTAAAGATTTTATTTATTTGAGAGAGAGAGAGAGACAGCGCACAGACAGAGAGGGAAAGGGAGAAACAGACTGCCCGCTGAGCAGGGAGCCCCATGGGGGGCTCCATCCCAGAACCCTGGGATCATGACCTGAGCTGAAGGCAGACGCTTAACCGACTGAGCCCCCCAGGCGCCCCATAGTCTTGGGCTTTGATCGGCTGATTGGTTGAAGTTAAGTTGAGGCACTGCAGCGAGTCCAGAGGAGGAGGACTTCACAGTGAGAACAGATGGACACATGTTGAGTGTGTTCAGCCTGGGACAGCAGCTGGAGGGAGAGTCAGTAGGAACCATAGTTAAGATCCTGAGATGTCATGATGAGAGGAGTAGTGATTCTGCCCTCACAGGGGATTGAGGAAGAACCCGCAGGGGGCTTAAGTAGCATTATCCCGCATAAGAAAACTGAGCAAGGGGACGTGTCTTGCTCCACGTCATAGGGCTGGTGCTGTCGTAGACAGAGCTCTTTCTGCTGATCGGCTCCCTTCCCCTCCTCTGTGTTGATTTTGGCCAGGCCTAAGTATCTTCTGAGGGCTGTGCTAATTTCAGACTGCGAAGGTGGTGGAGACCTTTAACATCTGTTCTAAGTGATTTTTTGTAATAGCTAAGGAGAAACGATCACGGTCCTCCACTCAGCCCTCCCACTTAACTCCTTTCCACAGCTGAACAGTTGGAAGAAAGGATCATTCTGGTCTGAAGGGAGTATTTTAAGATATCGGAATAAACATTGAGCTAGGGTCTGGTTAATATAAAATGCAGAATTTGGGGCACCTGGGTGGCCCAGATGGTTAAGCGTCTGCCTTCGGCTCAGGTCGTGATCCCAGGGTCCTGGGATCGAGCCCCACATCGGGATCCCTGCTCTGCGGGAAGCCTGCTTCTCCCTCTCCCACTCCCCCTGCTTGTGTTCCCTCTCTTACTGTGTCTCTCTCTGTCAAATAAATAAATGAAATCTTTAAAAAAATAAAATAAAATGCAGAATTTGGAAGTGTGTAGTTACTAATAAAATGAAACGATTAACCAGGCAAATTGGGTTTCCCACAGAATGTCCCTAAAGACATAAAACCTAGGAGCTTTTAAATCAAGATGCAGGAACAACTCTTACAAGTATCCCCTGTCCCATCTACCTGGCCTGTGCCAGGGAAAGATGAACTGATCTAGCTTGTCTCTTCCCTTTGACTTCTTGGGGGCCTGCAGATCAGGACACCACCACTTTCTCTCACAGGAGATATGTCAGTAGGATTCCTGAGAATAATATAAAAAGAGGTGCAAGGAACTTGGATAAACAAAGTGTGGTTGACGCATACAATGGAATATTATTCAGCTTCAAAGAGAAGGGAAATTCTGATGCCTGCTACCACATGGGTGAAGTCATGCCATGGGCTAGGGGCGGGAGGGAATGAGGAGCTGTTGGTTAATAGGTGTAGAGTTTCTGTTTTGCAAGGTGAAAAGGGTGCTAGAGATTGGTTGCACCACAATGTGCGTGTACTTAATACTACTGAACTCATTTAGGAGGGTTGAGATGGTAAATTTTGTAATGTATATTGTCCCACAATTAAAGATTTTAGGGGTGCCTGGGTGACTCGGTTAAGTGTCTGCTGTCGGCTCAGGTCATGATCTCAGGGTCTTGGGATCGAGCCCCATGTCGGGCTCCCCGCTCAGCGGGAAGTCTGCTTCTCCCTCTCCCTCTGCCCCCTTCCCTCGCTCGTGCGCGCGCTCTCTCTCTCAAATAAATAAATCTTTAAAAAAATGAAAAAAATTTAAAAAGATGAAGGCAACTCAATGCATTTTTTATAGTAGTTTTTTTTTTTTTTTTAGAGAGAGAGCGCATGTGCACACAAGTTGCGGGGAGGGGCAAAGGGAGAGAGAGAGTCTCAAGCAGGCTCCCCACAGAGCACAGAGCAGGATGTGGGGCTCAGTCTCACGACCCTGAGATCATGACCTGAGCCAAAACCAAGAGTCGGACGCTTAACTGACTGAGGCACCCCTTAGAGTTTCACTCGAAGCCTTTCTCATAGTAACCGGGAAAGGGAGGTGACAGACCTAGAATACTTTAAAAATTTGAATAGAAAATGATGGATTATCAAGAAAAAGAGTTGATGAGTTCATAATTTTCAGTTACTAGTCTATTTTAGACTTTAATTGCGTTTGTAAAAATTCTCAAGATAAAATGAGAAGTTGGTAAATTGAGTAGAATATGCTGCTAAGATCTAGCCCTCCCGTTTTCATTTGTTAGATGGGATGTCATGTGTCTGGCACCCAGATGGATTGAGTTTTAGATGAAGGTCTGCTTTAACAGGTCTAGAGTATGAAGTGTCAGTGCTGCGGAAACTGACAAAAGCACATAAGTGAAAATGGAAAAGCCTTCTTTTACCTCACAGTTGAAAGCAGAATGTCATCTCAAGATTTTATTTTAAATAACATGAAAGCTCCATTGAGTATCACCTGGCACTTACATGACTTCTGATGTCTTGAAATGCATTCACATCTCCTCACAGCAGTGATATTTGAGAATTAATGTTTTCTTTTCATATTTTCCCATTATTTATTTGATCCACCATAATTAAAAGTGATTATCTGTGTTTGTAAGAATGTAATTTTTTTTAATGGTGCTAACAATTGAATTTGCCCTCAACACACTTTATAGGGCAGTGAAGTGCTACTTTCTACATGTCCTTTATTTATTTATTTTTAATTTTATTTTATTATGTTATGTTAGTCACCATACAATACCCATCATTAGTTTTTGATGTAGTGATCCACGATTCATTATTTTCGTATAACACCCAGGGCTCCATGCAGTACATGCCCTCCTTGATACCCATCACTGGGCTAACCCATCCCCCAACCCCCTCCCCTCTAAAACCCTCAGTTTGTTTCTCAGAGTCCATAGTCTCTCGTGGTTCGTCTCTCCCTCTGATTCCCCCCCTTCATTTTTCCCTTCTCCTAAGGTCCTCCATGCTCTACATGTCCTTTAACTAAACAAAAACAAATTTTCCTGGTTGAGTTACCCAGATCAGTGCAGTTAGGATTCTTTCTATATTTTCTGTAGTAGTTTTAGCTGAAATAAAATATGAAATGTGTAAGTTGTATATATTAATTGCTTAGAGGTAGAAATTTTAAACATTTTTTGATACTTCTTTTTTGATACTGTATGCTTTTTAATTCTGCTGGTCCATCCTAAGTGAGCAGAAGCAATAGGAGGTTGGTGTTTATTTGGGGGAGGCCAGGTATAAGGATGGATGACTGCTGTGGCCCAGAACCAGGTTTGTCATTGTGCTGATAGGCACTTCCATGTTTAAATGCCGTCGACAGACTCGAGGTGTGCTTCCTTTTGTCAAGAACAAGTCTCTGAAGCAAAGATTCCGTTTCATTCAGCTGCACTGCTGGTCTTACAGGAGCCAAATAGATGCTTGCCAGATGGGAATGTTCACATCCTCCCTTTTGTGCCCCTTCTTCCAAATGCAAAAGAACTAAAATTTACTGTATATTTTCAAATCTTCAATCCCAGCGTAGAACTAATTATGGAATCTAAGTGGTGGCTAAGTGGATGTTTACTGTACTCTTCTTTAAACTTTTCTGTATATTTTAAGTTTTTATAATGATGGGGAAAAATGGAACCATGTCTTCCAGAAGCCTCATATACATTTCCAACAGAGGAGGGCATTTGGGGTGGGTCCTGATGGTCTGCAGGTTCCAGACACCCGTGAATTCACAAGTGGCAGTTAGCGGATGGCTTCACGCACCCTGAGGAGGCTACTTGAAAACTCCCCTACTTTGCCTTGCCTCGCAGCTCAGGCCCAGCCCGTACAACCTACGCAGGCTGCTTGCGCCTCCCATCCACTCTTCCTTCTCTCTGACTCTCCTCCTTTCTGGACACTCTTCAAAGATTTGGACCCCTGCCTCTGAAGACTCGGCTCAACATCATCTCCAAAAACATGCCCACCGCAGGCCAGGGAGGGAAGAGCGAAGGCGCTGTCATTCAGGTGTCTGCCACGTGCCACGCGCTGTAGCCTGTACTGTTTCGCTTCATTTTCTTCTTTAATCCTCATAACAACCTACTTACGAATCGAGGAGACTGCGACTCACAGAAGTATGGGAAGTTGCCCGGAGTCACAAAACCAGTAAATGACAGAACCCGGATTCAGGTCCTCATCTCTCTCATCCCAAATTCCATGTATACTTTTTCCAGAATGTCTGCTCCCTCCTCATCTGCCCATTTGTGATCCTTCCCCACCATCAGAAATGCCTTCTGAGAGGCCTTCCATGCCACCTGGGATCCTTGGGAGTTCTCTGCCTTGGGAACTGCTGTAGAAAGTGAAACGATACTATTTATTCACATTCCAGCACCTAACAAAGGATGCCCCATGGTCGCTCAGAGAAAGGTTTAAATAAATGAATGAACAAGAGAACTTGGAACTCCCTGGGAACATATCTTCCTCCTGAGTTTCCGATTGGGAAAGGCCCTGAAGACTCTTTTTTCCCTTTTGAACAACATAAAGTCAGGCTAAGAATACTTTCAATTGCTTTGCTAAAGACAAGGCAGGAAGGAATGACATTCTTTTATAATTACACCAGAATCTACCTTATTTTATTGTCTTACTTGCTGTTTAAAAGACCCATATGAAGGTGGGAGTAGATTGACTGGATCCTTGGAATATCAAGTCTGAAGACCGTTCATGCACGCCTTATCATCATGTTTTAAGGGAAATAAGAGGAAATTAATCTTACATTATGCTACAGAAACCAGTGTTCAGACCACCATTTCCTGAGTATCACATCCCTTGTCATCTATCTGATATAAAGAATTGGGGAATTCTTGGGAACGACCATGAGGCACATTAGCTCATCATCTTAGATTAATAATTCTAAATTCTTGGAAGGGATTCATGTCTACTGTGCTGTAGTCACAAACTGTCCCCCAGAAGGGTCTTAAAACCAAACCGAGATGCAAGAAGCATGTGGTTTCTTGGTGTCAGAACATCCTCTGGTAGGTGGTCCTCTGTTGTGAGGGAGCGGAAAGGATGTTCTCTTCTCCTCCTAAAGCCATCGTACGCTGCTGACTCATCAGATGGGATTGGTAGTGGTAGTGATGTCATCTCCTCATTAATTTGACAAAATATATGATGTAAATGTCCATTTAGGATGGCTAAATTGATGGATATAATGAAACTATTAGAATTTAGATTGGCGTTCTCCAGGTAGTCAATAGCTTCCTTTTTTAAATCTTCCTCTTTCATCTCCAGTTTCTCCCTCTCTGTTAGCTCAGATCCTTTATGGTCCTGTACTATGTGCAAAAGCAAAGACTGCCTGTAGTTTTTAAAGTTCTCCAGCTCCCTACATTGTCTCTGTTTCCTCAGAGTTTTTTCTCTCTGTATGTCGGTGTCTGTATGGTGGGCATCTGAGCAAGGTGAGTGCCCACGCAGCAAGGAAGAGTTGGGTTCTTCATGAATAGGATAGCCCCACCTGCCTACTTTCTTCTACATCATTTGTGAAACAGTTCACTTCCAAATTTGAGCCTGATGCTCAGTTGACATTATGGAGTTTTTTCCTTCTCAGGTTGGGTTTGGTGGATATATAAGAAAAACAGAAACCACCAAAAACAGCAATTCCCAAAGAGAGGGGATATCTTAAAAAATATGTAGAATTAAGATAATTGATGCTATAAATGTTGTTGTTTAGGTAACTGGTTTTGAGTTTTTTCTTAGCTGTCATTTCTACTTGCAAAAGCTCATAACTGTGGAACACAGTAATGCCACACTAATTCAGATGAATGGAAGTATAGACTGAAAACTAGATTGTAGGACATTTGTGAAGAAATGAGATAGATTCTTTTAAAGAACCAGTTGCACCTATAACTGTGAGCAAAAGTGTTACTTGATAAAGCCATATACTCATGGAGCTGGAAGACACTTGGAAGTGATCTTGTCCACCCTCCCTGACTCTAGAGAGAACTGGAAAGTCAGAAAAGCAGGTCTTATTTGGAGTCACAAAGCCAATGAGTCTGACAGAGCTGAGTATGCCCATTTAACATAGCCAGACAAGTACTGATTTACTATTGGTATAAGGGTTTTTCACCATGTTAAGTAAATCTTTGTGAAGTCCTTGACTTTTTTCTTTTAGAATATTTTCAATAAAATACATGAACATTGTTTTTTAAAGCCAAATAATAGAAAAATTTTATAATAAAAAGCAGTTGTCCCCTGCTACCCTCATCCCGTCCCTCAGAGGCAACCACTTTCAACTCTTTCTTTTGATATTTACTTTTTCCAAGTAATATAATTATTGCTATGTCTTGGTTTTCTGTGTATCCATTGACTTGCTAATACAGTAGGCTTGTCCAGTCACTTTTATGGATCTATATTATGTGCAAAGCAGACTGCCTGTAGTTTTTAAAGTTTTCCCAGCTCCTTACATTGTCTCCATTTCCTCAGAGTTCTCTCTCTCTATGTTGGTCTGCTTTGGGTTTTGTATCTTATATGGAAGATTTTCTTCAAATATTTGACTATTTTCAGCTGTCTATTATTATTTAAGAATGAACTAAAAAGGGATAAGAAGCTGTGGGTGTGGAGGCTAATTTTATTGATGTCCTTTCCCTGTAGAGTGAGGAGGAGAGAAGCTGGCTTTGTTATTACATATATTTTCTCTGAGGCTTCTGATTTTCTTTATGGCTTGTGCTTTCTGTGATCTACTTAAGAAATCTTTGCCTAAACTAGAGTCAGAAAGATTGTCTTATTTTTTCTATTAGATTTACAGTTTTTGTTGTATGTTTAGGTATATGACCTATTTGAAGTTCATTTTTTGTATATAGATCTCCATTTGTTCTGGCACCATTTTTTGAAAAGACTGTTCTTTCTGTGTTGAATTACTTTGACTTCTTTGTCAAAAACCTGTGGCTGTATATGTATATATATATATATATATATATATATATATATATAATTAAAAATTTTCTGGACTCAATTCTTTTCCATTGGTCTATACATCTATCCTTTTTTTTTTTTTTTTAAGATTTTATTTATTTATTTATTTGCAAGAGAGCGAAAGTGAGCAAGATCACAGAGGGAGAGGGAGAAGCAGACTCGCCGCTGAGCAGGGAGCCCGATGTGGGGCTCAATCCCAGGCCCATGGGATCATGACCTGAGCTGGAGGCAGATGCCTAACTGACTGAGTTACCCAGGAGCCCCTATGTCTATCCTTTTACCAGTACCACACTATCTTGATTACCATAGCTTTACAGGGAGTCTTGAAATCAGATGGTAAATCCTTCATCCTTGCTTTTCACTTTTCCACATAAAGTTTAGGGCCAGTGTGTTGATCTCTACTAAAAGCTTGCTAGGACTTTGACTGGGATTATGTTGCATCTGTAGACCATTTTTGAGAGAATTAACATCTTAACTGTATTGAATCTTCCAACTCATGAACATGGTGTTTCTTTTCACCTATTTAGGTTTTCTTTGAATTTTCCTATCAGTTTATTATAGTTTTTGGCATACAAAAGTGACATATGCTTTATTAGAATTGTCGCTAAGTATTTTGCTTTTTGATGCTATTGTAAGTCATTTATTTTATTTTATTTTATTTATTATTTTTTTAAGTAACCTCTACACCCAACATGGGGCTCGAACTCATGACCCCAAGATCAAGAGTCTCATGCTTTTCAGGCTGAGCCAGCCAGGCATCCCATAAATCATATAGTTTAAAGTTCAATTTCCAGTTGTTCATTTCTAATATAAAGAAATACAGTTGATTTGTATATGTTGACCATGTATCCTTGAACCTCACTAAATTCGCTTATTCTAATAACTTTTTTTAAAAAGACTTTATTTATTTATTAGTGAGAGAGAGAGCACACAAGCAGGGGGAGCGGGAGAGGGAGAAGCAGGCTCCCAGCCAAGCAGGGAGCCCAATGTGGGACTCGATCCCAGGACCCTGGGATCATGGCCTGAGTTGAAGGCAGATGCTTAACTGACTGAGCCACCCAGGCATCCCAGTTCTAATAACTTTTTATAGGCTATTTGGTATTTTATGTTTAGATAATCACATATGCTGCCAATAAAGGCAACTGTATTTCTCACTGTCCAGTGGACCATATAAATTTTATTTCTTTCTCTTGTCTTATTGCAGTGGCTAGGGCCTCTAATACAGTGTTAAGCAGAAATAGTGAGAACCAGCATATGTGTCTTATTCCTTATCTTAGGACAAAAGCATTCTGCATTAAGTGTGATATTAACTAAGGATTCAGGGTTTTTTAGACGTTGATTTTCTGATTTGCAGCTTGGGGGAGGTAAGCCCAACTGTTGGTGCTTTGGGTACTGATTGGCAAAAGGAAGCTGGAGGCCTCAATTCTCAGGATGTGGGGGATGCTGCTTCCCTAGTTCATTACTTCTTACTCCCCTACTCAATCCCACTCTTCACTGTTGGACTTGGTGCCTCCATGAGAGGGTCAGTTTCTCCACAGAGTAAACCTCCTGTCCAGCTGCTGCTGGCCTGGGGGAATGCTGGTACCCTGGCTTCCCAAGGATGGGGGTGGGGATCCTAGTACAGCCCTTCCTCCTGTTAACATAGCTCCAGTCCTTATCACCTGCTTGTTTCAGGAATCCGGTGCCTGTTATTTGCTGAGACTTTGCAGGGCTCTATTGGGTGCATCAGCCTTTTATACAACACTTAGATTTCTGTTTCCTCCTCTGTGCAAAGTTCTTTGGCACTCTTCTTTCTACTTGTCATCTCCAAAGTGTGTCTCCAAAGTGAGCTGACATCCTGTCCTCTGATGTAGCCTCTCCTGTTCTCTGTGCCTTTGTCAAGTTATTTATATCCCTCTACGGATAAATATGTGTGTCCAACTGGTCATGGTTAACTTCCTGGAAAATTTTAAAAGCAGTTTATTTTCTGAAATAGCTGGGCTTTTGCTGTGGGAGGAGTTGTTTTGTTTTGATTATATTACTGATTTGATTAGTGAATCTGTTCATCAGAGACAAAAGTAAATTTTAGTGCAAAAGTAAATTTCCTCCCAGCCTCCGAAAATTTCAGATGTTCTGAATTCAGCTTCAACTAATTATGTGTTGAGTATAAGTTCCTTATTTAGGAATTAGTATTAATTTCTCTCATGTTTGTCATCCATTAATCTTTGCTGTGTTGCATTAACGTGAGTTAGCAATAGGGGATTGTGTAGCCAGTTTCAAATTGGGTTCTTGTAAGAAGTTCCAGTTGAGTGCCATTGATTCTCTGTAACCCAGAATCCATTTTTCTTTTATTTAGGCCAATCTCTTATTATTTAAAAATAAACTTGATACCTAGGACTGAGCCACATACTTACACAACGTACTCATGTCTTCTCTTTCCCCCCGCTTCCCCCAACTCTCCTTCCGCAAGAGATATCCTTTATTCCTGGGTAGCTATCATACAGACATACCTTATTTGATCTTAATTTTGCTTTTCAGACTCAAATTCTTTGTTAGACATAAAAGTCACCGTTCGTCAGCCACCTCCACGGGCTTGCCTTCTGAATTGAGCGTAGGCTAGCTAACATCCTCTGCTTATCCACCCAGATCATGCCCACAAACACAGAAACAGTCATGCTCGTGGAATTTGAATTCAGTACGAGAGTTTGTGAAAACAATAAAAATGCATTTTCTAGCTCCCACTTCCCCAGATTTTTCTAGTTCATTTTGCTTTGTGAGGTAGTTTGCACAGAAGGACATTCCTTTTTTCCCTTAGTTATATCTAATAGGGAATGTGGGGAAGTTGACTGTATACTAGAATTTAAACCATGTTAATATCACATACAGTTCAGGAGGAAATACGCAGTTTGGTGTTTGTCACTTGCCTTACTGCTCTTGGGGGGAGGGGGGAAGCATTCACTTATTTCATCTATTCCATGCACTCCACAAACCTTGACTGCAGAGGCCTGACTGACTCTGCGGGCCCTGGGCCAGGTGCTGAGAAGCCCCATTCTCCACAAGGAGTGTGAGATCCTGTTCTCACCGAGCTTACATTGTAGTGGCAGAGAGAAAGAGAATCAACAAGTAAAGAAGTAAATAAGCACAGACAGAGATGAGTCATAGGAGGAAAACAAAACAGGATAGAGGGATAAATGCTACAGGGTCAGGGGCTGCTTGGTCTCCGCAGGGGGCCTGGGAAAGCCTTTCTGAGGGGGTCTTTTTTCAGGGGAGACCTGCACAAGAAAAACTGGCCCTGGGAACATGGGGCTGGGTGGTGGGGAGGCAGTGGAGAAGTTCCAAGAGCCCGGACCTGGAAGACTGTCTCAGGTCTACCCAACCAGCTACCTGACTGGGGACAAGTCACTTACTCCGAGGGTGAGGGATCTTGACTGTAAAATGGAAATGAAAACCCATGTTCCGCTTAAAATGGTCATCTCGAAGTATCAAACAAGAGAATTTTGTAAACTGGGCGACCCTTTAAAATGAAAGGTGGCTATTTTATCCAGCAGCGTGAACCTCCCAGCCGACTGAAGGGCTTACCCTCTGTCTTTAAGACTTGCTATAAGCCACAGGTATAATAACAGTGTGGTGCTGGCATAGGAAAGATAAATAGATAACGAAACAGAATTGAGTGTCCCAAAGCACAACCACACATTTGTGATCTCTTTATTTCCAGCAGCGTTTCCATGCAGGAATCCCTTCCTGATATTTCTAGGGACATTTATGTTACTCCAAACTCTGAGAAAAATCAGTCAAGAAATCAGGATAAAGGCAAAAAAAAAAATCTGTGGGAATTAAAGTTTAAACATCAACATAGGTATTACCAGTTCAAAGGAATCCACTGACATGAAGTTGAAAGCAAGAGTGGAATCAGTGTCAAAGGTTAAGGTCAACAGTTCTGAAACCAGGACGGAGCATATGGGAGAGAAGGGGCCACGATCAGATCTGTCATTCTTGCTTGTCACTGCCACCATGTTGTAAGTGTATGTAGCCCTACGTGCTCCTCACGATGAGTCTTTTTTGTAAATAAAAACATATTAATGAATTTACACACATCAGTACACTTTATAAAAATCCTGCAAATCTCGTTCCAAGAAATAATAAATTTTGGGAGCAGTCTTTAAATTGGCAGTTCTGAAACATGTTCCTTTGTAATAATAGTGCTGTTGACCTTGCTAGGATACCCAAATATTACGTTATCTTAATAGAATCCAGTGGTGTTTTAGTGTTTGAATATTTGCTCTAAGGCTATAGTTTTTTGTAATTACTTTTACAGAAGAAATGCAAAGGCAAGATGTTAATAGCATTGTGGAATACTTTGATGTGAAATCAGCTCATCTGCAGTCTGAATTAGGACAAGCAATATCAATCTTAACAGCAAAACCAAAATCAAGGCAAGCAGACAAAATATTTTCATCCCTCAAAGAGGAAATGAGCTTATATGAAGCAATATGTAGTCTAACGCCCAACTTGTATTTGCTTTGGACACACTCAGAACAATTTGACCAACATCAGCACAACATGAAAGAAACTTCTCTACATCTGGAATATTTGTCTTATGACAAATATTAATACTTAATACAAGCAATTAATACTTGTGTGTTTTAAAATCTCATTTAAGAATAACTTTTAAATATTAAATATTTGTGACATCTTTCAGTTTTTAAATGATGCTTTTTGGGCATCCATTCGGTGCTAATATTTTATTCTTTTAATGTGTTCTACTACCAAATGCCTTTATCAGGTAGAGATTATTTTTGTACGTTATTGAAATATATAATTTTGTTGTACTATATGGTTCATCATAATAACCATACATTTATTATTATATCTTATTTTACTGAGCTAACCCCTGAAGCTTTAAATATAATCCTGTCACAGAAAAGTGATTCACTGTTTATGATTATAACTCATTATTATTTAAAAACATGAAGTAAAGTGCTATGAAAAATATAGAATAATTTACGATTCAGGAATTCTGATTTCTTGGTCTCAGATTTTGAAGATTAGTAACTGTCAGGAATTTGGAAAAATTTAAAATTCCTAACAAAAGTGCTGGCAATCCAGTAGGCAAAGTTAGTTTTTTTAACAAATAATTCTGAAAAAACAAAAAACAAAACAAATAATTCTCAAACAATTGCATAGTGGTATGTAAAAATTGAACTTCTACTCTTAAGTCACACCATATACATAATGAACTTGAAATGACCCATAGACCTAAATGTAAGAATTAAAACTATAACATTTCTAGAAGAAAAGATGGAAAAAAATATTAGTGACCTTGTGCTATGTCTGAATCATGGCACCCCCACCCCCAAATTCGTATGTCGAATCCCTAACCCCAGGTGTGATGGAATTAGGAGATGAGGTCTTTGGGAGGTGGTTAAAGTTAGATGGGGTCATGCAGGTGGAGGCCTCATGGTGGGATTAGTGCCCTTGTAAGAAGAGGAAGATGGGGAGAGATGGCTCTCTCCTACCATCTACAAAACATTGCTGAAGGAAATGAAAGAAGATCTACATAAATGAAAAGATACCCCATACCCCATTCATGGATTTGAAAACTTGATATTGTTAAGATTTCAGTACTAGCCAAAGTGATCTATAGATTCGGTGCAATTCCTGTGAAAATCCCAATGACATCTTTTGCAGACATAGAAAAATCCATTCTAAAATTCATATGGATTTTCAAGGAATCCTAAATGGCCAAAACAATCTTGAAAAAAAAAAAAACAGATTTGGAGGATTAACACTTTCTGATTTAAAACTTACTGCAAAACTATAGTAACCAAAACAGTGTGGTTATAGACAGGTCGTAGAGATCAGTGGAATAGAATAGAGAGCCCAGAAATAAACCTTCACATATATGGCCAGATGACTTTCAATAAGAATGCCAAGACCATTCAGTGGGGAAAGGATAGTCTTTTCAGTAAATGGTGTTGGTTAAACTGGATATCCACATGCAAAAGAATGAAGTTGGACCCTTACCTCACACCATGTACAAAATGAGCTCCTATATCTGATAAGGGATAACTATCTAGAATATATAGGAAACTAAAACTCAAGAAAAACAACAAAAACCAACCTGATTCAAAAATGGGCAAAGAACTTACATAGATATATCTCTAAAGAAGATATTCGAATGGCCAATAAGCTCATGAAAAGATTCTTAACATCACTAATCATTAGGGAAATACATATCAAAACCACAATGAGATACCACCTTATACCCATTAGGATTGCTGCCATCAAAAACCCAGAACAGAACAAGTGTTAACGAGGATGTGGAGAAATGGGAGCCCTGTGCGCTCTTTGTGGGAATGTTGCTATGAAAACAGTATGATGGTTCCTCGAAAACTAAAAGCAAACTTACCATATGATCCAACAATTCCACTTCTTGGTATATGCCCAAAGGAATTGAAAGCAGGGTCTTGAAGAGATATTTGTACACCCATGTTCATATTAGTATTTTTCACAACTGAAATCTGGAAGCATCCTAGGTGTCCATTAACAGATGAGTGGATAAGCAAAATGTGGTATATCCGCACGATGAAATATTATTCAGCCTTAAAAGGGAAGGCGTTTCTGACACCTGCTACAACATGGATGAACCTTGCTTGACATTGTGCTAAGTGAAATAAGCCAGTCACAAAAAGACAAATACTCTATGATTACACTAATATGAGGTACCTCTTAGACTAGTCAGATTCAAAGAGGCAGAAAGAATGGTGGTTGCCAGGGGTTGGGGGGAAGGGAGAATGGGGAGGTACTGTTTAATGGGTACAGGGTTTCAGTTTCGCAAGATGAAGAGGGTTCTGGAAATGGATGGTGGTGGTGATGCTGGTGGTTGCACAACATTATAAATGTACTTAATAGCACTGAACTGTACACCTGAAGTGGTTACCATGGTTAAGTTTTATGTGATGTGTATTTTACCATGATTTAAAAAAAAAATTCAGGGGCACCTTGGTGGCTCAGTCGTTAAGCGTCTGCCTTCGGCTCAGGTCATGGTCCCAGGGTCCTGGGATCGAGCCCCACATCAGGCTCCCTGCTCGGCGGGAAGCCTGCTTCTCCCTCTGCCCCTCCCCCTGCTCGTGTTCCCTCTCTCACTGTGTCTCTCTCTGTCAAATAAATAAATAAAATCTTTAAAAAAAAATTTCAGCTCTCGGTCCCATATTGAACTCGAGTTGGAAGAGGCGAGTCCGGTCTCAAAATGGAGGGCCGTGATCCAAAGGAGCCAGAGCAGTTGAGAAAACTGTTTATTGGTGGTTTGGGCTTTGAAACTACAGATGATAGTTTAAGAGAACATTTTGAAAAATGGGGTACACTTACAGATTGTGTGGTGATGAGAGACCCCCAAACAAAACGTTCCAGGGGTTTTGGTTTTGTGACTTACTCTTGTGTTGAAGAGGTGGATGCAGCAATGTGTGCCCGACCATGTTGATGGGCGTGTAGTGGAACCAAAGAGACTGTTTCTAGAGAGGATTCTGTAAAGCCTGGTGCCCATCTAACAGTGAAGATAATTTTTGTTGGTGGTATTAAAGAAGATACAGAAGAATATAATTGAGAGACTGCTTTGAAAAGTATGGCAAGATTGAAACCATAGAAGTTATGGAAGACAGGCAGAGTGGAAAAAAGAGAGGATTTGCTTTTGTAACTTTTGATGATCATGATACAGTTGATAAAATTGTTGTTCAGAAATACCACACTATTAATGGGCATAATTGTGAAGTGAAAAAAGCCCTTTCTAAACAAGAAATGCAGTCTGCTGGATCACAAAGAGGTCGTGGAGGTGGATCTGGCAACTTCATGGGTCGTGGAGGAAACTTTGGAGGTGGTGGTAACTTTGGCTGTGGTGGAAACTTCGGTGGAAGAGGAGGCTATGGTGGCGGAGGTGGTGGCAGCAGAGGTAGTCATGGAGGAGGTGATGGTGGATATAATGGATTTGGAGGTGATGGTGGCAACTATGGTGGTGGTCCTGGTTATAGCAGTAGAGGAGGTTATGGTGTGGTAGACCAGGATATGGAAACCAAGGAGGCGGATGTGGAGGTGGTGGTGGAGGATATGATGGTTACAATGAAGGAGGAAATTTTGGAGGTGGTAACTATGGTGGTGGTGGGAACTATAATGATTTTGGAAATTATAGTGGACAACGGCAATCAAATTATAGACCCATGAAGGGGGGCAGTTTTGGTGGAAGAAGCTCGGGCAGTCCCTATGGTGGTGGCTATGGATCTGGTGGTGGAAGTGGTGGATATGGTAGCAGAAGGTTCTAAAAAAAATTCAGAAGAAAAGGGCTACAGTTCTTAGCAGGAGAGAGAGCAAGGAGTTGTCAGGAAAGCTGCAGGTTACTTTGAGACAGTTGTCCCAAATGCATTAGAGGAACTGTAAAAATCTGCCACCGAAGGAACGGATGATCCATAGTCAGAAAAGTTACTGCAGCTTAAACAGGAAACCCTTCTTGTTCGGGACTGTCATAGCCACAGTTTGCAAAAAGTGCAGCTATTGATTAATGCAATGTAGTGTCAATTAGATGTACATTCCTGAGGTCTTTTATCTGTTGTAGCTTTGTCTTTTTCTTTTTCTTTTCATTACATCAGGTATATTGCCCTGCAAATTGTGGTAGTGGTACCAGGAACAAAAAATTAAGGAATTTTTAACTTTTCAGTATTTGTGTAGTTCAGTTTTTCTACATTTTATTACGGAAACTTTAACAAAATGCAGTTTTGAAGGTGTTTCCTTGTAAGTTAACAAGTAAAGATCATTGTTAATTACTATTTTGTATGAATTTTGCTAAAGTTAACTGTAAAGAAACACCTGCTGACTTGCAGTTAGTTTAAGGGGAATCTATTCTCTGCATTTCCAAACCATGAAATGAATGGGCTCTGACATGTGGAGAGAATAGATATTTGTATGTTTGCAATATGTGTTTTAGATAAATAGAATTGGGTATTTAAATTAGCATATTTGTGAATTTAATAGCATTAAGATTTACCTTCAAATGAAAACATCTCAAAATTCAAAAAAAAATTTCAGAAAAGCCTTTACACAGATGTTCATAGTGTTATTATTGATAATAGCAAAATATTGGAAGCAGCCCAAATGTCCATCAACTGGCAAACGAATAAATGAACTGTGGTATAGCCATTCTTGGAAATACCACTACTCAGTGATAGAAGGAGTAAAATGCCAAGACATCCAGCTGCATGGCTGGCTCTCAGGGCAGTATGTGAAGTGAAAGAGTCCAACACAAAAGACTAAATACTGTACGATTTCATTCATATGAACTTCCAGAAAAGGCAGAATATAGGGTCTGCAGGCTGATCCGTGTTTGCTGGCAAGAGAATTTAGTGCAAAGTGGCACAAGGAATCTTCTTTTTTTTTTTTTTTTTTAAAGATTTTATTTATTTATCTGACAGAGAGACACAGCGAGAGAGGGAACACAAGCAGGGGGAGCGGGAGAGGGAGAAGCAGGCTTCCCGCAGAGCAGGGAGCCCGATGCGGGGCTCGATCCCAGGACCCTGGGATCATGACCTGAGCCGAAAGCAGATGCTTAACCGACTGAGCCACCCAGGTGCCCCATACAAGGAATCTTCTTAAAGGGACCTGTACTGTGTCTTGATTGTTCCAGTGTTTACATGGTTGTATACAGTTCCAAAAATCAACCAAGCTGTACACCTGAAATGAGCGAATTTTACTGCATATAACTAATACCCTCATTTAAAATAAAGAGGGGGACACTTCATGGGGCAGCCAGATTTTTGTGCTTTTACAGAAAACGGTATTTGTAGGAACTTGTAAATGTAACCCATTAGCAAACATCTTTTTTTCTACTAAAAGGAAGAAGTTAATGGAAATAGGTTACCCTAGAAGAATTTGATTTGCACTTGCTGCATTATCAATACCTTAACTTCTGGCAAAATTCTGAGTTTGACCTCCTAGTCATTGTAACCGGCATGGTTTATCATTTGCATCCCCCGTATAAATGCTAATCAAGGTTTAATGTTCAGTTGTGACACACCAAGTTGCGTCTCTAACATTGTATTTTTTAATTAATTACCACTTCTTCAGTGGATTTAAATGTGCATTTCATATTCATTATGAAGTAGTTCACTTTGTGCCTTATAACTCCACTTGCAAAATGAGCTCAGACTAATGGGAGGTTGTTTTGCCTGATTTTCATTTTGACCTTTGACATCAATCTGTAGGAGAGAGAGAGACAAACCAACAAACTTACTCTTAACTCTAGAGAACAAGCTGATGGTAACCAGAGAGGAGATGGGTGGAAGGATGGGGGATGTAAGGGATGGGGATTAAAGAGTACACTTATGATGCAAAAAAACAAAATAAAATAAAATGTTAAAAAAAAATAAAATCAATCTGTAGAGGAGTATCTTGTCAGCATGCATGAATCAAGAGTGTTCGTACATATATGCATACACACACACAGCTGTACCTTGAAAAATGTGTAAATAGTAACAATCTTAAAGACACTACTTCATATATCTGGTTTTCCATGTATAACAAAAACTGGTTTTGATCCAGAACTGCTTTAGTTAAATTACATGGGGCATAGTCACAGCTTTTATTTTTATTAAGAGAATGATAGTTGAGAAAATTTTTTGTTGGTGTGCATATTACATCCATATACATATCTAAACATATGAAATGTACTCGTTCCACACTGTCTGAGGGCTTTCGCAGGCAGGATGTCCCATAAACAACAGACCTTCCTAGGAAGCAAAGGATTCTTACTTGAGAGCAGAAACTACAGACTAGGAACCAGGAAATGTGTTGTAAATTAATTGGAAAAATTTATGAAAATGCAGTCTGTTGTTAACACTTTGCTCCATTTATTTTTTGCTTTTGTGCACGTGCTCTCTTCCTGCCTGCCCCCATCTGTGTGCACACACACACTGTATATGCTCCTCCCTCTCTTTTCCTTTTTTTCTCTTTTTTCTTCTTTCTTTCCCTTCCTTCCTTCCTTCCTTCCTTCCTTCCTTTCTCTTCCCTCCCCTTCCCTTTCCTTCCTTCCTTCCTTCTTTCCTTCCTTCCTTCCTTTCCTTTCCTTTCTTCCCTTCCCTTCCCTTCCCTTCCCCGCTCCCTCCCTCCCTCCTTTCTTTTTCTTTCTTTCTCTCTCTCTTTCTTTCTTTTCTTTTCCTTTTCTTTTCCTTTTCTTTTCTTTTCTTTTCTTTTCTTTTCTTTTCTTTTCCTTCTTTCCTTCCTTCCTTCCTTTCCTTTCCTTTCTTCCCTTCCCTTCCCTTCCCTTCCCTGCTCCCTCCCTCCCTCCTTTCTTTTTCTTTCTTTCTCTCTCTTTCTTTCTTTCTTTCTTTTCTTTTCTTTCCTTCCTTCCTTCCTTCCTTCCTTCCTTCCTTCCTTCCTTCCTTCCTTCCTTCCTTCCTTTCTCTTTTTTTAGAGAGGGAGGTGGGGGCAGAAGGGCAGAGGGAGAGGGAGAGAGAGAATCTCAAACAGACTCCCTGCTGAGCACCCAGGTTCAGAGCTCCATATCAGGACCCTGAGATCATGACCCGAGTTGAAACCAAGAGTCAGGCGCTCAACCAACTGAGCCACCCAGGCGCCCCACTCCCTTTTTCTCTCCCTGCCCCCCAACTTACTTATTTTTTTCTGAACCATCTGAAAGGAAGTTAAATACATCATGGTCCTTTTTCCCTAAGTCCACTAAGTAAGGGTATTTCCTTATACACCTGCAGTACAGTTACCAGCCTCAGTAATTTAACATTGATAGGATGCTTTACTGGTCGTATCCCTCTGTTAGTATTTGATCTAGTATTATCTGTATCATTTTCCCCCCTCCATTATAAGGCCCAGTCTGTGATAATGTGTTGCATCTAGTTTTCGTATCTCTTTAGTCTCTTAGGACAGTGACATTGTTGAGGAACCCCAGCCCCTCCCCTGACCACTCTTTTTCAGTAAGATATTTTCCATTTGGGTTTGTCTGATGTTTTTCATGGTGACATTTCAGGCCTGACCGCAATACCGTGCACATGATGCAGGTACCAGTGTGTGGGGAGACACTTTCAGACGGTGCAGATATCCTCCTCTCCAGCAGAACATCTCCCCAGGTGGAGCAGCTGCTGAGGCTGTTTGCCTCAACCATCCTTCATGTGAGGATGGCAAAGGAATCATCTGCCAGTTCCATTTCTCTTCCCCGTTACCAATTGCTAGTTAGTACTCAGCTGTGAGAGCTCTCTGTTCTCCCTTCCTCCCTCCCTCCCTCTGTGTCATGTCTTATGTAAACCCATGGATTCCTCTTTCTTCAGTAGTGTAGAATCTGTTACTGCCTCTTGTTTGGTGCTCAGATACCTGGCCAGTGAGAGCCCTCCCCAGCTGGGCCTCTGTCCTTGCAACACACCTCCTCGTAATCTTCAGCACTTTCCTGCTTTCTCGTATTGCAAGATGTTCCAGGCTCATTTTGTGCCTCCTTTACCCCAGCCCTGGAATCAGCCAGTTCTTTGAGAAGCCCTGTTTTTTTTTTTTTAGGGTGTACGGTATTAGAAATTAAGATGTCGACACCAGATGTGTTCACTGCTACTGGGGTTTCTTTGCTCCTAGGCCCTTTCAGTGGATAGCGCATGGATAAACACACATACATCCCCCATACATGAGGGAACACACATGCATATGCATGTAGATGCATAAATATGCACATGTATACCCATACTTATTTTTAAGATCATGAGCCTAAGCCCTGTTTCCAGTTTCATTTCATCTCCACAGGGTTCTTCCTTGTCTTTCCCCACTCTAATATTCGTGTGTCTGGCTTCCAACAACATCAGTGTACTCACTAGTTTGCTCAGTACTATAAGGCATCTAAGTATTTTCAGAATTGCTTCACTCATTCAACAACAGAAGCAAACCTCCTAAAGAGCTCAGGATTTGAGTTCTTCCCTGAACCCTACCGAAGATTGGGAATACTGGGTTTATAAATGGGTCTTTTGCACTTTGCTTTTTTTCATCTTTTTTTTTGTAACTAGAAATCATTCCCTCTCCGTTCTTTGAGATTTTCATTCTTTCTTATAACTGCTCAGTACTTCACTGATTGTATGTACCACAGTTCATTTAACCAATTTCCAGTGTTTAGACATTTAGGCAGTATTTTGGCTTGGCATTATTTTGTAATTACAGAGAAAGCTACAAGGAATCACCTGTGCAAATGTATTTTTGCATTGCTGGAGGTATGTCTTCAAAGTTCCGAGAACTGTGATTGCCGGTTCCAAGAGTAAATGAATACGTAGTTTCGTTAGATATCGCCACATTCCCCTCCATGAGAGTGAGTTCATGGCTTTGCCATGACTCTCTTTGGTTTGAGAGTTATTTGCATATCAGGGACATGAACCTTTTATCTGTGATATTAACCTTTTATCTGTGATTTATGCTACAGATATTTTTTCTTGGTTTCTCGTTTGTCTTTTGACTTTGCTCATCTTACTGATTGCCATACAAAAAATTTTTATGAGATCAAATTTGTAAATTTTTTATTGCGTCTGGATTGCAAGTCATAGTGAGAAAGCCTTTTTGTGCACCCAGATTTTGGAGGAATTCACCCATGTTTTATTGTAGTACTGTAGAGTTTCATTTTTTACATGTAGATATCTGACCCGTTTGGTGTTTATGCTTTTGTACCAAGTGAGGAATGGGTCTAATTTATCCTTTTCCAGTTGTCCCAACACTGTTTCTTAAAAGTTCATCTTTGCCCCAGTAATTTGAGATACGATCTTTACCGTACACTAGATTTCTATATGCAGTTGTGTCTATTTCTGGACTTTGTCTTTCTCGAAGTCGCAACTGAGTTTTTATTAAACATTTATATCTCAGAGGCTACCAGGTTCCAGGATTTACAACACAGAGGAATTTTTAGGCCTGTTCCCCTTTTGTGGTGTAAGAGTGGGTCCTTATTATTTTCCTACACTTTTTGAATTTTCCCAATTTTCAGAAACCAGCCAAAATTATTTTTGTCTTTAAGGAAACTGTTTAAAGGTGGGGTGCCTGGGTGGCTCAGTTGGTTAAGTGTCCAACTCTTGATTTCAGCTCCAGTCATGATCTCAGGGTCGTGAGATGGAGCCCTGCGTCTGCTTGAGATTCTCTCTCTCTCTCTCCCCCTTTGTCCCCCCCCGCAATAAATAAAATACTTTTAAAAAGAAAACTTTTTAAAGGTATTATCAGTTTTTAAACAGTAAACTTGAGCATGAATCTTTAGTACCCCCCAAATATTACCACTGGTATCCCCCCTTTTCCTTATATCCCCTCAATAAAAGAGATGTTTCAGAGAAGTGCGTATGATGCACGTGAAGAAGAGGACAGGTGGAAGGTCAGCCAGTCGTAAGAGCCCGTGTGTTTTGCCTCCTATGGCTGCTAAGAACCACCACGGAAAACAGTTTGTTCTTCTCCTTCTTCACATGAGTGAACAAGTATAAAGTACAGAGAAGATGTGAGTGCAGGACTCACATGGAGGAACTGGGATAACTGGGTAGCCGGAGTTTTTTTATATGTAACATTTTAAGTATTCGCTTCCTTAGAAGAGGCTTAAATAGGGGTATGTGCGCATTCACTCTCTTTCTCTCCCCTTCCGCCCCCTCTCTGTACTTGAATGGCCTCCCTTGAGTGGAATGACTTGATTTTTAAATGTTTCTCATAACTTGGGGGCTATAATAAAAAATCTATTTATAAGACCCATTTAGAGGAGACAGGACTCACAGTGGCCGTACGGTCTCTGTTTTTATCAAGTTATATTTCAGGGAACATATTTTCTCAAGGAAAAATCAGGACATGTAATTTGATTTAATTCAACATGTCACATCCTATAAAGCTTTAAAAGTGAAGCCAGGTTTAATTATAAATTTGACAAGTCACTGTTTTGGAATAGAAGAGAATTCTGTGAAGGTGGGACATGCCCTGTAAGTGTATTCAGATGATGAGCCACGTGATAGCTGACACGCTCAGGAATTCTTCTATTGTGCTGTGTATCCATCAGGCAGTCGTGAAGGTAACAGTGCTGTCTTCCAATTTAGTGCCACCAAGACTATTTTTTTATTGTAGCAGCTCTACTATTCCGTTCTGCTCTTCTGCTGTGGTAGCTCTCCGAAAACAGAAACCAGGAATTTTCTTCAAAATTTTGTTCTTCAGGGGGCACCTGGGTTGCTCAGCCAGTTAAGTGTCTGCCTGTGTCTCGGGTCCTGATCCCGGGGTCCTGGGATCGAGCCCCACATTGTCAGGCTCCCTGCTCAGCGGGGTGTCTACTTCTCCCTCTGCCCCTCCCCGCCCGCTCATGCTCTCTCTCACACTCTCTCTCTCTCAAATAAATAAAATCTTTAAAAAAAAAAATTCGTTCTTCGAAGCACTAAGAACAGCTTAGATTCGTATGTGTCTATACACAAGCATAATGTAGAACTTGCCTCTGAATAAGCTTGTCATCACAGGGAAACCTTTAGACTTCAGTTCCTATATGAGGTCTTTGACTTTCATGTACAGGTGGCAGCTCTCCGTGTTGCTGGCTGCTAGTTAAGTGGTAACAGACTTAAGAGTATTAAGACATTTTATAGGCTGGTGTTCCTGTTAATCTCAAACCTTTCATGTCGTTCCACTGTTTGTGTTTCAGTCTTACAGTGACCAGTGCGGCGGGAAAGAGAAACCTGAGTCCTAGCCCAGCAGAAGCTGACTTGGAGGCCAGAATATCGGGGGATATTTCTGACCCTGAGCTCGAACAGACGGAGTCCTGTGCAGAACCCCTCTCCGAGGGAAGGAAAAAGGCCAAGAAATTAAAAAGAATGAAGAAGGACCTTTCACCAGCAGGTTTGTATAAGATCTTAGTAGAGTTCTGGAGTTGTGTACTCTTTAATGCTTTAGAAGCTCATAGTTGGGGGGAGAAGTGATAGCAGGGCTTCGGTTGGTGGCAAAGCCCAGGTACAATTGCCCCCCCCCCCCCCCCGCCATCCACAGTTTCTCATAGTCAACCTCGGCCCCGAAGCAGAGGATCCTTCTGACATACATACGATCAGAAGGTCAGTGGTAGCCTAATGCTAGGTCACCATGCTTATGTCACTCACCTCACTTCATCTCGTCAGGGGGGCATTTTATCCTCTCACATCATAAAAGAAGAAGGGTGAGTCCAGGACAGTAAGATTTTTTAAGAGAGAGAAACCCATTCACATGACTTTTATTACAGTCCGTTGCTATCATTGTTCTCATTTGTTATTAGCTCTTGTTAGTCTCTTACTGTGCCTCATTTATAAATTAAACTTTATCACAGCTGTGGATGTACAGGAAATAACATGGAGTCTATAGGGTTTGGTACTACCGAAGTTTCAGGCACGCACTGGGTGCTTTGGACTATGTCCCCCGCAGATGAGGGGGAATTCTGTAGTTTTCCACGGGACCAGATGCTTTTTAGGATCCATTTAATTTGAGGAATCCCTAAAAAGCCCTGTCTCTTGATAGAGGAAGGCTTGGCAGGGGCCTTCTCAGTTAAAGATGGTTACTCCATTTTGGTAATCCCCTCTCTCTCTCCTCTATGGTTTAGAGGTTTTGCTGATGTGTGTAAGTAGCCTCAGTATCTTAAATGTGCATTTAAATTTGCACAGAGGCCTCCTCCTACACATGTTATTTTCAGTGGCAGAGTTTTCACCGTTCCCAGCAAAACGCCAGGCAGCCTGGATTTCTCTCATACGCAGAATTACATAAGGGGGGTGCCTGGGTGGCTCAGACAATAAGTGTCTGCCTTCGGCTCAGGTCATGGTCCCAGGGTCCTGGGATCGAGCTCCGCGCAGGAAGCCTGCTTCTCCCTCTCCCACTCCCCCTGCTTGTGTTCCCTTCTCTCGCTGTGTCTCTCTCTGTCAAATAAATAAAAAATCTTAAAAAAAAAAAAAAATAAGAATTACATAAGGAGCAAAGGAAACCAGAACCTAACAGCCTAGTATGTGCGAGGTGCTGTAGTAGGAGCCTTTTCTCTCCTGATTTAATTCCCTTCTTGCCCGAAGCCAAATCCCATGTTCTCTCCGTCACCCGGATGCCGTGGGGGGTCTGTGAACGAGCGCAGCCCTCCGTGTGCAGACCCTCTACAATGCTGGACTGCGACACGAGGGAGGAGCTCACTGGTCAGCCAGGCCAGTTCCCTGCTCGGGAGATCCGGCCGTCACCTGCTGGGTCCCACGGCTGTCACGGTGACAAGAGTTACAGCCCTCGCTGACTGCTGCTTGCTCAGGGCCCAGTGCGGCATCTCATGCTTGGTGGGAGTTCTTTCCTTTAAAGTTCTGAGGTGGTCCTCAAGGTCCATTTCACAGTTAAGAGATTGGAGGCCTGAAGGGTAATGGGACCTGCCCAAGGTCACGGAGTCCTTCAGTTTGTCCTTTACAAGAGAGCCTGTGCTCTCCCCGCATGGTTATGCCACTCCCTGTCTGCGTGGGATAGGAGGGCCGCTGACCCAGCCCCGAGTGTGCCTGTCTCACATCCTGATGGTCTCCCGGTGAGCAGAACCAGCAGTCAAATCAAAGGAAGGTGTAGGAAAACCATGGAACTTGATTCATACCCAAGCTAAGAATTCACCGTGTTTCAGATTAATTCTTCCTTTTACACGTGGCCTGATCTGACGGCAGGGAGTTTTCTGAATCTCATTGATACTAATGAAATCAAAGAAGCAGCAAAAATGTTGCATATGTTTTTATACGTTATGCTGAGGCTTAACTTTAACTGAAAACTTAAACTTCCTGTTTGAAGCCCGGATTGTTTCTTTCAGCTGCCTCCTTGAACCCCGCTGTTCTCCTTGACTTGCTTCCCTTCCGTTCCCTAAATTGAGCATTGGAGAGAAGGCTTTATTTATTTATTTATTTATTTATTTATTTATAAAAGATTTTATTTATGTATTTGACAGAGAGAGACACAGCGAGAGAGGGAACACAAGCAGGGGGAGTGGGAGAGGGAGAAGCAGGCTTCCTGCGGAGCAGGGAGCCCGATGCAGGGCTTGATCCCAGGACCCTGGGTTCATGACCTGAGCCGAAGGCAGACGCTTAATGACTGAGCCACCCAGGCGCCCTGAGAATGTTTTATTTTGTAACACCCTTAATCTTCACCTGTGATACCTTCTTATGACTGCCGCATTGTATCTGCTCAGCGAATGTTCATACTGAAAGTCGGATGACTTTTAGAGATCACGGCTAGCGTGGTGAGGGGCGGGGTCCCCTCTTGTATTCCTTTCCTTCCTATCTCAGTCTCTTCTGAATTTTTCAGCTTATCTGTTAGTTCTCAGGGGCAAGATGACAGGTGTTTTTTCTCCCCTCTATCTCAGCATAATCTTACAGGTATTAACATTAAAATACCTAATAATAGACTGCCTGAATAGATTAGCTCTTTTTATAACTTTCATCATTCTAAGTGAAAACTTTCTGTGAGTTATTTGGGGTTTTGAATGTATAATACCGTCATTAAAATAGGTTTTTATTTTCCTCCCATTGACAGTAAAGCTGTCACTGCCTCAAGATTTGAGCTAAAAAAGAAAAAATGATAGATTTTGTACTTCTTTGTCAGTCCCGCTAAAAGAGAAAGAAACATCTTGACAGCTTTTAATTGAATCAGAGAACTTGAGATAATTGGGCTTCGGGAGCACCATTCACCAGGTGAGGCCTTCCAGCATCATGAAGCTGGAAGTTTCATGGGTTCTTCTTCGCTGTGTTGTTGTAAGCATTTAGCGCTCATATTCTCAGCAGGATGTCGGTTGAGATAACCAGGCTCTGAGCCTGTGGAGTTGACCAGTTTCGATTGCTCAGTGCCTTTCATAAGGTCCTATAGTGAGTGAGAATACAAAGGTCTGACCCTGTGAAGGGTCTGTATTAAGCGCTCAAGGGCTCAGAAGAGTACCAGGAGCCGTGAAGACCTGGTTGGGGTGTTGGCAGCAACCAGATGGGACGCTTTGGTAGGGCGTGGGAAAGTCTGACCTGCAGAGACAGGTTCTAGGGCATCCTGTCTGAGCTCTCCTCCTGGCAAGAATATCTTGACAGGGCCGCAGGTGATTCACCAAGGTGTGTGGGGTGCCCAGCGCTGTCAGCGAAGGCATGAAAAGTACAAAAGACACTGTTTCACCTTTGAGGGAGATTTCTGTTTTCTAAGGAGGAAGTAGCAAAAAGTAGGACCACAGAATATTGTGTATTGTAGCAGTCCTGGGACAGTTGGTGCTCAGTAAATCCCACACAAAACAGTGTCATCTGTCTTAGTTATACATTTTAATGTCGAAGATGCACTAAGAGTGCTAGACCGCTTCCCAGCTAACAAAATGACTTAAATTGCAAAAGAAATGACTGTTTATTGAGTTTATATCATGTAGCAGGCATTGTGCCAGGAACATCCTTTACTGTCTGTTCCTTATAAAAAGCCAGTAAAGTATAGATACCAGTTATTTCCGATTTCTAGAGAGGAAACAGGCTCAAAGAATTCAGACTTGCAAAGTCAAATATAGCTGGTCTTGGGGGCCCTGGGGAGGGCCGTCTGACCCAGAGTTCACACGTTGGATCACTCTGCAGTATGTGAAATTTATCCAAACTTTAGAAGAAGCAAAGGACTCTACAAAGATGAGCATTTCTGGCAGCTGGTCAAGAGCAACAACAATTGGCAACTTGGACTTTCTTGTGATGAAGTCATGTGAGCCAAGCAACCGTTCTCTTTTGGAGCTTACTGTGTACGTATTATGTACTTGGCAAATATTTTTCTCCTCAGTGTTGTTTCTGTCCTGTGTTCAGGCTACAGACATATAACGTAAGTCCCTTCCTTTTATATTTATTAGGATTAGTGTAGATTGGTAGTGCTATTTACTTTTCCTCGGGGGAATTCAAGGTACATTCTCAGCTGGTACGTAAAGAAACAGAGCTCTGCGTGCATTTTAGGCTGGACTAAAGTATCTAAAGAAAGTGGTCCCCAGACAGTGTTTAATGGACCGATTTCCACAGCACACTTGTTCTTGCTGATGAGTGGATTGTGTTCCGGTGTCCTGTTGCTGACCAGATTGACCACTCTCAAAATATTATGGACAGTCCAGCAGCCAGAGGTTCTATCAGGCCCTGTTAGTGTTCACGGAAGAGTGCCCGAGACGCTGACCCTTTCTGGTGATTGTGTGTGTCATGTCATAGAGAGGCTGCTGCAAGTCTTTTTCCTCCTCACATTTAAAACACAGCACAGTAGACCTTTAAATGTTTGCCAGGAACCAGGAGTATCATTGGAGTCTCGAGTAATCTGTTGAACTTTTCAAGCTTGCATCCTTAAGGTTACAGTGTGAAAATTTAGGATCTGAGCAGCAGGCTGCAGTTGCTGACTATCTAGGCTAGGGAAGGGCAGCCAAGGAGCTTTTTAATTCTTTAATTAAAATGTGGCTGACAGCCTCAGCGTGGCCCCTGTGCTGTGCGGTGGGCCGTCCGCTGCCCAGTCCCTCTCCCCGCCGGCTGCCTTCCACCCAGGGAAGCTCTGCCTTCTTGATGTAGGAAACCGCCCCTTCACCAGGCCCTCTGGAGCATCTCCCAGTTAAATACGTTTGTATAGCACCCCACAGGATCTTACTCTCTCCAGGATTCCACTCTAGAAAATGATAACGATGGCAGATTTCCAGTGTTTGAGATTCTGTTCTGGATTCACCTGAGGGCAGAAATGTCTTCCCTCACAGAATCTCTCCCTTTCGGCTCTGGAGAGAAGAAAGGTAAAGAAGCCCAAACGGTCACCTTTTGTGTTGACCACTTTTTAATTTCTTTTGTTGTTTTGTTAATAAAGATAACATGCTCACTATGAAACTCTATAAAATGAAGAAAAACAGAAGAAAATTAAACCCTGTGGTTGCCTCTCTGTTAACAAGTGTTTTTACTCTGCCTGTCATTTTCCGAGATCAGACGAGATCGGGTGCGTTCAGGGTGGTATGGCCGTAGACTCTGCCTGTCATTTTTATACACAGTTGGCATCATACTTCATAGACAATTTGGTATCCTGTTCTTTCCCCATTAAACAAAAAATCCTGGTCAAATTTGTACTATCAGCATAATATTTTATATTAAAATTTTGTTGGATTTTCAAACAACGTTCCTAATATCTTTTGCAGGGTCAGCTTTATTAAGATACAGTTTATGTACAACAAGTCTTCGCTTTTAGGTGTACAATTCGATGAGTTTTTACAAATGTGTGTACAGCCATATAACCACATTGTGGTCAAGAGAGAGAATAGTTGTAGGGGCATCTGGGTGACTCAGTCGGTTAAGCATCTGACTCTTGATTTCAGCTCAGGTCATGATCTCAGGGTCCTGGGATCTAGCCCCCCACCGGGCTCTGCACTCAGCAGGGAGTCTGCTTGAGATTTTCTCTCCCCCTCTCTCTGCCCTTCCCCTAAAAATAAATAAATAAATAATCTGTAAAAAAAGAGGAAGAGAAAGAATAGTTGTATCATTCCAGAAGATTCCCTCATGTCCCATCCCTCCTCCCACCCCTAGAACCTGGCAACCAGTGATGTGCTTCTTTCTTAATACGTTTGAGATTCATTTTGCTATTGCACATACCAGTGGTTCATTCCTTCTTATTGCTGAGTAGTATTCTGTCTTATGGATGTATTGCTGTTTTTCCATTTTGCCAGTTGGCATTTAGGTTGTTACTACTTTTTTTTTTTTTTTAAAGATTTTATTTATTTATTTGACACAGAGAGAGAGAGAGGAATCACAAGCAGGCAGAGTGGCAGGGAGCGGCAGAGGGAGAAGCGGGCTTCCCGCGGAGCAGGGAGCCCGATGTGGGACTTGATCCCAGGACTCTGGGATCGTGACCTGAGCCGAAGGCAGACGCTTAACGACTGAGCCACCCAGGCGCCCCAGGTTGTTACTACTTTTTAGCAACTAAAAATCAAGCTGCTGTAAACATTCGCCAACAGGTTTTTATAGGAACTAAGTTTTCGTTTCTTTGGGGTAAATACCTAAGAGTGGAATTGCTGGGTCATATGGTAAGTGCATGTTTCACCCTTTAAGAACCTGGCACAGCATTTTCCAGAGTGGCTGTGCCATTGTGCGTTCCTGGCGTCGGCCAGCGAGGCTTCCAGTGGTTCTGCGCCTTCACCGGTACTGGTCCGGTCCTTGGTAGCCATTCCAGCGGGCCTGTTCGTAGTGCCTCGGATGGCTTTAACTTGAATTTCCCTAAGGACTAAGGACGCTGAGCATCCTTTGTGTGATTATTTCCCATCCAGATCTCTTCTTCGGCAGAATGTCTTTTCAAGGGGCACCTGGGTGGCTCAGTTGGTTAAGCAACTGCCTTCAGCTCAGGTCATGATCCTGGAGTCCCGGGATCGAGTCCCGCGTCGGGCTCCCTGCTCAGTGGGGAGTCTGCTTCTCCCTCTCCTGCTCCCCTCCTCTTGTGCTCTCTCTCTCTCTCTCTCTCATTCTCTCTCTCAAATAAATAAATAAAAAATCTTTAAAAAAAAAAAAAGAATGTCTTTTCAAATCTTTTGCCCATTTTTTTCATTGGGTTGTTTGTTTTCTTCTCCTCGAGTGTTGAGAGTTCTTTGTATATTCTGAATACAAGTCCTTTTGGGTGTTTTGCACATTCTTCCAGATTCTGCTTTTTTTTTTTTTTTTTAAAGATTTTATTTATTTATTTTGAAAGAGAGAGAGAGGGAGACAGCGAAAGAGGGAACACAAGCAGGGGGAGTGGGAGAGGGAGAAGCAGGCTTCCTGCGGAGCAGGGAGCCCGATGTGGGGCTCGATCCCAGGACCCTGGGATCATGACCTGAGCCGAAGGCAGACGCTTAACGACTGAGCCACCCAGGCGCCCCTCTTTTCATTTTCTTAATAGTAACTTTCAAATAGTAGAAGTTTAAAATTTTACTGAAATCCAATTTATCATTTTTTTTCTTGGATTATGCCTTTGGTGTCACATCTAAGCAATCTTTGCTTGACTCCAGATTTACAAAGATTTTCTCCTGTGTTTCCTTTTTTTTTTTTAGATTTTATTTATTTGACAGAGAGAGAGACAGTGAGAGAGGGAACACAAGCAGGGGGAGTGGGAGAGGGAGAAGCAGGCTTCCCGCCGAGCAGGGAGCCTGATGCGGGGCTCGATCCCAGGACCCCGGGATCATGACCTGAGCCGAAGGCAGATGCTTAAGCACTTGAGCCACCCAGCGCCCCTCTCCTGTGTTTTTTTCTAGAAGTTTTGTGGTTTTAGGTTTTACATTTAGATGTACAGTCCATTTTTTTTTTTAAGATTTTATTTATTTGAGAGAGAGAGACAGAGATAGCGAGAGAGAGCACAAGCAGGGAAGAGAGGGAGAAGCAGGCTCCCCGCCGAGCAGGGAGCCCAATGTGGGACTCAATCCCAGGACCCTGGGGTCATGACCTGAGCCGAAGGCAGACACCCAACCAGCTGAACTACCTAGGCGTCCCTGTACAGTCCATTTTGAGTTAATTTTCGCATATGGTGCAACGTATGCGTTGAGATCCATCCTAACAGGAAGCGGACATCCTGAAATATTTGTTTAATAAGAAATTGTTCCAGAATAATTCTTTGTGCTCAGGTAAAACAGAGCTGTGAAAATGAGCTCCCTGGAACACGGACTTAGCTCCTTATCCCCTAGCTTTGAGACTGATCCTTCGGTCTACAGCATTCCCTTTCCAGAAAGTGCTAGAAAGAACACCAGCAGTGACCTCCAGCCCCCTCTGGTCTAAGTCCCCTTTAGATGGTTCCTGAAGTTCTGGTTCCTCTGGACACATCATTGCTGCTCAGCAGCTGCACATTCTAGGCAGTGAAAACTAGGGTCCTCTTGACTGCGGGCTGTCGGCTTCCTGGGGAACAACCATGTTCAGTGTAGGGCCACCTTCCTCATATGGGGACGTACATGGAGAACTTGCTGTGTGCCAGGAACTCGGCTGTACCACGGCGGGCGTGTGCGGCAGAAAGTAGTATTCAGTCCAGCGGCTAGATGAGCCAGGGAGCGTTGTTTAGAGCCATACAGCCCGTCAGACGGCCCGGCCAGGCTTGCTCGGGCAAAGCTTTTGCTTATTCCACTATTTCTCACCAGCTCTTCACCGAGTCACTTCCTGTGTGTCTGCTGGCCTGCCGCCACAGCCACACACGGCCCATCCAGCCGGCAGCAGGTGCTGTCAGAAGTATGGCAGCGTAGTTGCTTTCAGCCGGTTAGCCTTCTTGTTTGTTTGATTTCCCTCACGGCGAGTTCGAATTTATTTCAGTTCCCCACACTCGGCATGTGGCTTTTACCTTTAAAATGGCTAATTGGCGGGGCATCTGGGTGGCTCAGGCTTTGGCTCAAGTCGTGATCCCGGGGTCCTGGGATCGAGCCCCGCGTCGGGCTCCCTGCTCAGCGGGGAACCTGCTTCTCCCTCTCCCTCTGCGCCTACCCCCCTCCACTCATGCTCTCTTTCTCTCAAATAATTAAAAGTAAAATCTTAAAAAAAAAAACCTATAAAGTGGCTTATTGGCTGCTGTGATGTTTCTCTGATATGTGTATTATAAAAATGCCCTTCTGGATGTTTCTTTTCCTCCCTACAATCGGGTATTGTATGAATGTGTGTGATTGAGAAGGTCAGGCTAGTGATGTCTCTTCACGGCCCAGCTGCAGCATTTCCTTGCTCTGGGGAGTGTGTGTGTGTGTGTGTGTTGTCCTTTATAACCTAACTGGATCCTGGGCGTCTGTCACGGGGAGCATCTCCTGTCCGTCTTCACTTCTCAGGAGTGGCCTTACAGTCTGCTGGGAGTGCCAACACAGCGATGAGACCCGGGCAGAAGCCTCCCAAGTATCCCTCTCCCAGTCTTCTCATCCTCTCCGTCTGGACTTCATCTCAGTAAATGATCACCAGTGGGGGAATTCTCGTGTTGGCTGAAATCCCGTGTTATTTCGTGTATTCAGACCTAGTTATCTTTAGACATTCCTGCCGTTGAGGTGGCCACTCCGAGCTGAGTGATTTCCTACTTTGCAGGACCTTGCACCTCCTCCGGTTTTAAAAGTTACCATTTTAGGCAGCGGCCGCGCCCTCTCCCCTTTTGGAATCTTGGAGTGTTAGCAGCTGGGGTTAGCTGCCGGTTTTCCCTGCCAGCCCTGCTTGAGTCATGCACGCCACCACCAATGCAGGAGCGCCTGGTCGGTCACGCTTTCCATCGTGGCCGCGCTCTTCCCTGACTTAGTTCCCCTTCACTCGGCTCCGGACACGGCTGGTCCAGGCCCCGACCCGACTGTTGCCGCGGCCGTTACAGAGAGTGGCGTGAAGCAGAGAAGGGCTTCCAGCTTCCGGGCGAAACTGTTTGTATCCGAAGAGGCCCATCAACGCTTAGCCAGTGTTGCTGAACTCTGAAACGGCTGCGTGCTTCTACTTGGGCCCCTTTGGGGGGAGTGGGGGGGGGTGTCTCTGAACCCCCACTGGTCAGCTTCTCTAAAAAAGCCACCAGCCTGTTGGGTTTCTCTTCTGGGTGCTGGTACAGAGCTCCCAGCACAGAGAAACCTGGTGTCGTGGGACGCGACAGGGCTCTGGATCTGTGGAAGGATCTAGTTCCACCTCAGCCACGTGCTGGCTGTGTGAGATGGGTCACCTTACCTGGCCACCCTGAGCCTGTTCTTGCATCTTGATACCACTATGCTGGGTTCTTTCTTTTAATTAGTTTATGAATTTGAGAGAGAGAGCGAGCGAGCACAAGTGGGAGGGGCGGGGAAAGGGAGAGAGACTCGGAGGCAGACTCTGTGCTGAGCGTGGAGCCGAATGTGGGGCTCGATCTCCCGACCCTGAGATCACGCCCTGAGCTGAGAACAAGAGTCAGATGCGTAACTGACCGTACCCCCCCCCCCCTCAGGCGCCCCACACCGCGCTGGGCTTTTATGAAGATTAAATGAACTGAGGGACACCTGGCTGGCTCAATCAGTGGAGCATGTGACTCTTGATCTTGGGGTCATGAGTTCAAGCCCCATGCTGGGCGTAGAGCTTTCTTAAATAAAAAAAAAAAAAAAAAAAACTGAAGGGAGTGCCTAGTGTGGTGGCTAGCAAAGGACACAGTGTGTGCCCCCCGAGAGAGAGATGCACGCATCCACATTTTAACCCCTGTGAAGTAAACAGAGGCATCCAAGCAGGGAGGCAGGTCACTGATCCTCCGTGGGGTGTTTCGGTGGGGTCGCCCCTCTCTGCTGGGCCCTGCTGCCCGTGGACAGGGCCCGTCTGTGGACGTGCTCTGCCCAGCCCGGCCCTGTCTGCGGTGGGTGCGCTGGTCGCTCAGTCCCCCGGGTGCTGTCCTCTCCTTGTTCACCGCGTTTTGTTTTGTCCCCCCCCCCCCCCCGCCCCCAGGAGGCATCCCCGACAGCCCTGCCAAGCTCTTCGAGGTGCCCGACACGTGGTAACCGAGGCCTGAGGGAGACACGTCGCTGGTGCTGTGGCTGAGGCGGAAGCAGCCGGCACATTCGGAAGCCATACTGTATTTAATTTAATAAAATGTGGTGTGGGAGGGGTTGGAAACCAAGTGTGTGTCCTGGGGGGGAGAAACCACCACTACCACCCAGTTTTTATTTTTGTGGCTGAGTCTCTTTTCTTCCCTTTCAATGTAAACTGCTGCCGCTCAGCACAGTTGTAGACTGTCGTGAACGTGCACACTTTAACCAGCTGATCACTTGTCGCTTGCGCGCAGCCCTTCCTGTCGTGAATTTTCGCGTGTTTCAGAATCCACCTGGTGGGGAACATGGGCTGTGAGCCCAGCAAACCGCCGACGTTTTCGGGCGCCGTGATCGTGAGTTTGGGTTGAAATCTCTCCTGCTCCGAGGGGTTCTCTTCGGATTTGGGGGCCTCCGCGGTCCGCGGCTCGTCTCCCGATGGCTTGGAGAGCCCGCTCGCATCTGTCCGCTTCCCACTGCGGCTGCCTGAAAATACGGAGCGCTCAATCCTGTGTTTCCAGAAGGAAACGGTCGCCCGCTGTCCACCCGTGAAGGAGCTTCCCTCACCTCTGCCTTGGCCTTGGGGCCGTATTGACTTAGAGCCCTTTTCCCCCAAGATGTGAGTTTCTCACGGCGGACTGTACGAGTACGAAAAGTTATCTTCTGTTTTTACACGTAGTACTGTGCCCCCTGCCCCGTGTCTCTGCCTGCCTGTCTGAGTGTGTGTCTGGGGGTGAGGTGGCACGTGCAACCACAAAGGACGTGTACCAGCCCTTTTTCTGTTGACACCGATCCCAACAGCCACAGAATTTCACGGATCTGCTTTCAGGAGATCCGTTTCATAGAGATCATTGTTAGATATTGAACATTTTTTTGTATCATAGATCAATAAAAAATGAAACATGTATTTCCGAAAGATGAAAATTAAAGGAATTTTCATAGGATTCTGGGGTTTTTTTCCTTTTTCTTTTTTTGTAAGTGAATGACGTATTTGATCTTTACATAGATATGTTTCTCTCGAAAGATCACCCCTGAAAAGCTCTGGTAAGTCACGAAGCCTGGTGTTTATGGATTTTTCTTTCTTCTTCTTTTTTTAACCTCTGACCCCTATACCTGCGTGAATGAGTCAGATGCTCAGAGCTGGAGTTGAGCCCCATGGAAAATGGCTGCGTAGGAGGAGGGTATGCATCTCTATCATGGTGGGCGGAATGGAGCCCTTTGGAATCCATGGTGGCATGGGAATTCAGATGAGTGAGACACTCACTTTTCCCAGTTATGGGCCTCTGACCACTTCCCCTCCTCCCCCTGGCCAAGCAGTGTGTGGCAGAGTTACAAAGCCAACCCGTCGGGAATGAGCTCCCACCCCTTCCAGAGCTGTCCCTGCTCACAGCTCCGTGGGGTGGTGCGCAGGGAGGTGGAGTCAGACAGACAAAGGCTGGGGGTTACAGGGCATTGCTGGACGGTGCTGAGTCACTGAAACCTACGGGTAGACATGGGGGCACTGCACCCTGCATGGAGATGGAGAGCCTCTGGTGTTCCAGCACCTTCTGTGTGGTGCAGGGCTGCAGTGGGAGAGGGGTGGGGCCTCTTGCCCTAAGGGAATGAAATTCCACATTGTCCCCTGAAGCCCAATTCTCCCTGCTCAGAAAGCTTTATAGACACACACAGGTTGCACCCCTTTGTCTCCTGGTCCAGGGAGGGGCTCAGGGGGAGGAGGACTTTCTGGAAAGGAGACTTCTTGGCATCCCAGCTCCAGCTGGGGGTTCTCGGACACATCATTTACCCTCTCCGAGCCTCTCTTTCTTCAATCATGAAACCAGGACGATAAACCCGCCCCATAGGGTGGTTGCAAGGACTAAACGAGATCACATAAAATGCCCAGCGTACCCGAGCGCCCAGCAGTTATAGTTGAAGATCACCCTTTTGATCTGAAACCCCGTTTGTACCTTCTTTTGTCAACTGGAGCTGATACAGGTATAGTCACATGGGACTGGGCTTAGAATTAATTACCTGGGGGACCCCTCATCCGCGTCCACACCCCCATTTTCTTCCCAACTGGATCAAATGACTTAAAACGGTTAAAGTGGGTTGGCTGTCGACTCTCTCCGCACATACACACAGGCTTTCTTGACATCTCTTTGGGCATAAAACCCTAGGATGGTGCTTTGGCTTTTTGATACGGAGGCCCAGGGGCATATGTTGATGATGGGGCTGTGGGGACCTCGGTGTTTCCCTGCAAATCGTTCTGTTGTCCTCTGATTTCAGAGACCGAGTGCTTTTTTGTAGCTTTGTATTCACCAACGCCCCCAACATTTTATTGTGAAAAATTTCAAACATGCAGAGAAGTTGTAAGAATTGTTCAGTGAACAGTGAACACCCATTTACCAGCACCCCCAGATTGCCGAGCCCGCATTTTGCTATAGTTGCATATTACATAACCAGCCATCCCTCCATCCATCAATTCAGCCTACCTTGTGATTTATTTCTAAGGAAGTTGTAAACACGGGTGTACTCCCTGTACCACATACTTCAGCATTTGTGTCATTAGCCAGAGTTTAATATTAGTTTATCGGTGGGGCTCCATGGGAATAAAATTTATAGTGAAATGCTTAAATTTTAAATGTACCAATTAAGAAGTTCTGACAAATGCAAAATGAACTGTCGAGGTACAGAACATCACCATCACCCCCAGAATATTCTCTTCTGCCTCTTTGCAGTCAACCCTAACCCCACTGCCACCCCACCCATCCCCCCAGAGGCAACCACCAGCCTGCATGTTTTTCACCACAGATCAGTTTGACCTGTTCTAGAACTTCATGGAAATAGAATCATGAAGTGCATGCTCTCTGGTGAGGCCTCTTTCTCTCAGCATAATGTTTTTGAGATTCATGCTGTTGTGTGTGTCAGAAGTTCTTTTTTTTGGTGGCCCAGCGTGCATATATCATAGTCAGTTTATCCATTCTCCCAACTGATGGACCCTTGGGCTGTTCCCAGTTTGGGGCTACTATGAATAAACCTGCTGGGTACGTTCTAGAAATTCCCAGGTCTTTTTCCAAAGTGGTCATACCATTTACACTCTCACCAACAATGTAGGAGAGTTCCAGTAGCTTCCGTCCTTGGCAACATTTGGTGTCATCTGTCTTGAGCTGCCTGTCCTGGTGGGTATATAATGTATCTCATTGCAGTTTTCCTTTGCATTTCTGTGATGATGGATGATGATATGCTTATTGGCCATTTGTATATGTTCCTCTGTGAATTATCTGTTTGGTTCTCTTGCCTGTATTTTCTTGGGTTGTGTCTCTGTTATTAAGTTGTAGATGCTCATTATATATTCAGACACCTTTGTGTGATAATTACTTTGCAAACCTTTAGTCCCACTCTGACTTGCTTGTTTCTTTTTTTTTCTTCCAGCCTTCACTGAGATACAGTTAACCTGTAACGTTATGTAAGTTTAACATGTACAGTGTGTTAACCTGATACACATACACTGCAAAAATATAACCACCATAGTGATAGCCAACAGGATCATCACATCACATGATCACTTTTTTTTTTTTTGGTGGTGAGAACATTCAGGATCCACTCTCCCAGAAACTCGTTTATATTTTAGTTTTCTTTTTTTTTTTAAGATTTTATTTATTTATTTGACAGAGAGAGACACAGCGAGAGAGGGAACACAAGCAGGGGGAGTGGGAGAGGGAGAAGCAGGCTTCCCGCTGAGCAGGGAGCCCGATGCGGGGCTCGATCCCAGGACCCCGGGATCATGACCTGAGCCGAAGGCAGACGCTTAACCGACTGAGCCACCCAGGCGTCCCATGAGTTTTAGTTTTAATGAAGTCTATTTTGTACATTTTTTCCCTTCCTTCTTGGAACCCGTCTGTGGGGATGCCATGCCATATTTCTTTCCTTCCTAAGAAACCCACACGTTGTAAAGATACCCTTTCATGTTTCGTGTAGAAGCTTTAGAGTTCCGGGGTTTGTGAGTCAGTCTGCAATCCATGTTGAGTTAATTTTTGCATGTATGGCCTGAGGAGGCAGTTGAAGTCCCTTTATTCCACGTGGATATCCAGTTATTCCAGCACCATTTGTGAAGAAGACCTTTCCAATTGGATTGCTTTGGTGCCTTGCACAAAAATCTGTTGACCTAATAACGGGGGTGGGTCTTCGTGTGTGTGCTTTTATTTTTTTTTTATTTTGTTGAAGATTTATTTATTTTAGGGGGGGAGAGGGGCAAAGGGAGAGAGAGAGAGAATCATCAAGCCCACTCTCCACTGAGCCCGACACGGGGCTCAATCCCAGTTCCCTGAGATCATGACCTGGACAGATGTCAGATGCTTAACAGAGCCAGCCAGGCGCCCCGGTGTGTGTACTTTTAAAGGGAGCTGTTACTCTGGCCGAACAGCAGCACAGAGAGGGGCTCATCCTTTCTGCATATGCCCTTCCCACTTGGACGTCTTGCAGCCCTTCCCTTGACGCGGAGGGGAACATGCCCTGACCCTTGTTTCCTGCTGAGGCCGGGCCACTCACTCCTGACCTAGGAAACTAGTGAGTGTTAAAAATAGTGCCATCTTTTCTTTTCTTTTTTTTTTTTTTAAATGTTTTATTTATTTTTTCATGAAAGTCAGAGAGAGAGAGAGAGAGGCAGAGGCAGATGGAGAAGCAGGCTCCCCGCCTAGCAGGGAGCCTGATGCGGGACTCGATCCCAGGACCCTGGGATCATGACCTGAGCCGAAGGCAGATGCTTAACCATCTGAGCCACCCAGGCGCCCCTTTTCTTTTTTTTTTTTTAATCTCACGACTTAAGTTTCATGACTTCAATTGAAATCTTTTTTCCCCCCAAATGATTCATGGGGTAAATCGATGCGTCTGATTTTGTTGAGGAGGGGAAATAAGATCCGTGGAGGCCAGGTCGTGTTTCCTCGGGTTGCGGGCCACCCTGTCCTCCCGAGTCGTCTGGTCCCTGATGAGAGCGGTTCAGTCTGTCTTCTGCCGCTTGCCTCTCAGCCCCTGCGCTTTCGGCCCAGCTGTGGACCTGGCCTTGAGAAAGCGCTCGGTGTGGCTGTGCCTGCTGGAAACATTCCCAAAAGCTGAGAGGGGCGTTGAAAATGGAAATGGTTTAGACAAGACAGTCCTGCCAAAACAGGAGGGACAATTTAAAAGAAAGAGCCTCCCTCTTTTTTTCTTTTTATTTGGGGGCGGTGGTCTTCTTTAAATTGTGTTTCAGGAGAAAGGAGGTTGAACCTCCATGCCTATTTCTTTTAAGTGAGAACACGGGGAAATACTAGACCAGAAAGCTTGGAGCCAGAGAACCTGGCCTGTGTGTGTGTGACTCGTGCACACGCGGGAGCCCCGTGGGCCCAGCTTCTTATTCTCAACCCCCAGAATCTGGAAACCCAGCACCGTTCCTTTGACTCAGGAAGGGCTGATCTGACCCGGCAGCTTGTCTTCCATTTGTTGAATGGGGCGCTGTGCCTACAAGTCACCTTGACAAATGATCGTGGCCCAGGAGCTTAGGCTTGTGTCCACGTTCAAAGGCTGCGTCTGTGTGGGGGGAAATGGAGGTTCCTTGGGGGTGTTTCGGTTTTACAACCCCCAGCATTCTGCATGGTCCATCTGCACCTGCTCTTGCACGGGGTGTGAATCAGGCGTGCCCCACCTCATGGAGCCTCAGAGCCTTTAATGTCTCCCCTTGAAATCTGCTCCCTCCCACTTAGACTTGGAAGTCTTTCCATGGACACCTGGGCTTGAGAAGCCACACACTCAAGGCAGCCTGCTGCGGGGCACAGCGTCTACACCCGGGGATTGCCCAGACCCGAGCTTACCACCAGGACCAGGATGGCAGTTCAGTTTCAGTCTCCTGTGGGTCAGGCTGGACCACCACCAACCCCCTCCCCGATAACAGGTCTTTGCCCAATTGGCTGCCATCATTCACTTACACTGGGAAAAACCCAGAGTCTCCTCCTTGGAAACACATAACCCCTGCTCTCCAGAACTTTCCATTTCAAAGTCAGCTCTTTCTCGAGTACTCAGTTCTGGCTTTTTGAAAGTGAATTTTCTTCCTACCCCACTCTGGTTTTCTGTAATAGTAACGGGACATGTATATGAGAGCATACTCTCCTTTTTAAAAAAAAAAAGATTTTATTTATTTGACAGAGACACAGCAAGAGAGGGAACACAAGCAGGGGCAGTGGGAGAGGGAGAAGCAGGCTTCCCGCTGAGCAGGGAGCCCGATGCGGGGCTCGATCCCAGGACCCTGGGATCATGACCTGAGCCGAAGGCAGACGCTCAACAACTGAGCCACCCAGGCACCCGAGAGCATACTCTCCTAAGTGCTTGTGGTGTTTTGACGCGTAGGTAGGTGCCTTATGCTCCCTTGAAGATAGAACTGAGGTCCAGGCCAGTTGGGTAACTTGTCCTGGAGTGGCAGAGTTGGAATTTGAACCCCACGATGTCTGACTTCAGAGCCCATGTGCCTAGCCAAGACTTGACACTGCCGTATGTCCATATGAAGGGCATCGCGTGGAAGGAGGATGAAATGACAGCCATACACGTGCCGAGGGACTCGGGGTGGCCGTCTCATCCATGCATGGCTTGTTTGTGCCCAGAGTCAGTGCACCGGGGTGTGGCCAGATTTCCCCCCTTCTCACCCCTCTTCCGTCCATCCCCAGCTCCAGGTATAGAGAATTGGACACAAACCTGTCGCCTTCTCCTCCTCAAAGCCACAGGTGATCGTAAGGCTTTGTCCATATCTCAGACAAGTTCTTAAGGGACAGCTTCCCAGAAAGGGGATTACAGCATCGGGGAGAAGAAGCCTCATAAAGACTCTACATATGTAGGGCCAAAGCGATTTCCATGCTCCGCATTCGGAGCAGCGGTGTCCAGAACGCCCACCAGCCTGGTGGGCCAGCCAGTCATTTCACTTACGCAGCCCTGGGGGCGCCCAGAGCGGGAAGACACGCCCTGGTCTTTGAAGCTCTCTGTTCCCAGCGGCATCAGCATCACCTGAGAACTTGTTAGATATGCACATTCTTGGACCTCACCCCAGTCCTACTGAGTCACAAACTCCAGGGGCAGGGCCCAGCTGTCTGGAAACAAGCCCTCTGGGTATTTCTGGTGCCTGCTCAGGTCTGGGAGCCACCGGTCTTGGGAAAGCTACGTCCACTGCAGGGGAAATGCACACACTTTATCAACCAAATCAGCGAGGGCTGGGAGCAAATCCAAGGGCAAGGTCATTTCCATCTCTAGTTGGCGTTAGAAGTCATCACCTCTTAGCTGGTTCGCATCTTTAGGGGCATAATTAGAACCATGTGGAGAATGTTACTCTCACGTTAAGGGTCTAGCTCTTGTAGGCACTTGTCATTAGTACTTAAGAGGTTTATTATGTGCCAGGTGCATTATTATTATTATTATTATTAGCCTTTTATTCGCTTGGGAGGGGAAAAGGAAGGCTTTAAGCACTTCAGAAACAGCCTAAGGTCACACAGCTTGTAAGAGGCAGAACTAAAATTTGAAGCCAGTCTGTGAGCCAGAGAGAATGAGCTCTCCATGGCCCCACGGCTTGAGAGAAGGAGCTGAGATCCTTACATAAGGTGGAGTCTTTCAAATGATTGGGTTTGTGATTGTTCTGGAATCTTCTGAAGCTCTATAGTGTCTCGAGAAGTGGCTTTCCCCTGCTTCTGGTTAGCCTCGTGCTTTGACACACCAAAGCCCGTCTGGGGCACACATCACTCTGGCCTGGTTGACCATCCCTAGCAGGTTAGTGAGGTGATCTTTTATCTCCCGCTACGTGTCTCGCTTTGACTCCTGAGGGACGGCTTCTCGAGTGTCTGGACTGCAGACATCCCCTGGTAGGTAAGTGTCTCGGTGGTAGATCACTTGAGTTCTATGACACTTGGTGCAATGAGCTCTCAAATCCTATCTCAAATGACAGGTGGGAGCTAGAGGCGCTTGGGAGGGCAGGGGTCCAAGGGGACAGGGACACTGAGTGGAGGCACCTGTGCTTTGTCTTTTACCATCAGACTGAGGGGTGAGCCTACAGCTTGGGACCCACACTGGCGCTCTGGCGACTCCCGAGGAGCCAGGCCGGGCTCACCACTGGCCCGGAGGCATCCCCGTGGAAAGCCTCGAGAGGTGCCTGCAATCACAGCAAAACAGAGGAGACTCCAAATATTCCATTTTGGGGCCACAGAAGGGAAGCCAACTGAAATGTGAAGAGGTGTCAGAAAGCCGAGAGGAAACCAGTGAGCCCTTTCCCGAGGTTCTATTTGTGGTAAGAAGCCTAGGCATGGGGCAGCCAGCCCTACTGCAAAAAATAGACCGACATGCCGAGGAATGGCTCAGTTTTGGAAGCAAATGTCCCTCCGCAGAGGAAGGGAGCTGGAGTGGGGACTTCAGAAGGCTCTGCCCCTCTTCCCCCTCTCCCCTCACTTCCCTCCAGCCCCCAGCACTAAGGAGACAGAGCAAGAAAAGCTCAGCGTTTGAAAAGTGAAGTCTTGTGTATGGGGCCAGTGGAAACGCAGGGCCAGTGGAAGGTTTCAAGTCAGCACCTGGAAACCGAAAGGGGCTGCCGTCCGTCCCTGGGTCTGCAGGACCAGCTCCCCTTTGCTCTGTTCATTCTCAGCTTTGCCTCCCAATGGGTGACAGGGCTAAGAAATAGGGTAGAATGTGCAGCGGGAGGGAGCGTGGCTAGACGGCAAACGCTGACCTTGGCAGTGATCAAAGGCGGGACCACTCAGCGAGGTGGTCTGAAGACCCTCCTTTAAAACACCAGCCTCACAGCCTGGCGGGGTTAGGATGTGACCATGGATGAGGGAAATGAGGCAGAATAGACTCCTGAGGTGCATCCTGACTCTGGAAGCCTGCCACCGCCACCTCCCTGTTCCATGCTCCCTTCCTGGGCACAGAGGACACTGTCTTGGGAGAGCGAGGGAGTGGCAGTGACCGCTGTCAGGGTCGATCGACCACCCGCCACCACAGTGGAGCCAAGCCCGAGTGCTGTCTGGGTGGCCCTCGACATTCTCCTGCCCTGGACTCCCGGCCACGCTAAGGTTGCTGTGAGCAGATCATGCAGGGTCACAGTAGAGTAGGGCTCCTCGGAAAGGGGCACTTTAGTTTATGGCCCAAGCAGTCTGGGGGGAAACAAACCATAAATGAGTGTAGATCCTGTGTCTCCTGGGCTAGAACTGGGATCTATCAAGCAAATCAGATCCGCTTGCCCCTTCTACCCACAGGAGATGGACGGGGTCTCCACTTTCCTCCCTTTTCTCCTTATGGCCATGAGCTGTCGATGTACTTATGTGGCTTTGTGTTAGGAGTTAGTGGTAGGAGTGGAAAGGTGGAATGTCATCTGGAGTTAGCAGCCCAGCTTACAGGCAGCTCTTCTGTCTTCAGAGGGCACAAGGGGCAGCTGTTGGAAGGCTTAGGTGGGGACTAGACGTGGGGTTCCCTCTCTGCTAACAGACAAAGCCCACCCTCAGTTGGGGCAGCCTGCAGGGAGAATGGCAGGATCTGCCCCAGGAACCGCATAGCTGGTGGTTAAGATCCGCATGCAAACGGGGCGCCTGGGTGGCTCAGTCAGTTAAGGGTCTGCCTTCGGCTCAGGTCATGATCCCAGGGTCCTGGGATTGAGCCCCGCATCGGGCTCCCTGTTTGGCCGGGAGCCTGCTTCTCCCTCTCCCTCTGCACCTCCCCCCACCCGCTTGTGATCTCTCTCTCTCTGTCAAATAAATAAAATCTTAAAAAGAAAAAGAAAAAGATCCCCATGCAAACAAAGGCAGGTAGGAGGAGGAGGGGAGACTGACAGGAAGACAGGGTAGAGGGAGGTGAGGAGGAGTGAGCCCTCCCACCTGGTTCAGGAGTGGCGGCATGTTGAGAGGTCCATCTGCAGCCAGCCGGGGTCAGAAGGGCATTTGGTTTTGCAAGCATGCACAAACCTTCCTACACGGATTTGCAATGTTGGACTGTTGTGGAAACGGGTTGCTTTTTTTTTTTTTTTTTCTGGAAAAAAGCTGTCCTGTACTTCTGGTAGGATCCGCCTTTCACAGCTCCCCTCCCTCCTAGCAGGGCACAGGAGGTGGGCACACGACCCCCGCCCAGCCAGGCAGAATGCCCTCCCCCTCTCCCCGGGATGGGCCAATCACTCCCTGGGCAGTGGCGTCACAGGGAAGAGTCCCCTGCCTGTCTGGGGCACTGCGCTGGAAGAACGTGACCTGGGCCTGGCTGCACTGTTTTCCTGTGCCAAGGGAGAACCCACCTGCAATAGTGGAGAAGGATAACCCTGTTTGAGAGTGAATATAGATGGCGGCACGGGGGTCCCGGATCCATTTGCTCCTGATGCCGGATCCACCCCGTCCTTCCCAGTGAAGTCCATCACTAAGCCACCTCCCTCCTCCTCCTCGATTATCTCAGTTTGAGTTACGTGTCTGTCCCTTGCCGCCTTAAATCCCTGCCCAGGACAGGGAATATTTGGTACAGGAAGGACCCCACAGTCTGTGAAAATAGCCTGCCAGTGTGTAGACTCATCGTAGCCTGATGCAAAGAGTAAAACAGACTGGTGCAGCTTAGCTTGAGAAAGTCAAGACTTTTCAGCCCCTTGAGCCGCTCTCTTCGACCTATGGCTCATTGATAGGCTGATGGTAAATCCTCCTTCTCCATTCGTCCAAGAAGATTCATTAACAGTGTGTGTCCTGGGGGAACAAATGAAAGGAAGAGAAAGTTCTTACCCAAGAAAAGGCCGTGGAGACTTTGAATTGACGGAAGACGGCTTTCTCTGGCAGGTCCTGGGGTTTGAAATGGAGTTCCCTGCTTCAGGCATGCCTCATGTCAGCCAGAGCCTTTCCTCAGACTCTGAGGGAAGGGCGTCTGATTAGGATCTTCTCCAGAAGACATGGCCTTGTGCCTTGGAGTGTTTGAGTCTGCCTGTCCCTGCGCTGAGAGGGGGTTATTGCATGGGGCCCGCAGCCTGGGGCACTGGCTTCAAACACAGACCATCTGTTGGTCAGACTTGCTCTTTCCAACCTTCTCTATCGCTTTTTCTGAAATTGGGAACATCTCCCAAAACATCAATCAAACCCGGTCCATGGTGTTCCTTGCTGAGTGTCCCTACAGAAGAGACAGGGAACAAAATGAATAAAACCAGCCATCTTTGCTCCCTGCCTAGCAAAGGGACCGTTTGGCCGGGTTGCAATCACATACCACTCCTGTCTTCCATTTGACTTCACATGGTGAAAACTGTCAAGAAGATGGGGTAGGAACTTCAAATGATTTCCGCCCCCACCGATCCCTCTCTAGAAGCATTGAGAAAAGGACATGTTTTGTCATGAAACAAATTAGAAGTCAAGCCCAGGCTCCACTACTTAACTTGCTTTGGACCTTGGATAAGTTCTGTGTGCTTCTGAACCTCAGTTTTCGGGTCTGTACAATGGGGATAATAATACCGCAGTGTTGAAGACTGGTTCAGCTGTGAGCGATAGAGATCTGAATACGGTGGCTTAAAACACTCATGTAAAAGACATCTGAGGATGCTGGTTGCCAGGGGCTGGGGAGAGGGTAAATGGAGAGTTAGTGTGCAGTGGGTACAGAGGTTTGATTTATAAGATGAGAAGAGTCCTGGGGATTGATGGTGGTGGTAGCTGCACAACAGTGTGAATGTATTTAATACCACTGCACTATACACTTAAAAATAGCTAAGATGGGAAATTTTATGTTATGTGTATTTTAACTCAACTCAAATTTTAAAAAAATTTAATTAAGAAAAAGGATATAGGGACACCTGGCTTGCTTAGTTGGTAGAGCACGTGATTCTTGATCTTGGGGTTGTGGGTTCAAACCCCACATTGGGCATGGAGCCTACTTAAAAAAAGAAGAAAAGGATATATACAAAAGCCAAAAAAAGACTTCCAAGGCAGGCAGTCAAGGCTTGCAGGATGGGTCTGTGAAATCATGGACCTGGGCTCCTTCAGCCTCCCTGTGCTAGCTTCCATTCCACAGTCCAAGGTGGCTGCCAGAGCTCCAGCCATTACATTCCAGTCTGCAAGAAAGAGGAAGTGCATCCTGACTCACCTTTTTAGAAGTCATCCCAGATGTCCACCATAAAACTTCCACTTACATTTCATTGGCTGATATGTAGTCATGTGGTCATGTCTGGCTGCAAGGGAGTCTGGGAAAGGTAGTTGTGGGAGGTGGCCTCTAAAATGGCCTCAGGGGTGCCTGGGTGGCTCAGTCAGTTCAGCCTCCGACTCTTGATCTCAGCTCAGGTCTTGATCTCAGGGTCGTGGGTTCAAGCCCCACACTGGGCTCCACAGTGAGTATGGAGCCTACTAACTAGCTAAATAAGTAAATAAAAATAAAAATGGCCACAGTCATCCCTGCCTCCTGGTATTCACCCCCTTATATAATTCTCTCCCCTTGAGTATGGGCTAGACCTTGTAACTTCCTTCTAATCAATAGAATCTGGCCAAAGTGATGAGAGGTCACTTCTGAGATTAGGTTACGAAAAGATGATGGCCTCTATCTTGGGTACCCTCTCTTGCTCTGAGGAAATCCAGCTGACATGTGAGCTGTCCTATGGAGAGGCCCACGTGGCAAGGAACTGACGTCTCTGGCCAACAGCTAGCGAGGACCAGAGGTCTTCAATCCAGCAGTCTCATGAGTGAGCTTGGAAGAACATCCTCCCAGTTGGGCCTTCAGATGACTCCAGCCCTGGTGGACATCTTGACTGCCATTTCTTGAGATACCTGATCTAGAAAGTCCCCAAAACTGACCCACAGAAACAAAATGTTTGTTGTTTTCAGCTGCTATGTTTTGGGCTTATTTGTTACGCGGCAACAGCCAACTCATACAGTTCCCCAAGTGGACGCATTCCCAGGGTTCTAGGAGGAAGAAGGAAGGGAAGATGGAATTGGAAGAATCGGTAGTCACTGCCACGTGTGCCTACCTCACAGGACTGCAGTGAGGATGAAACAAGGTAAGTGTATAAAGTGCCCACCTACAGTCGGCCAGATGTGATTAGTGAGGGGCCACCACCCAGAGTCTACGTCCCACGCTTCTCACCAAAGTCTTCCAGGAGATGCAGTCGTGTTGTGTCTGTTATGTGATTTTCCCGGGCTCCCTCTCCCTCTCACAGTTCAGACCCCCACCAATTCCACCGAATCCAGCCAGTAGCATGACTACTCCTGCAAAACCAAAAGTGCCCAAGCCAGCCGGTGGGCTCACAAAGTGCTAAAATTTCAGAGGGAAAGGGGCGTAATCCAGTTCCCCCTTTTACAGTGTGAACCCCTCTAGAGTGATATCCTAGCTTTCTGCTCTGCCATCTTTCTGCACTGCTATTGCTGAGGCAGAGCCCAGGATTTGGAGCATTTATAGAGTTCCCAATTAAAAAAAAAAATTGCATTAGTTCAACCCAATTTTCTCTCCTCAAGAGGAGTGGAGGTCAGGTTTATGGGACATGAGGTGGTTTTGCGTGAATGAGCTTCATATTTCTTCCTGGCTTTCCTTTGGGCTTTTGGGGACCTTTCCCCTTGTCTGTCTAGAGAGACCTAAATTCCTTACAGTGCCCCCAAGAGCTTAACCCCCGTGGGGGTAACTGGGAGAAAAATCTAGAGAGTGCTCCTCTGGGTCCCACGGTAATGTGCGCACCTCACTAGGGCAAGAATTGAGTCCCCCTCCCTTGCATTATAAGCCCCAGGATGTAGGGATTTTTCTTCACTGTGGAAGAAGGTGGACTCCCAAATTATTTCACATAAAATGAAATCTCAGTTTTTCAGAATGGGTTGACAATGACCAAGCCTTTCAGTGAAAACAAATATTCTAGGGAGAGAGAGAGAAAAAAGGGACAAATCCCAAGACTTTTTTTCTTAATCTTCTTCAATAATAATGGAAGATAAAAGACGCCAATATTCTTGCTCTTTATTTTTATTAGTGAACCAGGATATACGAGAACTTAGTAAAATATTCACAGAAGGCTCAGCTGTATTATTAAAAAATCTTCTTTTCCAGTCCTTTGAATTTCATAAAAGCAGTGATCTCTTTAAAATCACTAGGAGGAGAGAGATGGGTGCCTATGTGGAGTACCATTCTTATTTAATAGCGTGTTCACACACTTTCTTAAATTTAAAAAATTTACTTAAATACATTTTGAGCATGACGTTGCAAAAGCTTACCAGGTTCTTGCCTGTCAGATGCAGAGGAACTCTACCAACGTGAGCGCTGTATGAGCAGAGACTTGTTGCTGATGTCTCTGTGTGCACCTGATTTGAGAAGTCCAGTGTGCACCGGGGCGATTAAGCATGCAGAGGCCAAGCACTCTGAGTTTAGAAAGTTGTCACAACAAAATGATGCATGGAGTGTTTTAACACCCTCTTTTCTCGGAAGGCAGAGCAGACTGGGCAGAAAGCACTGTGGGTGAATGAGTGGGGGTGCGTGTGTGTGTGTGCATGTGCACACATGCACTCATGTGCATGGGGGGCTTTGGGTGGGAGAGGAGTGTTCAGGAGGATATTAATGCTTTTGCTCTGATAAAGAGCAGGAGCGTTTATTAAGCAGTCGGGAGCTGGATATGTGTCTCGCTTGAGTCTTCCCGATGAGTAATTAATTGCTCTTTGGCTTAGCGACAGAGTTACAAACTGGTACTTGGGTGATTGTTTTTCTTTCCACCGCACTCTGCCATTATATTCTCTATTAGGAATTGGATGTGCTCAAAAGACATAGTGAGTTGGCTGTTGGCTAACAATGGGCCTCTTGTGTCATGTGTAGGCAGCATTACCTTGCGTTCCTGTGACCCTGGCAACCGCACTTAGCTGGTGGCAACTTCCTAGCCCTCCCCTTTTCTGACCTCAGGGGGTGGCCTTGAACCCCCAGAGCTAAAGCTGCATGTACAAAAGTCATTGGTCAAAGTGTGTCCCTTGCGGGGGGACCCCACGCATACCAGGATTCATTGGGGATGTTCTCCCTCTCTCAGCCTGGTTTCCCTCACCCCGCGCTCTGCCCCTGCCCATCTCTCAATATCATGGGTGACCACGTGTTTGCCATGAAGCATGAATATTCTTCTTTCTTACGTTTTGTCACGGGAGTCCACCTCAACTGGAAGGTAGCAGGGATCTGGGTGGATGGCTTTCTTGGGGCTGGATGGGGAATCTGGTGGGGAGACAACATGGTGGACTCATCTTGTTTGTGGGCTGGGTCACAGCATTTGCTGCATGAAGCTGGAGGGCCCGAAGCAGGTTTCTAAGGGAAGGACCAGCTTGGGGACTGCAGGAGGAAGTGGGTAGCCACCGGATGTGGTTTCTAAAAGCAGTGGCACCCAGCAAGGGAGTGATGGCAAGGGGAGGCTGTGTGTCCATCCAGTCAGTGGCCCAAGGAGGTTGTTGTTTTTTCTGGCTAATGTTCAGCACTCTAAAAGATGTTTGTCCCAGGAGGATGTGCTGGTTGGTGTTTTACCAAAACTAGGACTTCTCACCTGAGGCTTGTAGAGTGCTAGACAGAATCATAACAGTGATAATAAAGACAGGCATTTATGTGGCTGTGCTGTGAGCCAGGGATTGTTCTAAGTGCTTGGTGTGTGTTTAATGGCTGACTCCTGGCTCAGAACAGGCAGATGGAAGGGTCCAGAGGCTCGGCAAGGGAGTAGCCAGCAGCCTCCTTGCTGGGATCCTCCAGCATTAGTGAGACAAATGAATTTCACTCCATCAACATGCGTATTTTTTAAGTGTCACAATCCTTTTTAAAAAACTTTTTTTATTTCAGAAATGTCCCAACTTTATTGAAAGAGAATTGACATAGAATGCAGTGGAAGCTTGAGGTATACAATGTGTTGACTTGATACACTTAGAGGTTGCAAAATGATTACCCCCATATTTTCGCTAACACCTGCATGGCGCCCCATTGCATCACATGTCACCTTTTGCTTTTTGTGTTGAGAGCACTAAAGACCTACTCTCTTTGCGACTTTTAAGTATGTAATACAGTGTTGTTAATTATAATCACCATGCTGTACATTAGATCCCTAGAACCTGTTCATCTTATAATTGGAAGCATAACCTTTGACATCTCCCCAGTTCCCCCACCCACAGTCTCTAGGCTCCACCATTCTACTCTGTTTCTATGAGTTCCTTGTCTTTAGATTCTACCTCTAAGTGATATCATGAAGTATTTGTCTTTCCCTGTCTGACTTACTTCAGTTAGCATCATGCCCTCAAGGTTCATCAATGTTGTTGCAAATAGCAGGATTTCCTTTTCTCATGGCTGAATGATATTCTATAGTGTGGATATAGCCCAAGTCTTCTTTAGCCGTTCATCTGTTGACGGACACTTTGGTTGTGTCCCTATCTTGGCTCTTGTGAATAGCGCTGCAGCGGACACGTGAGGGCAAACATCTCTCCAATAACCTGTTTCATTTCCCATGAGTATATATCCAGAGGTGAAATTGCTGGATCCTATGGTAGTTTTATTTTGAATTTTTTGAGGAACCCGCGTACCATTTTCCATGCTGGCTGCCCTGATGTACATTCCCACCAACAGTGTGCAGGAGGTTCCTTTTCTCTAGATCCTTGCCAACGCTTATTATCTCTTGTCTTCTGTGATGACAGCCGTTCTGACAGGTGTGAGGTGATAGCTCATTGTGGTTTTGATCTACATTTCCCTGACGATCAGTGATGTTGAGCATCTTTTCATGTACCTGTTGACCATTTGTATGTCTTCTGTGGAAAAACGTCTATTCAGTTCCTCTGCCCATTTTTATCTTTTAATATTTATTTGAGAGAGAGAGAGAGAGAGCACGAGCAGGGGGAGGAACAGAGGGAGGGGGAGAAGCAGACTCCCCGCTGAGCAGAGAGCCTAACTCGGGGCTCTATCCCAGGACCCTGGGATCATGACCTTAGCTGAAGGCAGACGCTGAACCGACTGAGCCACCCAGGTGCCCCTCTGCCCATTTTTAAACTCAGATTGTTTTTTAGTGAGTCGTATGAGCTCTTTATATATTTTGGATATTAATCCCTCATCAGATGTATCATTTGCAAATATCCTCCCCTATCTATAGGTTGCCTTTTCTCTTCTTTTTTTAAAAAATTTTTTAATTAACATATAATGTATTATTTGTTTCAGGGGTACAGGTCTGTGACTCATCAGTCTTACACAATTCACAGCCCTAGCACATACCCTCCCCAATGTCCATCACCCAGCCACCCCATCCCTCCCACCCCCTTCCATATAGGTTGCCTTTTCATTTTGTTTATTTTTTCTTTTGCTGTGCAGGTGTTTAGTCTGATGTAGTCCCACTCAGTAATTTTTGCTTTTCTTGCTTGTGCCTTTGGTGTTGTATCCCAGAAATCATTGCCAAGACCAGTGTCAAGGAGCGTTTTCCCTGTGTTTCCTTCTAGGAGCTTTATGGTTTCTGTTCTTATGTTTAAGCCTTTAATCTGTTTTGAGTTCATTTTTGTGAGTGGTGTGACATAAGGCTCCAGTTTTATTCTCTTGCGTGTGGATGTCCAGTTTTCTCAACACCATTTATGGAAGAGACCATCCTTTTTCCATTGAGTATTCTTGTCCAGTATTCATTGATTGTGTATGGGAGGGTTTATTTCTGGGCTCCCCAGTGTGTTGGATTGATCTACGTGTCTCTTTTTTGCCCGCATTATATTTTTTTATTATATATTTTGATTCCTATAACTTTGCAGTGTAGTTTGAAATCAGGAAGCGTGATGCTTCCAGCTTTTTCTTTCTCAGGATTCCTTGGCTCTTTCTAGTCTGTTGGGGTTCCATATGAATTTTTACACCTGCTTTTTTCTATTTCTATAAAAGATGCCACTGGGGTTATGATAGAATCTGTTGATGGCTTTGGGTAGCGTGGACAAAATGTCAATCCTTTATTCCTCTCAATCAAGTGGAATGTATTTCAGGCCACCATCTGTTCAGTACTGGGGCTCCTGCCCTCACTGCTTATATTTGGGAGGAAGTCTCAGGACCATATGGAGTCAGAACATGCATGGAAAGGCCTTCTCGTCTTGAATCCATACTGAGACTGCTCTGTGTTCCGACTAGAAGTACCAGGAGCCCTCCAAGGTGGCAGCTCCATGGCTCCTGAGACATGTGTGGGGACCAGACAGTGTGTTCCTTGTATTGAGGGCCCTCACTCTACCCCGTCCCCTCTCCTCTCAGGGGCCTCTGCCAAGCCCCAGTCCCCTCCCCAGTCTTGGGGGACTGTTCCCAACCCTCTCTTCAGCCTGTCCCTTTCTATCCCCCCCACTCCCACTCCATACCTTCCCTCTGTTGTCTAGGACCAGCCTTGAGTCGATCTCCTTGATTCTTACCTTCCTGGGTATGCCTGGGGACTGAAATGCTCCAAGTGGCCTTGTTCCTTGACACTGTAATTGTTCCTTATCTCCCGTTAAGCGGGGACCAAACTTCGTCTAGACCAGTGCCTGCTACAGTCTGAACAGTAACTTTGGGAAAGTTGCTCAACCACATCAAACCTCAGTTTCTATTTCGATACTGAGGTTCAAGATGCTTTCACACCATGCACCTGTTCTCTTCTGCAGTGCAAGCATAGATATGGCTTCAGGAATAGCTGGATCCAGGTACTCAAATGTGGCTTGGGAACCCTATCTATTGGGGTGCCTTGGCTGGCTCAGTCAGTAGAGCATGCAACCCTTGATGTCAGGGTTGTGAGTTCAAGTCCCATGTTGGGCATGGAGCCTGAAAGTAGGAAAGAAAGAAAGAAAAGAAAAGAAAAGAAGAGAAAGAAGAAAGGAAGAGAAGGAAGGAAGGAAGGGAAGGAAGGAAGGAAGGCAGGAAGGCAGGAAGGAAGGAAGGAAGGAAGGAAGGAAGTCCTGTCTATTGGCTCTAGTTTTCTCTGAGGTGGTTTCATACAAATGCAGGTTCCATCCTCATAGTGGCAAGATGGCTGCCACCTTCTCAGCTGCCCGAGGGTGAGTTCCAACAGAAGCCCGGTTTGAGTCTCCTTGGTGCTGACTGGGTCCTCTATCCAGTTCTGAGCCAATTCCTGTGTCAAACGGGAGGTACTGCTTTGATCGGCCCGGCCATCCTAAGCTAGGAGTGGTGTTCTCTCCCGAAACTTCATGGGCCAAGAGTGGGCAGGGGGCAAGTTCTCCAAGGAACATTCAGCCCAGTTGCCACGAAGAGGAGAAAAGGAGGCCGGGCGGCTGTAACACCGCTATCACATCGTCCCTCCCCGTCAGCTCCCGCCCCGGCCACTGGCACGCCTTGACTAACTGCTCCTCCTTCCTCTTGTCCCCGTTCACCCACCACAGCACAGCCCAAGGCAGGGGACGTGCCCAGCCCCTGACCCACCATCCAGGCATGGTGCAGGTGGATCCCCTGCCGGGGGGCGGGGCTCTATTGGGTTGAATAGGGTCCCCCTACAAATTCATGTCAGTTTGACCCAGAAAGAGGGCCTTTGCAGGTGGAATCCAGTTCCAAGGAGGTCACGCTGGATTAGGATGGGCCCCAAGTCCAAGGACTGGTGTCTCTATACGAAGAGGAAAATTTGGACAGAGACACTCCCAGGGAGAAGCACCAACCGACAACAGGCAGAAAGTGGCTGGAGGCTGCCATAAGCCAAGGCAGACCACGGGCTGTTGCAAGCACCAGGAGCTGGACGGAGCGGGAGGAATTCTTCCCTCCAGAGGCGGGAGAGAACGAGCCACCACTCCGTCTGTGGCGCTGTTACAGCAGCCCTAGGAATCCGGGGCAGGGCTGTTCCCGAACGACGTCCGTTCTTGTCCGGCCCCCAAAGGCTTCAAGTGGGAAACTGGCCCCTTTCCAGGAGAAGAAATTCTCAGCTGATGGAAGACTTTAGCAGAAAAGGCCACATTATGTTTGCAGCTGGGGCCACTTCAAAGGGCAGGCGGTATCTCGACTGCCTCGGGACAGGTGGCCAGCATCATCCTCACTGTCCCCCCACCCGCCACCCCCTGCCATCAGCCCTCCCCAGCTTGTCCATGGCCCAGGCGCCTTCCTCATTCTGTGCCCTCACCCCTGCCTGGGCCTCGCCGTGGAGGGGGCGCTTGTGGGGAAGGCTGACTCCTGGACCCTCTCTGCACCTACTGGATCAGTGTCTCCTCCAGATGGGAGTAGCGTCTCCCTTGCTTGGCCCCCGCGTGTGACCCCACCTGAGCCTCATTAGTGGCATCGCCAAGCGGTTAACAAGCAGCAAGGACCCGGGAAGCTCATTGCTTGGGTTTGAATTCTAAATCAGCCGCCTGCCGATCGTGTGACCTTAGGTGAGTCACTGCTCTGTGCCTCATTTCCTTGTCTAAGAGATGGGGGTAAGGGGCAGTGTGGGTTATATAGTTCAGGTGTTGGCATTATTGTCGAGGGGTTGTAAGCGGTGAGGTGTTGACCTCAGTTTCTAGAGTCAGATGGAACTGGAAGCAAATGGCAGTGACCTTGGGGCACTGGACCCTGCACTCGAGCCTCCTGTCTGTGAAATGGGGATAAGGCAGCACTTCTGCATAGGGTCCCAGGGTAAGCACGCATCAAACGTTGCTCTGATGGACACAGATGCTCAGGTCAAGCCTGTGAATAATTTTAATTGTGGGCAAAATTCCTACAGTTTCTTTTTCTTCTGGTCCTTCGGGGGCCCCATTGCACATGGTTTGAAGCATCCTTGGCTTGTGTGAGGACCAGTGCTGGGGGCAGTTAAGAGGGCTGAGCAGAGAACATTCCTGCCAAAGATTCAGTGAACAGTTCATGTGGGAGAGGGATCAGGGGTCGGTCGGGAGACCTGGGTCCAGCTTGACTCCATCTGATCTCGAACATCCTTGACTTCTCAGGCTTTGCTTCCCCACCTGCAGAATGGACAGGTCGGGTTCCATGTCTGATCTTGGGCTGGAGAGGATTTCACCAGTCTTCCCAGGGTGACTCGAGATATTCATTGTCATTGCTCATTCAGCCAGGGTCGGCTTCATGGGTGTGCCATGGGGGTTCCCCCTCAGAAGGGCCCTGACATTGGCTGAATGTTCTGCTGTCGCCATCTTGAAATCCCTGTGACTTTTGTAAAAAGACACCCTGAATTTTCATTTGCACTGGGCCCCACAAATTTCATAGCCAATCCTGCCTTTGACAAATATCTATTGGTCATTGAAGGTATGTGAGGCTGCCAAACTCTTATGGCGGGTCCCAGGGATATGCTGGCGGACATGGTCTCTGTCCTCATGGACTTGACAGTGTAGGAAGGTGTAGTGGGTTCAACAGTGGCCCACGACGTACGCTCACATCCCAGACCCGGGCAGCTATGAATGTGACCTTATTTGGAAACAGGGTCTTTGCAGATGTAATTAATTTAAGAAATCTAGATGAGGTCATTCTGGATTTAGCATGGGCCCTAAGGCCAATGACTTGTGCTCTTAGAACAGAGAGGGGCATCTGAGGCAGACACAGACACAGAGGAGAAACAGAGGGAAGGAGACAGAGGCCGAGTTTGGAGTGATGTGTCCACAAGCTCATGAATTACCGGGAACCATCAAAAGCTGGGAGAGAGTCGTGGGGTGGATTCTCCCCTAGAGCCTCCCGGGGGAACCAGCCCTGCCGACACCTTCATCTTGGACTTTTGGCCTCCAGAATGGTGAGAGATAACTTTCCACTATGTGAGGCCACCAAGACTGTGGTCATTTGTTACAGCAGCCCCAGGAAACTATTATGAGAAGAGACAGACATGGATCAAATCATCACACACAAAAATGTGAAGTAGCTATTGTGACAAGGGACATGTAAGGTACCTGCAGGGGCAGGGTTCTCTGGGACTCGAAGTCCGAGAAGGAGGTCACTAATGGGGCAGGAGGGGCATTCCAGGCTGAGCAAACAGCATGGGCAAAGGTCCTGGGGTGGGAGTTCACTCTGTAAAATCGAGAGGAGACACACCTGGCAGCTTTCGAGCTGATGTGTTCTCTGGGCCACAGAGAGCTTTAAAAAGACACGCTGCTTGTGGCAATGGCAACAACGTGGTGCTTGTGGTTTCAACCGCACCCGGTTCCCACGTTGATGCTACCAGCCTGACCCCTGAAGGCAACCTGTTTACCAGGCTCTGACCTGGTAGAGCTTCGGTCTGGTTGCCCGGGTGCCGGAAGTGCCTGGGTGTTTGCTGGTCCTAACCAACAAAGGAGAGGGTTTTCTGCTGCCTTTCATTACCCGAAGAGAGCTTCCGTGCGGCCTGGCTCGAGGTGTGGCTGTGTGAAGGACCCCCGACCCGCTGTTTCTGGGAGCAGAACTTTGCAGGAGCCAGCCTGCAGGCAGTCCTGTGGTGCTGGCCGCTGGGGAGGCCACAGTTGGGGCTGGAGTGCTTTTGGATCGTTCAGGAGGCCAGCTGGGTGTCCTGGGACACCCCATCTCTGTGCCGTTCTTCCTGGCAATAAATCCAGAGAAAATACTCACATCAGCTTGTCCTGTGCAAGCCGGCTGCAGAGCTATCTCCTGGGTCCAGTAGCTGTGGGGACCAAACGAGAGGATTGCTCTTTCGTGCATCAGCTATGTTTTGAGCAGCGATTAGGTGCTAGGCAAACAAGACAGAAATCCATGCTTTCCTGGAACGAACATTCCAGGTCACTATCGGGCCAGATCTGGCCAGGCATCTGGTTTTGCACGGACCAAAAACAAAGAATGCTTTTTGCATTTTTAAATGGTTGAAAATAGGCAAAAGAAGAATCACATTTCATGACATGTGAAAACGATACGGAATTCGCATTTCAGCGTCCGTAAATAAAGTTTTATTGGCACACGGCCACGCCCATTCCTTCTCACATCGTCTGTGGCTGCTTGGGAGCCACGGGGTTGAGTAGTCGCTACAGACACTGTAGGACCTCGGAAGCTGAAAATGGTTATGACCAGGCCCTTTATACACGGACGTTGGTAGGCCCTTCTAGATTCTGACTATGTGGCCTCTGGACCCCAGTATCAGCATCACCTGGACGCTTGTTGGAACTCCAGACCTCTTGAACTGGAACCTGCAATTGAACAAGATTCCCCAGGGATTTGTATGCCCTTAAAAGTGTGAGGTGTATTATCTGCCGAGGTGCCTGGGGATTCTCTAATTCCCCGCACCTGTGGCTAGGTTAATGCACCTGGTCAAAGGGGTGTTGCCGCGTGGCTGGTGTGATTAAGGATCTTGAGATAAGGACGCACACCTGGGTTATCCTCCTGGCCCCAGGATGTCATCACTGGGGTCCTTCGACGAGGAGGCAGGAGGGTGGGAGGAGAGGAGGGAGAGGTGAACACAGAACCAGAGGCTGGAAGAATGAGTTTTGAAAATGGAGCAAGGCGCTCACTGCCAGCCAAGCCATGTGGGAGCTTCTAGAAGCTGGAAAGGGCACAGAAAGAGACTCTCCCTTGGAGCCCCCGCGGGGAGCGTAGCTCCACCCACACCTCGGCTGGTATAGCCACCGTCCACGGTCGTGATCATCGTGGGTGCTTCTCGAGTGTGGGGGCCCTGCTCTCCTCCTCTTCCCTCCCCCACGCTGAGTTGTCTCTGGTGTTACTGAACCTCAGTTTCCTGCTCTGTAGAATGCAGACGAGAATTTTTCCTTCCTTGGGGCAGTTCGGGGCTTAAACGAGATAATGTAGGCAAAGTGGCTCCAAATGGTTGATGACCTCTGGATAGAGGTAGTGGCCAAGGGTTGGCTCTGGGGGACCTTGGGCAAGCAGTTAAAGCTCTCTGTACTTGAGGTTCCCCACCTACACGCTGGTGGGGAGGGTCATGACAGCACCAAGAGTCTGAGCATAACCCTGGGCCCGGGCTGTGCTTAAGGAGAACTTAAGCACAATCTGGCGCTCCAGAATCCGCGGTCGCTCCTATGCGGAGGCCTGGGCCTCGTGGGGAGTCAGCATGCGGCCGACTAGTCTGGTGTTGGCCGGCTTTGCTGCTCTGGGTCCTGGGTTTGTTTCCCTCTGAGCACTTGATCCAGACTGTCTGTCTCTGGAGGGGTTCCTTAAAGGCAAGGACCCGTTAGACTGGGTACATGAGCCCCTGGCACCCAGCACAGGGCTTGCATGCAGGAAATATGTCTAGACCAGTGAATGAATGATCCGTGGGACTGAGAGGCCCCCTGTGCAAACTGAAGGGGGCTCTTGGTCATGGAGCCTCGGGCAGGCCCCGGGCGATGCTGGTTGACCAGGCCTTCCCCCCGAATCTGGGAGTCGCTGAAGTGGCCTTCCAGCCCCAACAGGGGGAGACAGCATTTCCTGATGGCCAGGCCTCTGGACTCCCCTAGGATGGGCACCCTCACTTCCCCGAGGCAGAGACAGGGAGGCTGGGGGCCGGGCCAGGTGGAGGGTGCACACCCAGCTGAGCCCTTGGAGGTCCTCCGTAGGCAATGAGGCCCATCAAAGGCTTTGCGGTTTTACTCTTTTTAAAATTGTTTTGTTTTGCTGCTTTTTCCTCAACATTTTGTTATGACAATTGTCAGACCTACAGCATTGATTCGTTTAACACTTTTCTACACTCCATTTCTCACCTCTCCTATTCGTTCTTCTATCACGCATCTATGCATCCTATTTTGGTGCATTTTGGTACATTGTTTGGACTTCTTATTTGGGAAATTTCTAGCCAACACCGAACAGGGAGAATGATGCAATGAGCTCCACCAAGCCCGGTCTCCACATGGTCAACAGTTTACTTTTTCCCTTTTCTCTGTCTTCCTTGTCCTCGTTTTTTTGTTGTTGTTGTTGTTGTTGTTGTTTTTCTGGAGGATTTTAAGCAAATCCCAGACACTGTATTCTTTCACTTGGAGATTCCTCATGAAACGTTTCAACGTCAAATCCTCTTAGGTTATCTCCAGGTAACTGGGCTCCCAGGGCCTGGCAGGGACTGGGCGGGTTGGCTTAGCCCCAGCGTGGAACAAGAAGACTAGGAGGGGCGCCTGGGGGGCTCAGTCAGTTAAGCGTCCAACTCTCAATTTCGGCTCAGGTCATGATCTCAGGGTCCCAGGATCGAGCCCCGTGTTGGGCTCCGTGCTCAGCGGGGAGTCTGCTTGAGATTTTCTCTCTCTCTCTCAAATGAATAAATAAATCTTAAAAAAAAAAAAAACCTAGCCATTTGAAAGTGAACAATCCATTAGTGCGTTCATGATGTTGTGCACCCACAATTTCTGTCTAGTTCCAAGACATTTCCATCACCCTCCAGAAAACCTTGTACCCGCTAAGCAGTCTCTCCTCATTCCCTTCTATCCCCTAGCACGCGGCAACCCCTCCTCGGCTTTCTGTCTCTATGGATTTACTTATTCTAGGTATTTCGTGTAAATGGAACCATGCAACATGGGTCTTCACGTGTCTGGCTGCTTTCACTTCACATCTCGATTTCAAGGTTCATCCGTGTTGTGGTGTGTGTCAGGATCCAACACCCAGGGGGCATCCCTTTACTCGTCTCCTTGTGCAAATGTTCTTTGTGTTCTTCCGGGGAAACTCCCAGAAGAGGGGTTGCTGGGGCGTAGATGTGCATGCGTCGCCTGCCGTCCTGAACGTATCACTTGACACTTGAAGGGTCATTTCCCAACATGGAGGCCAATACTTGTTGTTAGCAAATGTTTCATTTGGGCCAAACGTCGGAGTAACACATCGTATCTCATTATTTAGTTTGCCTTTTCTTGACCACCAGCATGGCGGAGCGTCTTTAGAAAGTTTTACTGAGTGGAATTCCAGGTGCCGGCAGCAGCGTAATTAAGGGAGGGGAGGTAATCTGGCAATCGGGAACCTTCTGCCCAAATCTCAGATCTCACCAGAGGGCAATTGCTAGGGTAACCAAAGGTCCTGCTTTACCCAGGACTGTCCTGGTTTTAGCACTGAAATTCCCATGTCCCAGGAAGTCTTAGTCCCAGTGAAATGAGTATGGGCACTCACCCCAGAAACTTCCTGCTGCCCCTGAACTTGGACCTTGGGGCTGAGAGAGGGACGGACAGTGGCAATGGGTGGGAGCCAGGGAGCTCCCTTTTTGGAGGAGGAAGGGGGAGATGCTGCTGGTGCAGGTGTGTGCTGTCCATGCCGGAACCGTCGTGGAGACATTCTGTACCCAGGGCCGGTCCGTCCCATCCCTGTGCTGACCCGCCTGGTCAGGGCCTGACAGCTGAGATAGACGTGTGGCAAAAGGGGCTCCCACCCACCTCCCCACCCACCCTGCTGCCACCCCACTCATGGAGCTTTTGGGAGACAGGCAACCTGGCTTCTTGCAACCTGCCCGCATCCATTCTGGTGCATTCCCCACCTCTCCACCTGTGCCTTAAATGCCCCTCCCCCAGGGTCTCCTTCCACTAGTAAATTTGGCATCTCTCAGGGGGATACCTGCCCAGCTATAGAGAGCGGAGGCTGGACCGACTAGAGAACTGGAGATGGGCCAGGCTCCTATTGGAGGGTGTCATAGGGGATGACCCCAGTGGAGAAGTAGAGTGAGGTGGGGTGAATGGGAGAGGCTTCTGCTGTGATCCGTCCTTCCACCCATCCTTCTGTCTAGGACACATTATGTCCCCAGCTCCACTGCCCCATCTGAGACAGGCTCCTGGAGATATGGCAGGAGGATGGGGCAATGTCTGTGCATCTGGGTGCGGGGGGAAATGTGACCTCTTTGCCCCCAAACACAAAACCCCCAAATCAGCAGGCCTGGGGGAGGGGTAGGCAGTAAGTTGGGACCAGGCTGGGAGATGGAGGATTTGGGGAGCAGACTGCTCTGTCCGTTTCCACAGCCTCATCTCTGGAGTGTGGGCAGCTTTAGGACAAGGGCCGTGTCCCACCCTTCACCACCCTTTCTCTCGTGCTCATCCAGGGTGGAGCGCACTGTATGCGCTCAGCAAATGATTTCTGGGCGGATGGATAGAAGAATGAACGGGATCAATTCACCATGTGACCTTGGGCAAGTCACTTCTCTTCTCTGGGTCTCACTTTCCTCCTCCCTGCATGCTGTGTATCAACATTTCTAAATTACTGGGGGCTTTTTTTTTTGGTACCAGGCACTGTGCTAAACCTCGGGGCCTGGCTCAGGGTAGATCTGCCTCCCGGACTCTGGGTTATGTTCCACTGTTCCTCACTGCCTTCCAAATTAGTTCCATGTTCGGCCCAGGGCCTGCGGTTTCCACTTGTTTTCTGTAACTGGAGCTTCCCCAGTGCTTGGCACCAACATTCAGGACTTGGTGTCGGCTCCGGTCCCTGATTTCCTTGCATGCTGAAATGATGTCAAAAGATTTCATTGGCAGAGAAAAATCCAGCCGGGATCAGTGGGCAGGTCCCTTCCCCTTCCCAGACTCAGGTAGGAAAAGGGTATAAAGTATTGGTCGTGCCTGCTTTTGTCATTCCATCCTGGCCACAAATGATGCCACAAGAGCTCAGAGAGGTTGGGCGATGTGTCCAGTGTCACATAGCAAATGAATCACTGCACAGAATGTGCACCCAGGACCCGAGCTCTTCCTCCCACAGGCCAGACAGAACCTGACCCTGGGAACCCAGAGTGTTGAAAACCCGGGCCTTGCCTGCAAACAGCTCAAAAGTCAAGCAGAAAAAGACCAGATTGAGTGCAAACAGTGATCAAAGCGGTGCCCGCCAACATGAGACAATATGTATTTTTAGACAGAGAGTGAGTCAGTCCTTGATGATTCACAGGCTTGGCTGGGCTTGCAGGGCAGCCCCAGGCCACCAAGGGCAGGGCAGGAGATCAGCCACACCAGGGGACAGGCAGGCCGAGAAGGAGGTGAGGGCCACGCTGGGTGGGGGCCCCTCCTTATCCCCCATCGTTCTGTCAAGGGTTGGATCCTGACTGACATGCCTGGAAGATGTGTTTTTGAATCAGTGCCTGCAAAGAGCTCCCATTAACAGAACTAGAAAATGATGTTAGTAGCAGCTTCCTCTCACTTTATAACCGTCTCTGCTGGGCTGGACACCGGGCTAGGTGCTGGGGAGATGGTGGAGAACAGCACTGACCAAGCCCCACCCTCCTGTACCTTCTGAAACAGGTGTGGGCGTGCTTTCTCCAGAAAGGGCCGGATAGTAAATATTTCAAGCTCTTTGAGCCATATGGTCTCAATACTAATGACTCAACTCTGCTGTTGGAACAGAAAAGCAGTCCCAGGCATCATGTAAATGAATGGGCATGACTGTGTTCCAATAAAACTTTACTTATAAAAACAGTTAGCTGGGGTGCCTGGGTGGCTCAGTTGGTTGAGCGACTGCCTTCGGCTCAGGTCATGATCCTGGAGTCCCGGGATCGAGTCCCGCATCGGGCTCCCTGCTCAGCAGGGAGTCTGCTTCTCCCTCTGACCCTCCTCCCTCTCATGCTCTCTGTCTCTCATTCTCTCTCTCGCAAATAAAAATAAAAATAAAAAATAAAAAAACAAAAACAAAAAAACAAAAAAACAGCTGGCCAGGTTAGTCCTGGGGGCCATAGCTTGCTGGCCCCTGTTCTTGAAAATGCCTTCGCTCCCCACATGCACACCCCCTCACCTGACTCCTCTCATTTGCCCTCTGCTGTGTGGCTAAAGACACTCTCCGTGACCATGACCTTTCGGAAACCGTCTCCTCCCAGGTGGCTTGCTAATTCTGCAGGTAAAACTGCTCGAAGGCTCTACTTGCAATGAGCGTGTTCCTGTTTGGCCTCAGGAGGCTCCCCCCGGCCCCCCGCACACGGGGATTTACAGACCATATATGTCACTCTGCCCAGCCTAGTGCTTAGGTCATAGTAGGGCACGGGCACGCTTTTGCAGAGCGGATGCCCCCAAGGCCATGCGCAGCCCTATTTTCTGTGCTCTAGCTAGAAATTGGCAAAATTAAAAGGGGGGTTGTGATAGACTTAGGCCCCCTCCGGTCATTTTCTCTGTCCCCCCCGGGGGGGTCTCGGTACCCCCAGTGTCTCTTCCCCATCCTGTGTTCACACTATGAGAGTCCAGCAGGAGTGCTGAGAGCCAGTGGGAAGCGTCCTGACCCCGAACCCCAGCACTGCACATTGTGGGCACACGGCACTGAGCCTCGGCTCCCTCATCTGTGAAGTGGACGGGGTGAAGGCCTGCACCTCTCCCTGAGCTCGCTCAGAGGTGCGCAAGATTCACCGTGTCGTTTGGCCTCTAAAATGCAAGGTGAACTGTCCCAGGTGTGCCTCTCAGCCCTTCAGAGAGGTGAAGTTAGCCCCGCTTGTATAGACCAGGGACTCGGGGCATGGAGGAGTTGGCCTGAGCTCACGGCAAGCCAGTGGAGTGCAGGGCCTCTTTGGGCTTCCCTTAACCCTTGGCCACCCTCGGCCACCCTCTGTGAGTCAGTGATATGTGACTGGCCGCCCGTGTGGCTCCCTTTGCCGGCACCTGCTTCTCCACCAACCGGCAGCTGCCCCCCAACCCTCACTGCAGCCTGTTCAGTGGCCCGGGCCGGGGGACAAGGCTCCACGCCACCTTGTAGTTGTTTCCAGATGGAGACAGCAGCACGGTTGAGCAGTCAAGTGGAGCCCCACCCCCTAAAGGTTCCAGATGCCTGGGCTCTGGGGTTGGGGCTGCAGACTTGGCATCCGCAGAGCTGGGTTTGAATCCCATGTCTGAGGACAGCTAGCCCTGCGACCTTGGAAAGGGAGTGAATTCTTCCAAGCCTGTTTTCTCATCTGCATAATAGGAATGGTCAATCATACACAGTTGGTTCTTGTTATTCACGGTGTTTATATTCTATCCACTTACTGCAAACGCTGGATTAGCCATTCCAGAGCCATTGCTCTTAGGGGTTATACGGGGTTAGGTTCCTCTGAGCCTCTGGTTACATTTTTGTCCATGGATCAGTATGTAACCTGGTTTCGTGTGTGTTTCTGTTTAAAGACACCTTATTCACTAGTTAATATACATTGTTGATTGAGTAACATTGTGCAGTGGTACTGAAACTTGCGTCCGAATGAAGCTTACCTAATGAGTATTTTCTCTGTGGGGCTCATCCCCACCTGCTTGTACCCAGAGACACTAGGCAGCACATCAGCCCTGCATTTAGGGACCATTTAAAATGCTGAAATCACCAACAGAAAGCACACACACACAAAATCCAAAAGCCGTGGTGCTGAATAGACCTCAAAAAGGACATTTGTTTACAGTATAAGAGCCGAAACAAGAAGGCAGCGTATGGCTTTGTTCAACCTCAGTTGGCAGTGTGCGCATGGGGTGACTCAAATTTCTTGCCATCCTGCACATGTCCATGAATGACCGCAAAAGCACCACGGGAGTATTGATTCTGGGCTCGCAAATAAATTCTAACGAGTAGGCGATTTTACAAATACAGAATCTGCTACTAAATAACGAGGACTGGTTGTGTGTGTGTCTGTAGATGTCCATAAATCCGGAGATAGATTCCTCATATAAATAGGCATGTGTGTGTGTGTATATGTTTATGCCCCCTCCCTCTTAGAAAGAGGACTTCAGAGCTGTGTTGCCCTCAGTCACTGGGCGGAAGTAGCCTGTAGAAAGCTGCCCTGTTTTTCTGCATCTCTAAACCTATAACGTTATTGAGAACTTGCTCTCTGCCAATCTAAACTGAGCCCTTCCCAGGCCTTATCTCCTTTAATCCTCATATGGTCCTATTGGAGTTTGGTACTATGATTTATCACCATGATAATCCTATCACAGGTAGGTGCGGAGAGGTTAAGCAAATTCCCTGTGGTCACACATTACCAGCCAGCAGGTGCAAACCTGGGCAACTGGGCAGCATGCGCGTAATGCCCCTTGCACAAGGCCTGGCCTAACATGGTAGGAACCATAGCCTCCATGTTCTGACCAGGAGTTGGACTGAAGCCTATCTAGATGCCAAGTGCACCGTACTATGTGAGATGAATACGTTATTATCTTCAAGAACAAAATTTCATATCCTAGGCTTGAGGGCCATGTTAAGCAGCAAGATCACCAACAAAACCCGACAAAAATGTGAAAAGCACAGCACTAAATAGACCACAGAAAGGACTTTTGCTTATGCAATGAGAGCCATAACGAGAAGGCAGAGTGCTCCCTTGTTCGACCTCAGCTGGGAACACATGTGTCAGATGACTCAAATGTTGTACAACTCCATGCATGTTCAAGAATGACTGAAAGTACTGTACTGATTTGGGGATTGCAAATACATTTTAGCACGTAGGTCAATTTGCAAATACCAAATCTGTGAGTAATGAGGCTTAGTATGGACACAGGGATTTTTATTTCTTGAATATATTACAGTTCATTATAGTCACTATTCTTTTTGAGGTTCAAAAGCTCCATTTTGACTCGTTTTGTCTTTGATGGCTTTCTCACTTGTTGATACAAGATAGCCTAAGCTCATCTGGAGTCAACCATTTCTCCAAAGAGCCTCAGTCCTCAGTTAAGAGGAGATGGTAGTTAGAAACCAAGACCTGAGTAGTAGGTGTGCTCGTTGTCGCTGGTGTATCTGTTTTCTTTCAGCTTTTACAGTGTGTCTATTTAAGAGTTAATGGACTATTAGTGACTATTTCTAGATGAAGTAGAAATCTCACTGTTCAATTTCCAAACTGGCTGATTACATGATCAATCCTTTACTGGCTGCTTGGAGAGGCCACCCTCCTGCAGACTAAATTCTTTTGAGGACCCGACTCTCTTTCTGGGCTCTGTTCTAGTCCATGGATCTGTTGATTCACGTTGTTAGAGTTACTGCCCACTCTCTGTCATATGGTCTCTAAATTCCTCCTTGGACTATGGAATCAGGATCCTGGACGCACATTGTGAGGGTCTAGTTCAAGTTAAACCATGTGCCCAAGCCATTCAGATGATATATTCAGGTGACACCTCTGTCCAGACACTATCTTCTAGGCTAAAGAAAGAAAGATGATGAAGCCAAGTTCCCCAAGGCCGTCAAGGGTGACTGCTATGGGGTTGGAGCTGAGCTGTGATAACTGGATAGAATTTTCTGGGCAAAAAAGGGGAAAGGGCAGTTGGGAAAAGCATGGGTTGAAGCAAGGAGGCATCAGAGGGTGGAGTTCGGGGCCAAGTCCCTAGAGCTGAAACAGGGGTGAGGGTGAGAGGGGTGTCCCCAGTGCCAGGTGCTGGAAAGCCACTGAAGCTTGCTAGCAGCAGAGTGGCCTGGTAGGTCTGGTTTGGTAAGATGGATACAGGGCTGGCAGGCAGCGGCTAAGAGGGACAGCAAAGACCTATCTGACAGGTGCCCCCATTTCCCCAAAGTCCCTCTGGGCTCTTAGGTTCAGAGTCAAGGGCAACTCTGGTGGGTCTGGAGGTGTCTCTCTCCCCTCCTGCCCCTGGGATGAGTTAGGCAGCTCTCCACCCTGGGGCCTGAGGGCCTCCTCCTCCCCCCATCTTCCACTCTAAGGCCTCCTTGTACTTCTAGAGAGATCTAGGCCTGATTAAAATGATGTGCCCAACTGTGGGGACTTGGCCTTCAAGCTCACACCTCCTCCTCACTCCTTGGCAGAGGCCTTGACATGTGTCCTGGGGATGGGTTCACTGGATCATCCCTGTGAGGTGAGGGGTGTGGCTCCAGGCCCTTTAGGCACTGGGGGTGGGGGGGGACACAGGAGGAACCATCCAACCCCTTCCTGCCCCCCTTGACGTCACTGCTACTCCTTCCAACCTACCCAGGGGTGCACTAGGCCGGGACAGGACCTAAACCTGGGGACTGGCCCAGGTCCTGTAGGGAGAGTGAGTGCAAAGAGAAAAGACTGGCCTCGGGCCCCTGAGGTGGAGGGGACTGGAGAGATGTGGGCTCCCAGGCTCCAATCCCGTGGCTGTTTCGAGAGACCTGAGGGCGTGGAGAGGGCTGCTGGGGCTCTGCCCAGATGGAGGGGCCCCTGGGACTCAACGCGCTGGCTCAGCGGAGAAAATCCCCGGCCCTCCCGCTCCAGCAGCCTGTGGTCAGCAGCCCTTCCCCTCACCCGACCTGGGAGCAGGGGGCCCCTCCCAGCTGCGGGACCTGGGATCCCACGGACCCAGCTGCGCTCTGGCCTGTGTCCTGCCTGCTCTGTGACCTCGGCCTGGGGAGCCCCCTCCCCCCCGCGAGTCTCTCTCGGCCTCTGTAGAATGAGGGGATTATCTGGCATGCCTGGGAGCCCACCTTCCGTACACCGGGCATCTACACCCTTTCCCTCCTGTCCCTTCATCTGGGCAGAGACGAAGGACCCTGGGCTGCTTGAAGGATTGGAGTAGAGGCGGGGCACCTGCCTTCAACCGAGGGACACCCCCTGTTCCTGTCTTCCCAGCACTCCCCCGGCCTGGGGGAAGCACACCTCCCCCTCCCCTCCCCGTCCCCACTTTGGGCCGCCAGGCTCAAGTGCTGCACATCGCTTCCCCTCCCAGCCTTGGTCTGCTCGTCTCTGGGGACAGAGTTGGGCCCAGTGGCCTTGAAGGTCCTTCTGAGTCTAAAGAGTTTATTCAGCTATAATTCACATATCATACAGTTTAGCCACTTAAAGTAAAATTCGCTGGTTCTTAGTAAGCTCCCAGATATGTGCAACCATCGCTATAATCACTGTTAGAACATTTTCAACACCTCCGAGAAACAAGCAAACAAGCTGGTACCGGTTAGCTTCCCCTGCTCCTACCCGCCCCCCACCCTCCCTGCACAGCCTGGGACAGCCACTCACCGACTCCCGGGCTCCTAGATCTCCCTATTCCGACTTCCATGTGCACAGACTCATGGAACATGTGACCTTTTCTGGCTGGCTTCTTCAACTCAGTGTAGGGTTTTCAGGATCCATCCATGCCGTGGCATGTCTCAGGACTTGACGCTTTTTTTCGTGGCTGAATAATACTCCATGCACGGATATACGGACTTGTCGATCCATTCAGCTGTTGATGGACCTTTGACTTGTTGCCGGTTCCTGGCTCCTATGGATAAAGCTGCAGGGAACATTCCCGTCAGAGTTTCGGTGTGGACCTAAGTTTTCTCGGGTGTACGCCAGGACTGGGATTGCAAGATCACAGGGCGACCCTCGGTTTAACTGTTGGAGGAATCGCCAGATTGTGTTCCACGCGGGCTGTGCCATTTCGCTCAAAGGGCCAGTTCTCCGTGGGGAGAAAAAAGCAAAAAAGCGAAAAGCAGCCCCTCCACCCCGTCCAGCTCTCCAGCCTCAGGGGTCGGTCAGGCCTGTTTGTGCCTCATTACACTTCCCGTCCCACCTCTGGACCCTGCCATGCACCAGCTCCTACGTCAGGAGGAGATCGATGTGAAGAGAGGAGGATTCCAGAAAGTTCCATGTCCATCCCCTTCCTCCTCGCAATAGTCCACCGGGCGGGCACTTTTACTGTATTATGGCCATTTTTTGGATAAAAAAAGTTCGGCTCAGAGAGGTGACAGAATTTGCTGGATATCAAACAACCACGTAGTGGCTGAGCTGGGATTTGAACTCAGGAGGTCTGACGCCGGGGTCTGGGCTCATTCCCCACCAGTCTGCCCTGCTCATGCCTCACATCCTGAGCGAGTGGGGGCTGAGGGGCCATGCTGCCCTCTGGCACTTTGTGGCTAAAGGGCGGAGGTCTTGTCTGCTCGGGGAGCCTGGGGGTAGAGGTTCAACATGGAGGACTCCCTCCCTGGGGGAGGAGGGGCTGAGGAGGGGACCTACTGCCAGGGGTCCCGTCCCCGCCCCTGCACCCCTGCCCCTCCAAGGGCACCCAGGCCCAGAGCGTCTGGCTGAATGACTGTGGCTGCAGCCCAGGCCGCATCAAAAGGAGCTGGTTCCCCAAACAGCCGTGCTCCTTCCCTCCCTCCGCAGCCCTGCTGGCCTGCCCCCTGCAGGTCTGTCCTCCCCTAGATGGCCTGGGAGGAGGGGAGGCGGCCAGGCCCTGCCTCACTGTGGCCGCCCTGACAGGGAGGTCCCCTCATCCTGCTTTACAGGCTGCTGGTGGGGGTCATGCACCCGGAGGGGGTCTTCCTGGGGTGGGGTGGGGGGTCAGGGGGGTCTTCGGATACCTCTAGGAGGCCTTCGTTTTTAACAAGCTTTCTTGAGGTCTACTTCACGCCCCATAAAATTCACGCATGTTTGTAAATTCACAGAGTTACGCAACCATCACCACAATCTAGTTTTTTTTTTTTTTTAAAGATTTTATTTATTTATTTGAGAGAGAGAGAATGAGATAGAGAGAGCATGAGAGGGGGGAGGGTCAGAGGGAGAAGCAGACTCCCCGCTGAGCAGGGAGCCCGATGCGGGACTCGATCCCAGGACTCCAGGATCATGACCCGAGCCGAAGGCAGTCGCTTAACCAACTGAGCCACCCAGGTGCCCCCACAATCTAGTTTTATAACATTTTCACCGCCACCTCCCCCAAAACGTGCTGCCCATTTGCAGTCATTCCCATGCCTCAGCATCTTTTTGTGTGCTCATTGAACTTTTTTACACCTGTTTTGGAGAACTGTCTCTTCCAGTATTTTGCTCATTTTTCCACTGGGTTATTTGTCATCTTATTATTGAGTTGTAAGAGTGCTTTATATATTCTAGATCCAAGTCGAAGGAAGGCATCTGATGTCTCTGTGTCCAGCACAGGCCTCCGGCTGGTGAGACCACAGCAGGTCTTTGCCTGGACCACTGAGTCAGCTCTTTCTGGAGCCAGGCTGGGGAGGTCCTGGAGGGAACCTCAGGGCTCTCAGGTGTCTCCGGCCTCCCTCTGGCCTGGGATTCTAGTCAGAGCAGAGGGGCCTGGGTCTGTTCTTCTGACACCTGCCTGGGAGGGTGGAGATACTCTGGCCTTTGACCCCTGGCCCTTCTCCCTTCCAGTGCGGGGTGGGGGGGTCTCCAGAACCCTGGGCTTGTCTACCTCAAGAGCCTCCAAGCCTGACCAGTTAGATCCCTGACTTAGATCCTGGCTCTCCTTAGAGGGCCTCAGAGTGGCCTTTGGGGTTCATGCCTACCTACAGAACCCCAGGCTGGGAGCCATCAGCTTCCAGAGCATCTGTTTCTCCATTCTCCTCCTACCCCCCTCCCCCCAAGCTTTAGAGCTGCGGCTTTAAAGATAGTAGTGTGAGCCCAGAGGCAACCAGACTGTTTTGTTCAGCCAACACAGACTCAGGACTGGGCTGTGTCTGTCCCCCGAGGGCTGGTGAGGATTTCTCGGCCAGGCCGGCCGGGGGCGGGAGGGACCCACACCCCCTCCTTGCCAGACTGGATTCCCAATGGGGTTGCACCACCCCAGTGTGGGATTTGCCATCTGGACTCTTCGGTTCCTAAAAGGAGCAGAATCTAGTGGGAGGGGGACCAGGACAGGGAGTGCATCTTAGGCCCGGTGTTCTTCTCCGGGAGCCAGGGGCAACCTCGGGCTGCCAGCCCGCCTCCCTGTTCCCGTCCCAAACTCATTGGGTATCACGGCACCCTCCTGCTCTGGGTTTCCTGACCCATAAAGTTTAGGTTAAATACATATTAATCACTAGTAGTCACCACCTTCTTGACCCTGTACCCTTCCCTGCAAGGTAAGGGGCGTGAAGACATTTACAAAGGGTAGTGCTGTGCCGGAGGCTGTCCCCCCCGCCCCCCCAGGAGCCGGGTTGCCTGGGTTCGAGTCCAGCTTCGGATAGTTACCAAGTGACTCTGACCTCAGTTCCTTACCTGGCTTTGCTTTCTTGTGAAGACACAAAGAGATAATGTACTTAAAGCATGCTTGGCATAATGCCGGGTCCACGAATGCTCAGCAAGTAAGTGAGCACTCCACCAGACCCAGCAAAGCCCTGCTCCCTGAGCCTTCCTCCCGGCTTCCTTTATGCGCTGGCTGCCACCTCTACCCCCCAACCCCCATGGATATGAGGGGGGCAGCCCCATCAAGGGGGCTTGCTTCTTGTCCTGGGCTGGGGGAGAGTTTCCACCCACAACTGACTGGAAGAGTCCTAAGTAGGGTTGCCACAGAAGATACAAGACACCCAGTTATTCAGATGAACAAGGAGTAAATTTTTTAGTATAAGTATATCCCAAACATGCCACGGGATATAGTTACACTAAAAAGGTTGCTCTGAAATTCAAATTTAACTGGGCATCTTGTCTTTTCATTTGTTAACCATAGTCCTGATTGCACAACACCCCCCCCTCCCACCCTCTACCCCCACCCCGAGCCTTGTGTCAGCCTCAGGCTGACTGATTTAGGTCTGGGCCACTGTGTGCAGGACTGGGATTGGTTGAAGCCAGTCAGAGTTCCCCTTGGGGTTGGGGCCCACCTCTTCCAACCCCCAGGCTGAAGGGGGTGCTGGGGAAATCAGCCCTGGTTCCCCACAGCTGAGAAGGTGCCAGTAACTGTGTGTCCTTCCCTCGCCCTGCCCAGAGAGACACTGCCAGAATGAAAAATCCCCAAATGCAGGCAGTGTTTGAGTCCCCATCCCTCCCTGTTTTCTCTAGTTAAACAGGAGTCTTGTCCCTTTCACAGGTGGAGAGACGGAAGCAGGGACCCCGGGAAGGGAGGCGGCCTGCTAGGTGGTTACGGCGGTGTCCCGTCCGACAGTGAGAGACCCCTGAACCCCTCATTCCTGAGCAGTGCCCGTTGGCATCTCCGAATCTGTTAGCGTCTGGGATTTTGGCAGGGCGGGAATGGTTCTGTCCGTGCCCCTCAGCTGTGAAGTGCAAACACCCCCCACTTTGGTCTAGGAATGGGGAGGGCACTACTAGTCATCGTTGTGCCTTATTGGGGGCCCAAGACGGGCCGCCAGCCATCCCGGGAGCTTTAGGGAGGTGAAATCCCCTCTGGGAGGGTTACTCCCGCCTGTCGTGCTGGCCCAGACAAGGGGGAAGGACAGGCTAGGGTCACATGCAGACTTAGCCACAGGCTGTGGCTCAAACCCGGGGCCCCTGGCTTCTAATCCAGGTGGAATTCTTTCTACTCAACACCTCAACACCAGCTGGCCTGGGGTTTCAAGGTCTCTTCCCAGGGAACATGTGGGGGCACTCAGGATTGTAACCCCACATCTCAGGTCTACTGCACGGGGTCAAAGGAATGTGCCAGAACACTCCCTGTTTTTGTTGTTGTTGTTGTTGTTGTTGTTTTTGGAAAGCCTGGGCCTCTTGGGTCTGGGGGTTGAGCGGGGAGTGACTGAGATCCTTTGTCAGAAGTTGGACAGAATGGAGCATTTGTACTCCTGGTGAATGTAGGATGGTTTAAGGGTATACGGGTGAGCCATGTTTCACCTTTAGAGTTATTTATTTTCCCGGGAAGCTGTGAGGGTGGGTGTAAGTAGCCCCTTGGACTAGGAGTTCACCAGGGAGTGCTAGAACATTTCCACCTCAAATGAATAACAAATATATATATATTTAAGGGGCCCTATTATGAAAGATATTAGGTAAGTGACAGTGGGGATAATATGCAAGGATACAGTAGACCCGAAGGGGCTGGGGAGCCAGGGATGAAGTTTGGCAAATGTGGTCTTGCTGGAAGCAGCTAGAAGCAAAAACCCGTAGTCTCCTCTACCTTGGGCTTCCCACGGCAGCTGCAGCCAAACTGCTGATGGGGTTGGAAAGAGTGACTCCCAGCTGGCCCGCCTCGGAGGTCAGGGTGACCGTGCGCTGGGCCCCGTGCCCGCCACTCAGCCACACCCACCCGGCTTGGCCGGCGGCTCCCGTGGCCCTCATGTGGGTCTGGGGCCTGGGGCTCCCCGTCCCTGGGCCGCCCAGAGCAGACTCCCTCTGCCGACATCCGGGGAAGCCCTCAGGGTCTGCATCAGCTCCCCGCGGGGTCTCCCCAGTGCTTGCATGGGCCAGGTGCAGGGTGTTCTCTCCTCTCTTTGGCAGGACTCCAGGGGTAAGGGCGTGGGAGCCGTCACCCATTTTTATTTTTTATTTTTATTTTTATTTTTTTTTTTTATTTTATTTTTTTTAAAGATTTTATTCATTTTTTGACAGAGAGAGACACACGGAGAGAGGGAACACAAGCAAGGGGAGTGGGAGAGGGAGAAGCAGGCTTCCCGCGGAGCAGGGAGCCTGATGCGGGGCTCGATCCCAGGACCCTGGGATCATGACCTGAGCCGAAGGCAGACGCATAACGACTGAGCCACCCAGGTGCCCCCCGTCACCCATTTTTACAGATGATCTTTGACCCACTGGTGTGTCTAAAGTAAGTTTAGAGTTTGGACTGCTGGGGTCTGGGGTCCCAGCTCTGCCACCTCCTCACCGAGTCTCTCTGAGGCCTCCTGGGGATTAAACCACAAAATGGAGGGCACCTGGGTGGCTCAGTCAGTTAGGCATCTGCCTTCCGCTCAGGTCATGATCCCAGGTCCTGGGTTCGAGTGCCACATCGGGCTCCCTGCTCGGTGGGGAGCCTGTTCTCCCTCTGTCCCGCCCCCCTGCTCATGTTCACACCCTCTCACTCTGTCTCACAAAAATAAATAAAATAATAGAAAGAAATAAAGCACAAAATGGAAAGGGACTTTGAGCAAGGCTTGGCATCCAGTGAGTGCCAGCTAAGTGTGTCTTTTGGGGTTTGCTGTTGTCCAGCCTCTGGACACTCAACCTGTGGGTCTTCCTTCATTCTTCATTCACACACATTTTGGGAGTCTCTCCAGACATCAGGCATTTGCCTTTGGTTGTGTGCAGAGAGCCAGGTGCTACGCTCGGGGGACAGGAGGTGACAGGATGGTGTTTCCATCCACCCTGCACTCCACCTTGGCTCTGGCCTGTGCTGAACCCAGGGGATGGGCTGTGACATCTAGAAGACAGAGAAATGGGACAGAGACCCTTTGGATCAAGGGCTGTCTTAAAGGAGGGTCAGCCCTGGCCAGGGTGAAGGGGTCAACCCTCTTTGTGCTTCACTCTGAGGATTATTCTAGGGGATGGATCCCCAGGTAAAGGACAGGAGGAGGGGGCTCTCTGGGGCCCAGCCCATGGGTTTGGTGTTGGCCAAGAGGTGGCTCTTTGGGATGCATGAAGACCTGGTGTGCCATCCCCCATATGCCATACAATGTGCTCTCCTTCCATCGTGGAGCGTCTTCTTAATAACAGACATTACCTTGTCAGGAACATGGCCAAGGGGTGCAGAGGCATGGACTGCTGAATGGGATCCACTTTCAGAGGTGCTGACACTGGGTACATGGGGGCTAATCTATCAGGGGAGGGTGCTGGAGAGGGGTCAGGGAAAGTTTCAGGAGGGAAATGTCCACAAAGGCAGAGAAGATGTTCTTGGGTGGGGGGGGGGAAGTACAGCCTGTGCAAAGGTCCTGGGGTATGAAAGAGCCACGATGTCAGCCCGACTGTATGGCTTGAAGCCACTCAAACTGTTGGTGCTTTTAAGATGGGTTAAGTTTGAGGTCCACTGAGAGATGGGCGAGCTGCCCTGCCGGGGTGCTGGGCGCCATGTTGCTCCCTGACCCCAGCTAAAGTCATTCACAGAATCGCTGGTTTCTGCAGAAAATGCCTCCATGCCTTTCTTTCTGTCTGAGGAACGCTGTTGTCTGAGGGCTCAAGAAGCAAAGACTAGCCCTCCTAGTGCTTCCTGAGTTTGGAGCTCAACCAGAAAGGCCACTCCTCCCCGGGCCTGGGGGCAAAGGTTACATCCCCTAGCGGCTGGGCCTGCCAGCAGAGCCGACCCGAGCCAGGCCCTGCTGATTCACTGCCTATGCATGTGGATGAAAACACAGCAGCAGGTCCTCTGCGGCAACCCCCACCCCCCCGCCCCCGCCGGGCACGGCCACTGGAAGCTGCTCCCTGGCCTGCAGTGGGGTCCCCCCGGCTGAGGTTTCTTGGCTTCCAGCTGATTCCTCCTGCCCCCACTTCTTCCCCATGACAGCCCAGGGGACAGATAGCCGGTCTATGAGCCTTTTCTCAAACGTGACTTTGATGTGAGCCCCTGTAGCCTGCCTGAGCCTCAGGTCCTCATCTGAAAGATAAGGAAGATGCCACCTCCCGCCAGAGTGTGTTAGCAGAGGCAGGGTCTGTTTGCCTGGAACCCACGCAGCCGGACGTGGGGCCCAGGCAGCTGGCCCTGGAGTCCCTGCTTCATGCTCCATATTCAGCCTCTGCAGAGGGAACCGCCTGGAAAGTGGGGTCACAGCACAGAGCCAGGCCTGGCGCCAGACACCCAGAAATGGACAACACGGGCATGGCCTTGTGGGATGCAAGGGCCCGAAGAGGCACATCCATCAGACATGGTACTCTCTTGCTCTGAGGTGTATTTTCCCCCCCTCAGATGTGAATAATTTCCAAAATCTGGACGCCTTCCAAATAGCATGCCTGTTTAAGAGGCATGGACATAACGTGTTTATTGGCACCTGCTGATGGCCGGTCGCTTGGGGGGGCCCTGGGGGTGCAGCAGGAAGGAGACAGATGAAGCCCCTGACTTGGTAGAGTTCTCATCCACCGGGGGAGACCAGAGAAAGGAGCATGTTAATAAGATAATGTCAGGGAGCCGTGAGTTCCAGAAGGAAATAAAGTAATGCAAAGGGGTAGAGAGTCACCGGGAAGGGGTCTTGGGGAGACCTGCCCTGCAGAGTTTGGGAGGGAAGGTGACTCTGAAGCTGAGGCAGGGTTCCAAGGGGTTAATCCTACTGGAGAGGGGAGGGAATGGGAGCAGCAGGGGAGGTGGAAAGGGGAGGAAGGAAATGTCTGAGAAGGAGCTGGTCTTGGGACAAAGTGGAAACTGGCTTCCTTGGCTGAGGGATCTGCCTGGGCCGAGACCCTGAGATATGAAATAGTCTGTGATATCAGCCTGATTGGGTGGCTTGAAGCCAGTGAAGGGGTCACTTTATAAGGGAGTATGGTTGGGGTCTGCTGGGAGATGTGTGTCTCATGTACAACCCCAGCTCAAACCATGGCAAGATCTGCTAGGAAAGCCTTCCAGGCAGAGGGAATGGCACGTGCAAAGGTCCTGAGGCAGGAGGGAGTTTGATGCATTAGTGAGGCTGTTGTGGAGGGAAATGAGGGAGGGGGTGAAATTCGGAGAGGTTGCCGGGGGCCCCATCATGTTCGACCTGCGTGCCTTGGGGATGAGTTGGGATTTGAACCACTGTGCGTATAGTTTCTGTCTCCCTAGATGCTTTTGTCAGATGAGCAGTGGCTTAGAATGGAGGAAAGCAGTTAATTGAGCCCTGTGTGCTGCATGACTTGAAAAGAGGCTCTTTGGGGGCCCCGGGGAACTGAGTCCCCCCAGCCTGGGGAGTTCCGGGATGCTTTTCTGCGAGGTGAGGCTCCAAGGGCGAGGGGTGGTGGAGGGAGCTGGGAACCCCTGGCTGTGTCCAGGAGCTACTGCTACTGTAGGATTCCCTGAGGGCAGGAGAAGGAGGGGAGGGTCCACCAGGGTCCCACTTCATCTGAGGCCAGGGGCAGAGCACGTTCCAGACAAGCTTTGCGCGGCTCGTATAGCACCTAGGGTTCTCTCTGTATTTTTGGAATTGCAATGTTTAGAAATCAGGATTAAAAAATAATCTAGGTTTCTGACTTGCTGGAGCAATAGAAAACTCTGGCAGCCTGGGACCTATATTCCCGCATACCAAGCACCACTTGGAGCTGAGTTAGGGCTACCCAGCCTGTGGCAGGGGGCCTGTGAGCCCCCTTGTTCTCAGCCCCCACCACCCCCAGTCTCCCACCTGCCCTCCTGCACTTCTGGGTCTCCCACCGGGTCCCTGAGGGCATGTGAGTCTACGGTTCCAGCTGGGGGCAATGAGAGGCCACGTTGTGGGGGGGGCACATTGAGGCTGGGGCAGGGCTTGGAGGGGGACAAGATGTGCCGGGAGCTCAGGGCGTCATGGTGACCCCACCTGCGGCTGCTGGCAAGCCTTGGCCACAGGCGGTGGGTGTGGGATGGAGGGATGGCGCATGCCAGCCTCCGGCCCAGACCGGTCTTTCTGGATTTCTCATGCTGACGGTCCGTGGGTTTGTCTCCTTCTCCCAGTCGCCTCCATCCCTGTCCTATCACGCCCTACCAGCTGACCTTTCATCCCGCAAGGAACCTCTTCGCGTCTGGATCGGACTCTCCATAAACTGCCCCGTAAAGCTGGCCAGGAGGTTGTCATCAGCAGTAATAAGAGGCTTTCCACCCCACCCGGGCTCCCCTGGCGCAGGGGGCGGGGGGGGTCTTCGCTTGGGATGTGTGGGTGGCAGGAAGGTCTCTGCACTGTCCCCACGGCCTCTCCTTGTGTTTGCCCCGCGCCTGCGTGCACCCTGCCTCCTTACTCGTGAACCCCTGACCGAGGTCCTCGGTGACTCAGCACCCCGTGCTGACCCTGCCTGTGCAACCAGAGGGCCTCGGGGCTTTTCAGCAGGACACTGTAGGGCCCACGATGGAATTTCCAGGCGGGCATCGGCCCCTGCACCACTGTGGAGGGGGCACAGAGGGAGTGGGTCTCGCCCTGAGCACGGTCGGTCTTGTCCCCACCGGCCTCGGGGCTGGGGATGTCCCTTCTAGATGCTTCTAGCTGTTCATCTCTTCCTTGCAAACCACCCTCTCTTTCTTGTGTGGTACGGCCTTCTTTTCTTCTTTGTGAGGAAGAAATGCTTCAGGAGGGAAGGAGAGTCCTGGATGGCTGCGGAGTGTTATGGGCGCTGGCCGAGTCTCAAAGCACCTGGGTGGTCCTGGCTAGCCCCATTGTACAGAGGGGCAAGTAAAGGCTTGAGAGCCCAATGATGAGGGATGGGCACTGTTTCTGAGCTTGGCAGGCAGGAGTCCCACCCTTCCCTTTGAAGCCCTGGCTGCTCACCCACCCTCCAGCTCCTCTGTGACATGTGACATGGAGAAGGCCGGTCATTGTGGTGGGCCGGGCTGAGGGGGGGCTCCCTCTCTGCTCCCCCCACCGCAGCGTGCCAAATCTGACCCTTTCTGGTAGGAGCTGTGGTCTTTGGCTGGGAACTGGGGGTTGGGGCCTGGCCTCCCCTTTCCAGCTCTGGCTGGGCAGGTCCTCAAATGGGAACAGAGAGGTTTTCTCTTTCCCTCCCAACACATGCTTCAGCGATGAACATGTTTTAAAACTTAAAATCATCCTCATACCATTGACTGGGGGCCTTGAACTTGGTGCTTTACCTGCACATTTGAGTCAGCTCTTCAACCGAATGCCTCTGTGACCTTGGGCAAGTTTCTCAAGCTCTCTGGGCCTTGGTTTCTCCTTGGGCAGATGGGGGTGGTAATGGCGCCCCACATTGAAGGATGTGGTATGCATAGAGTCCTCAGGGCCGCACCTGGCACCGAGCATGTTCAGTGCATGGCCGGGGCCACTTCGCTCGACCTTCACCGTGACACTGTGACATCCATGCCATCATTGGACCCGTGAAGTTCAGAGCAAGAAGTGACCTCCCCCAAGGTCAAGGCATCCTTTAAAAATCTCCTGAAGTCATAATGCCATTGAGGAGATGAGATTCAGTGGACAGTCACGGCCGTCCCCATCCCCCAGGCACACTGAGGGACCATGTCCCCCTTCCCTGTAATGACATGCCCCACTCCACCCCTCCCCAAGCCTCCCCTTGCCTCAGAGCCAGCTCCTCCCCCCACCCACCCCGTCCCCAGACTCGGGGACCACCTGGGGAAACTGTGCTGTGGATCCAGCCTCTTCTTGGGAGTCTTCCTCCCCCCAAACCCTCCCCCATTAGGAGCCATCTCCACCCCCACCCCAGTTTCCAGAAAGGTCTCTCTCTCTCCAGGAGTTCCAGACAGCCTCGGACCCCTTCCGGCCCTGCCCTGCAGATGGCCTGACAAACGTGTGACCTGGTGTGGCCGGATTCCACAACGGTGGTTAAGCGTTATTTATTTCCTTGGATGCGCGTGTCTACACACACAGCCGTCTGGAAGCGTTCCCGGGCTGTGGCCGGACGCTGAGTCAGTGCCCCGGGCTCACGCCTGCGCACGGCTGTCTGGGCGGACATGGACCCACCCGTGCATATCAGCATTTTTAATTTAACATCTTTACTATGGAAAATTTCAAAAACGCACAGCAGTGGGGAGGACCAGACAGTGATTCCGGCTTCCCCGCCCTGCAGCGTCCCTGCTGGCAAGGTTTCGCGGCTCTATCCCCTCCTTCTGGGTTCCCTCTGCTGCTTCTTCCCCCATTTGGCTAGAGTGTTTGAAAGCAAACTGCAGACATCGTACCGTGCGTGTCATTTTTTTTTTAATTTAATTTTGAAATAATTAGAGAGTCGCAGGGAATTGCAAAGATAATCCGGCGTGGTCCCCTGTGTACCGCCCTTCACCCGGTTTCCCCCAGTGGTGACACTTCCCATGATTTTGCTACAATATCAGAACTTCAAATCGACATTGGTCAGGTGTGTATGCGTGTGTAGTTGGATGGCATTTTGTCACGTGTGTAGATTCACTGTGCCACCCCTGCGGTGAAGAACAGAACTACTCTCTCACTGTAAAGAACTCATATGGTCACACCCGCCGCCCTGTCTCCCTAGCCCTGAGCCCCTGGCAGCTGAGTCTGGACTCATCTCTGTAATTTTGTCATAGGAGAATGTTATATAAATGGAATCCTATAGCATGTCCCCTGGAGACTGGCTTTTTTTGCACACAGCATAATGCCCCGGAGAGCCAACTGAGTTGTTTTGTGTATCAGCAGTTCCTTGCTTTTTGTGGCTGGGTAGTAACCCCTGAATGGATGTACCACAGTCTGTTTAACCGGTCATCTATTTGCCGGGGCAAGGGGGGGAACGTCTGGGCTGCTTCTAGTTGTTGGCTATCATGAATAAAGCTGCTACAGACTTTTGTGTGGATGTAAGTTTTCATTTCTCTGGGGTCACTGCCCACTCAGGAGTGGGTCTGCATAAATATCTACATTTATGTTCAGTGCTTAAGAAATGGGCAAGCTCTTTTCTGGAGTGGCCGTACGGGCTTATGGTTTGAAAGGGAAGCATCTATTAGCAGAAGTTCAGTAAGGCTGGCCCGGGGATTCCGAGCAGCCTGCCCACGCCTCACGTCTGTTGAACATCTCCTGTGCCCCAGGCTCTGCCCGAGGTTCCTTTCCCACAGGGGATGTTTGTTCCCGTTTTCCAGAAGAGAAATCCGAAGCTCAGAGACCATTTGTCTGAGGCCACAGCTAGTAGGTGGGAGCACCGGGATTCAAATCCAGCCCCGTCTGGCTCCAAAGTCTGTAGGGTTGATACTCCCCATTGTCAGGTGACAGAAATTGGTGCTGAATGTTTGGGGGGGAGCAGTGAGCAGACCAGAGGAGTCGGGGAGGCAGGGCTGGGGTGGGGAGCACAGCCCCTGGTGAGAGGAGAGGAGACAGGGCCTGCCTAAGGTCTGGCTTCTCTCTCCTTGCCAGGCTGACTTTTGTGGTACACCCTTCCTCTTTCCATCACCGATGGATGGAGCCAGTGATTTGTTGTTAGCTGGGTCACCTTGGCCCCAGTGGGTGACCTTGCCTTCCCTGCCTCCTCGATCCCTGCATGGCGGGGGGGACTCCCCACTCAGCCCCATCTGCACCCTGGAACCTCCACCACTCCCCTATCAGCTGGGGTAGCTGTGGGTGATGCACAGAAAACCTGGTCTTTGCTCTTCACCCTTCCCTGCAGCAAGCTCTGAGCCTCTGGCCTCTTGACTGTGCTTTGGTGTCATGAAGATGCCACTGGGGGGTGAGAATGGCCATACCTTCTCTTTCCTGGGCGCCGTGGCTGGTGCTGGACTGTGGGATTTCGTGTGATGGGCATGGCCCTCCTGCAGACAGGCTTTATTACCACCACTTGAGAGATACACGTTCTGAGGCTCACCCAGTTCACAAGTGGTCCGGGTGGCACTGGTCTGAGGGACCCTAGAGATGAAGTCTCTGCCTGGCCTGAAGTCTTCCAGGCCTGCTCCTCTCTCCAGCTAGCCCCTTCTTACCTTACTGTGAGCTGTGTGAGCCTGGGTAGGTGACTTGGGCTCTCTGAGCCTTCTTGTCCCCTCTCTGCGGGGGCATGAGTCTTCTCCCACCTGCGCAGGCCTGGCCATCAACAGATTCCCAACCTGAAAACCACTTAATGGTCAGAAGGCAGACAAGGGGACTGGTAGGCGAGGCACCTGCCTTGGGGTCCCAGCCCCGGCCCCAGGACCTGGTGTGACCCTGGGCAAGTCCCTTCAGCTCAGGGCCCCTGTTTCACGTAGCAAAGGTGGTTCCTAGGACAGGATTCGCTGAGTTGACTCCTCTGACAGCCCTTTGTGTTCATGATGCCCTACGTAAATAATGAAGCTTTTCTGGTCTATCGAGCCACACGTTGGGAGCTCTGTGTTTTTCTTTCTGAGCCTGCGTCTCTTTTGTGGCTCTGATTTTGTTTTACAGCACCGAGTTGGGTGAGTGTATTTCTGATCAACCCCCATGGCCTGTATGGCTACAGGAATGGGGACTAGGATGCCCTCCTCTGTGTGCTTGGCTTAGTTCAGCTGCATTTCCTGAGCACTGCTGTGTGCCAGGCTTAGCACTGGGGACGGAACGGGGAGCCTGGTGTGTTCTTCACCCTCGAGGGACCCACAGCCCACGGGGGAGGCAGGAGTGAATGGACCATCACTATATAGGGTGGTCTGTGTGGCACTGGAGGGGTGCTGTGATCGGAGGGGGGAGCTGGGCCTAGCCTGGTTAGAGGGAGGAGGGCTCCTCGGGGGGCTTCCGTGAGACACAGAAGCGCCAGGGGAGTCAAAAAACGACCGAGTGGGAGTTGGGCAGGCAAAGAAGTGGGGAAAGGTGTTCCAGCCGAAGCAGCACGACCCTCCCCCACGTCCATCTGTCCCCGAGGTGTGAGTTGCTCAAATCACTCTCCACAGTGGGCTGCCAGCTGGGTGCTGAGGTTTACCTTAAGACTGGGCTGTTGCCATCACACCTGGTTTGCACCTTGGGCCTGCATATTCTCCTTCTCTGTCCTTAAAGATTACAATGTCATCCATGCATCCATCGGTCTGTTTGTCCATCTGTCCATCATTTATCAACCAGCCGGCCATTCATCCATTTATTCATCCACGCACCCATCCATTCATCTGTCTGTTCGTCCGTCCGTCCATCCATCCATCTCTGTTCATCCATCCTTAATCCATCTATCCACTCATCCATCTATTCATCCATCCATGCATCCGTCTGTCTGTCCATCATCCATCCATTCATCTCTTCATCCATGTATCTACCCCTCTGTCCATCCATCCAACCATCATTTATCCATTACCCATCCATTCATCCATCCATGCATCTGTCCCTCTGTCCGTCCACTTGTCCAGCCAGCCATATCTAGGTCCAGCCAGGCGGTCAGCCATCCAAAAGGTATTTATTGAGTGCTGACGATGTGCCAGGCCCTGCTGGGCACAGCCTTCCCTGGAGAGGCACAGGGCAGGTGATGAGCAGACGTGGGCTGAGGGTTGCTTTACTCCCCTGGGGCCCTGCCCAAGACGGGCACAGACTTGTGCCTGGAGTCCCTCCCTCTCCCAGGCTGCCTGATCTTGTTCGGAGGGAGGCGGCCCTTGCCTCTCTGCTTGGGAAACTGTCCCTGACAATCTGCTCTTGGGAGTGTCACCTCCGCAGACGGAGAGTGAGGAAAGCAACCCAGATCACAGATGGTTGCGTGCTCCCCAGGACATGGGCTTCCCATTCGCCTCTGCCAAGAACACCACCCTTCACTGCCTTTCTAGGGATGTAAACCTTGGGCACACTTGAACCCTGAACACACTGCAGATGATGTGTTCAGCTCTGTCTCCCCGTCCCAGGCTTTTGGGTTTCCAGACTAAACTCCAAATGTTCATGCTGCCCATTGAGCATGCCACCTGGTCCCAGAGCCCGACAGTGACCTTTTGAGTTACATAACTTAAAGCAAGTCCCTACTGGTGGTGCTTGGGAAAAGCGAAGCCCTTACCTCACCTGTGGTAAGGGAGGGGGGTGCGTCTTACACAGAGCTCTCGGCAGAGTGTGAGGAAGAGAGGGCTGGGGGGCACTCCTGCAATGCCAAGAGGTGGCCCTGGGTGGTGAGGAGGGGTGAGATTGGGAGGAGTTTAGAAGGGGCTCTGGGGACCCAGGGCCAGTGGAGAATGAAGGAGGGGGTGTCCTCTCAGGGAGCTAGGGAAGCCGAGCCTCCTGGGAGCCCCTCCCCAAACACCATAAGGAGAGGTCACAAGATCACTAGGGTTCCAAGCGTACATGATGTAGGGGGCAGGAAAGAGTTTAGATCTGAAGGATGAAGATGAGCTGGGTGCGTGTCAAGGGAGAGTGGGGGCATCTGTGGCAGACGGCACAGCATGTACTAAGGCCCTGTGGCAGCAGAAACAGAAAGGAGAAGGGGCCAAAGATGGCCCATGTGGCTGGGCAGGGAGCAAGGTGTAAGATGAAGTTGGAGGGTGCAGGAGCCAGGCCACCGGGACACTGGGGAGCCACCAAAGTGCTTTCGGTGGTGACATCATCTAGTATGTCTGCACTAGTCACCCAGCTGCAGGTGACATTCTTAGATCATCAGTCCAGGAGCTGGAACATGTGTTCAGGTGAGAGGAGGCAAACTCGTATGACTTTCATAACCAGAAATGATATTAAACGGCACACACCATTAAACCACACACAGTTGGTTTCCCCAGGCTGCCATAACAAACTGACAGAAACAGTGTGGCTTAAAACAATGGAAATTGATTCTCACAGAGCTCTGTAGGCTGTAAGTCTGAAATCAAGGTGTTGGCAGGGCCTGTGCTCTCTTGGACCACTCTAGGAGGAATCCTTCCTTGCCTCTTCTAGCTTCTGGGGGTTGCAACAATCCTTAGCATTCCTAGGTTTGTAGCTGCATCCCTCCATGCTCTGTGTCTGTTAACATGAGGCTTCTTCCCTCTGTGTGTCTTCTTAGAAGGATCCCAGTGACTGGATCATGGCCCATCCTCATCCAGAATGATCCCATCTTGACTTGATTCTATCAGCAAAGACCCTATTAAATAAGGTACCTGGAGTCAGGAGTTCAACATATCTTTCTGGGGGGACATAATGCAAGCCACAACCCCACAGGATCCTGATTTGGTTTAGAAAACACACGCATGGTCATGTTGTGTCTCTTCATCTGGATGCTCATTACGTGGGAGATTGCACTCTGAAAATTCAGAAAGCTACACATTTCTGAACCATGTTCTTTTCTGCACATGTGTTATACTCCCATTAATGTATTATCATATATGCATGTGCTGAAAACAGCCTGGCCGCTGCTCTACCATGAGGTTAATAGAGGCTTCCCCTGGGTGGTGGGTTTATGGGTCAATTTCATTTTCTCCCCATATGTTCCAACTTTTCTGCCATAGGCATGAATTACTTTTATCAAATAGTAAACCCATGCATATCATAAAAGAGGAACTGGGATGTTATGTCCCCTCACTCACCAAGCCTACCCTGTCCCCAAAGCTACTGTAACAGGAGGTGGGTGTCTGGATGGGAATTTGACCTGCCCTAAGAATGTGCTCCAAATAAATATTTTTAGCCCCATTAGCCACCCCCTTCACATGTCCTGCTAATGATCTGTGGCCGTGATGATCCAAACAGACTTTCTGTGGAGCGTGGGGCTTGGCGATTACCTCACCTGTGTCCTCTTTCGGAGGACGGAGAACGAGGGTAATAATAGAACTGACCTCATGGGTGGCTGGAGGCTTAACTGGGATAATGCACGTGAAGCCCTTTGCATGGGGCCCTGGCCCAGGGACGAGCCGCCACAAACGCCCTGCTGATTAGAAAGTGTCCAGGGTACGTGGCAAGGCGGCTCATTGTCCTTGTTTAACGGTTCAGCTCGTCGGGGAAAGTCCAGTAAATGACACCTCGCCCCGTTGCAGAGCATCCCTGGGGGACGCACAGGGTGGCGGAGGCCGCATGTTTTCCCATTTGGCCCCCTTTGTAACACATCTTGGCGCTCGCCCCCGCTGTCTTGCTCACCTGTCGTGGCTGTGTGCTAGCTCATCGTGTGCGTTTAAGGCCACGTGCTGCCATAACAGTTAAGCCATCACAGGAAAATTTAGAGGAAGCAGGTGGGGTGAGCTGCTGAGCTGGTGAGATGGTAGCGGGGCTAGGGGGGCCCATCAGAGCGGGGAGGCGGTCTTTCGCCCGCCAGGCCCCGCCCCGCCCTGCCCCCGCCCCAGACCACGCCCCCTGGGGCGGTACTTCCCCAGCTCTCCGCACCCACCCAGGGCTCGGCTCCCGAGGGTTTTGGGGCTGGGACTGCGCTGTGTTTGGAACTTGGTCTCCTTTGGCAGCATCTGTCCCAATTACAAATGCAGAAACCCTCTGTCCCAGCTGGGCTGCAGCCCAGCAGCAGTCCTACAGATAAACGGAGACTTGTGGGACGTTGTTTTTGTACAAGGTTATCCTTTGCCACATTGTTTCTAAAAGCGAAGGAGTTAAAACGGCCTAAGGCCCCATCAGTAGGGAGCTGGTTAAAGAAACTGGCACAGTCCATATAATGGAATACTGTATATGCAGCCGTAAAGAACAGGGAGGAACTATCTCTAAGCTTTGTTAGGTGAGTAAAGCAAGGTTCAAACAGCAAATGGTATACACCTCTTGGCGTAAAAAGAGTAAGATAGGTCTACATTTGTATCAGCTTCTCTTTACATGAAAAAACTGCAGCTACCCGCTGAATGGCCAAGTGTTACCTATGGAGGTGGGGGCGAAACAGAGTAGATGGGGGACTTGGGGAGGATGCAGATTTGTTCATTGCCCTTTTCCTTTTTTTTTTTCTTTTCGACCCAGGTGAACTTACTACTTTTCCAAAATTTCAAAGTAAGTAGAAATGTAGCATCTTCAAAACAAAGCATGTTTTAAAGTAGCAGCTTTGGCTTGAGTCTCACATTGAGTCTCACTTCAGCCTCTCGTCGCGGTGTGACCTTGGGGAAGTTACTCAACGTCTCTGTTTCATTTCCTCAATCGATGAAGCAGGGGTAATAATAGCTCCGACCTTGGGCTGTTGGGAGGATTACATGAGATCAACTGTGCCCAGGGCCTGGCATGAAGTAGGCAAGCAACAAGAGTTGGTGGTGTCAGTGGGCTTCCAGAAAGCGCACGAGTCTGGACTAGGACCCAGGTGGCAGCGTGTGAACCCCAGAGCCGCTGGGAGCCGCTCGGAGCCGCTCTTCTGTCAGTCTGGTGTCTGTCTTCCCTCTGTTGCAAGGACCCTGGTCTGATGGAAGCTACTCATTAAGCACAGTGGAGTCTCTCCCCATCCCCCTGCCGCGCCCCAGCCCGTGGCTTAGGGCAGGCAGCAAGGGGAGCTCTGGTAGGCTGGAGTCCTGAGTGTGCATCAGCTGGGAGCTGGGAGGGGGGGAGGGGTTGCCTTAAAATACATGAGCATCAGTTAGATCCCTGGCACTGTGCATGAGGACGCCGAATGGCGAGTCCCCCTTGGAGCCAACTTGGGCCTCCTGCACTGCCTGAACCTTTGGCTCCACTTCCTGGAAGCCCTGAGTGTGAGGAGCCCAGAGTATAGTCCACAGCATTGCATCCCGCATCCCACGACTGCCTCCCGCCCCCCGTGCTGCCCGGATGACACCAGCAGAGAGAGACACCACCTCCTCAAAACAAACAGCATGCCAGACACTAGCTCTCAGTTCAGAGGCTATCTCACTTCCTGCCCAGGGAGAGCTTTTTCTAGAAGGTTCTACTCACCATGGCTTTAGGGGCTGGTTTTACTGAATAAACAGCCCCTGTGTCTCACTTTGTTCACCTGTGAAATGGGGATAATAACCTTCCTGCCTCCTCCTGGTGAGGACAAGATGAGGTAGGCGGTTGCTTTGGAGGGAACAGGGAGCAGGGAATCTCATTTGTGCATCTGCCTTAACTCCGTGGAGACAATCCTGAAATACGAGTCACCATGACTTCTGTCACACGATTGCTCTTTCACTAAGGTGGACGTGGGTGGGTGTGTAAGACACAGCGCCAGACTCAGGTGTGTTGGAATTGAAATTTTCTATAAATTCATTTAATTTCCGTTTACGCCTAAATCCTGTCAGGCTGATGGAGGAGTCGACGCTGTGGTCAGCTGGCCCTGACAGAAACAGATGACGTGGCGTGGGTAGCAGGGGCCCCCTCGAGGTTCTAGAAGTCGGGGCTGTTTGGAACAGGACCCTGTGTTCAGGGTCCTCTTTTTTCCCTCTTGAAGTCTCTCTGACACTCAAGAATCAGAATGGTGTTCCCTTCCTCCGTTCTTCCCCTACTCAGTGTAACTTTACCCTGTTGGCTTCGAACATGTTCTTGGCACAAGTACGGTGCCCTGGCCTCACTTCCCTGAAGCCCCGGAGGGCTAGCACACGGGTTGGCAAGCCTTGTGTAAAGTGCCACATAGTAAATATCTCAAGCTTTGCCGGCTGTATGGTCTCCGTAGCAGAGACTCCACTCTGCCGCTGTGGGTCCAAAGCAGCCGCAGGGAGCATGTATACAAAAATGGGTGTGACTGTGTGTCAGTAAAACTTTATTAACATCAATACCACAAAGAAGTGAGAAATAGGGCGCCTGGGTGGCTCAGTTGGTTAAGCGACTGCCTTCGGCTCAGGTCATGATCCTGGAGTCCCGGGATCGAGTCCCGCATCGGGCTCCCTGCTCAGCAGGCAGTCTGCTTCTCCCTCTGACCCTCCCCCCTCTCATGTGCTCTCTCTCTCCTCTCATCCTCTCTCTCAAATAAAAAAAAAAATCTTTAAGAAGTGAGAAATATGTGACGGGATAAAGGGGTTAGCGAAGGCTACTGTAGTGATCATGTTGCGATATAGAAGCGCGTTACCCCAGCACCCGTGCACCTTACACTTACACGATATTATGTGTCACTTCTATCCCCCCAAATGTTTTTAATCTAAAAAAAAATTTTTTTAAACTTTATTTTCAAAAATAGCACAGCCAAAGAAATAATCAATAATAAACTGGAAAGGCAACCTACAGAGCAGGAGAGATGTCTGCAGACCTCATATCTGATAAGGGCTGATATCCAAAATACATAAGGGATTCCTGCAGCTCAATAGCAAAACAACAAGCAACCCGATGAAAACATGGGCAGAGGACTCGAGTAGACATTGCTCCGAAGAAGACACAACTGGCCAACAGATATGTGAAAAAATGTTCAGCGTCGCTCAGCAGCAGGGAAATGCAAATCCAAACCACAGTGAGGTGTCACCTTGCACCCATGAGGATGGCGACTCTAAAAACCCAAAAAACGAGGGTTGGCAAGGATGTGGAGTAATTGTAACCTTGTGCACTGCAGGCGGGGATATACAATGGGACAGTGGCTGGAGAAATGGTCCGGAGTCTCCTCAAAAAATTAAAAATCGAACTACCAGCTGATCCAGTATGCCCTTTCTGGGTATGTATACATCCGAAGGGATTGAAGCCAGGATCTCAAAGAGCTGTCTGCGCTCCCCTGTTCATGGCCGCACTATTCCCAGTCGCCAACATGTGGAAACTCCGCAAGGGACCGATGGACCGATAAAGAAAATGTGGGGTAGACATACAGTGGAGTGCGCTGCACCCTTACAATGAGAGGGAAATCCTGGCGTACATGCAATGATTTGAATGCACCTGCGGGACAGTGTGCTAAGTAGCATAAAGCCAGTCACAGAAAGACAAACACTATGTGAGTCTGCTCATATGAGGCATCAGAAGTAGTCAGACTCACAGAAGCAGAGAGTAGGGTGGTGGTTGCCGGGGCCTGGGGCCCCGGGGAACGGGGAATTTGCTGTTCAGTGGGTCTATAAATTTTCGGTCAGGCCAAATGAGTACATTCTAGAGATCTGTACAACATCCTGCCTGGAGTTAACAATAGTGTCTTGTGCACCAAAAAATGTGTTGAGAGGGTAGATTCCATGTTCTATTAAATGCTACCACATTAAAAAAAAAAAAAAAGTGCACTGGGCTGAATCTGGCTCCCAGGCTGTAACTGGTTGCCCCCTGGCCTAAGCCTCTGGAAGCCAAAACCCCAGAGGCGCAGAAAGTGTTCCTATTTTGAAAAGTGAATCAGATATACATCTTCAAACCCCAGCTCATTCTCGAAGACTTTTGTTAAGTCAAATATCCCTCCCTAATTTACCTGTGGAGGGGAAGACACATTTCCCTACCCTGATTGGCCCAAAGCCACCTGTGCCTGAGGCTGCTGGGGCCATCAGACTCTTGGCATCTCTTTCTGGAACAGCCTGAGATTTTTGTATGTCCCAGGAACACCGGATGTGTGGCTCAGGCAGTTCTTGCTTGGGGGTCCAGCTGCTCTGGGGGAGAGGCCTGGTCACACCACGTTCTTTCTTGCCTTGGGCGAGATATCCACCCTCTCTGATCCTTGGTTGACTCATCTGTAAACTGGGAAAACTCCCAGCGCCTAGGCTCAGGTCATCCCAAGGCCCACGTGACACAGTGTCAGCTGCCTGGAGGTGGGTGTTTAAGGAATGGGAACTGATAACCCAGCAACTCGCTCCAACTCAGGAAGAGATTTGAGGCACCCACTTAGAGACATAGTCCTGACTCCTGTGCATCCATAGGCTAGCTATGTAACCTCTCTGAGCCTCCGTTTTTGCATCTGGGCAACAGGGATAATAAACAGGACCAACTTGGGATGGCGAGCTAGGAGCCAGATTCAGTGGGGGGTCCCTGAAGGCCCTCTTATTACTTAAGATCGGCCTCATTTTCCTTATCTGCAGAACAGGGGTCATGATAATGATGAGAATTCCAAGAGGCCAAGGGTATGAAGTCCTAGGCACAGGGCCTGGCATGTTGTAACAGTCGGGTACTAATTTTCAGGATGCGAGGGGGAGCTGAATGCAGCGTCGTACTCTGGATTGGGTCCTGGAAGAGAAAAAGGACATTCGTGGAAAAACAGGAAATCTGAATGAGATCTGGAGTGTAGTTAATAGTAATGTCCTAATGTTAAGGTCTTAGTTTTGAGGAAGTTCCATGAGGCGTTAGGTTTAGGGAAAGCTGGTCAAAGGGGTGCAGGATGCTCTCCTCTCTTGGCAACTCTTCCGAAAATCCATAGTCTTTCCCAAATAAAGTTTGTTTACAAACATTAAAAAGGATGGGAGCTAGAGTTAAACAGGGAAGGGAGGTGCTGAGTCCAGGGAGTCAAGGCAAGGTGCCCTGGGGGCGGCGGGGAAAGGGGGAATGTTGAGTCTTGGAGAGAAAAGTTCCTCACCGAGGGAGTAGCTGTCTCTGGGTGAGGAAGCAGGGAACCAAACCCTCCCCCACCTGGAACACTCTTACCCACTCCCTTTAATGTGGGCCAAAGCAAGTGTCGCCTCTCAAAGAGCTCTTGGGCCCCATCCACTGTCACACACTCTCAGGGGCCCCTGTCCTTTCGTTTCTTGGCCTGAGCTCACCATGTAACGTGCTAGTTCTTTGTGGGACTCAGGGCGGGCTCTGCAGTGCACGCCGCCCCACGCTCAGAAGGGCCCCACGCTTGGTGGAATGCTCTGCCGGCACCATTTTGAAATGCTTAATAAGTTTTGAACCCGGGCCCTGCATTTTCTTTTGCACTGGGCCCTCCAGGAAGGAAGCAGCCAGTCCTGGTGGGATCCAGGAGCGGACCACCGGCCACCTTCCTCCCCTCCCGCCCAGACCGTTGCGTTCATTCCCTGTGACTGTCGCAACAAATTACCGCAAGTTAAGGACTTAAAATAATGCACATTTTGGTATCTTGCTGTTCTTGAGGTGGGAAGTCTAACCTGGGAACTCGGGACTGCGCTCCTTCTCTAGAGGCCTCTCGGGGAGAGTCCGTTTGCTTGCCTCTTGCAGGATCTAGAGGCGGCTGCGCTCCTTGGCTCATGGCCCCCTCCTCCATCTTCGGGGCCAGCAATGTAGCGTCTTCTCTCCTCCCTGACCTCTGCTTCCATCCACAGTCCTTTGGCCCGGGGTTGGGCAGCCACCACTGGGAAGACGGCCCGAGGTGACTGGAGCCCATAGAAGGTGGTCTTTGACCGTGCCAAGTTGGCCCCGTGTTCCTGTTGGCCTTGAATGTCCTTGGCTGCCCAGTAAGAGGGCACACGTGGTTCTTTCCTTCCCCACCCCACCCTGTGCCCTCACCTCCTCTTCACCAGGGCCCCCCCTCCTCTGCTTTCTGCAGGGGGATGGGTGGTAGTCGGAGCAGTGAGGCCACCTGGAGATCCCAGCGCCCTCTTCTGAGGATGTACGGCAAAGGGATTGCGCCATTGTGGCGGGGACAGCACGGCCCACTGAGGGGGAGGTCATGCCCTAAGGCCCTGGCCCTCTCTTCTCATGGGCTGGGGGATGGCTTTTCTTTTGGTGACGCTACCTGCCAACAGCAGCATGCCAGGCACCCTGCCGAGTCCAGGGACAGCGCAGCAGAAAGCCCGGGTGGGTCCCTGTGCTCCTGGGGGCACTCGGCAAGGTCCACGTCAGAGAGAGCAGAATGCCGTGAAAATGCTACAGTGAGGCGATGGGGGATGGAGCAGCCTGGGCCAGGCTCCCCAGGACCCCCTGAGCAGGTCCCATCCCAGCCGGGCCCTGCAGGACAGAAGGGCCAGCAAGGCGGCGAGTCCGGGACGCAGCTGCGGGCAGAGGGAATGGCAGAGGCAAAGGCAGGGGGGCAGAGATCAAGGTGGGAGCCGAGGCCACAGCCCTCCACAGGTGGAGCTGGGCTCCGAGAGGCGGGGTCGGGGCGGAGTTCTGGGCGCAGGGAGTGTGAATTTCCGAGGACTGGCCAGTGGAGGTGGCCTCGGGGACATCTGCTAGGAGGAAGGGCATGTGAGGGGTGTAGGTAGTGACTTGGCGAGGTGGGCTTACTTGGAACACATTCTGGAGATCAGTCTGCTAGGACTATTACATTGGAGCCCCCTCCCTGCCAAGCCACCTGCCTCGGGTCCTCTAGCCAGGCCCCAATCCCACCTCCAGGCCCGAGGGATGCCACACGCGAGCCTCCCTCCCCCTGCATGCCCGTGGTGCTGGGGAAGTCTGTCATTCATTCTGAAATGGGTGCGCTGCACAAGCCAGGATGGAGGACTGGGTCCCCTTCACCCTGCCCCACCTCCTCCCCAAACCATTTGTCCCTTAAATGGGTGCCTGGGGGTCATTGGTAGCCTTGGACTCCAGTGAAGGCTCCTTCCCCCTCACCCTGGGTAGACCAAGAGCACCACGGGCATCCTTGGAGTGTGGGCCTCCCTCCAGGGGACCCCCTCCAAGCCCTCCCAGCCCCTTGGAAGCACCTGGAGACTTCCAGAGCCATCTCCCCTCTGGAGGATCTCTGCAGCCCTCAGCCCCAGCTGTTCCTGCCCATCACCCCCTAAATAAACCTCCCAGGGAGGGCGCAGCTCACCCTAACAGGGACTGAGCTCAGAGGGCAGCACCAAACTCTGACAAGGACACAAATTGGTGACACCTTGGGGAGCCTCTCCAAGGGAGTCGATCCAAGGTGTTAGTGTAGCGTGGCTGGTCGAGTGAGGGGCTGGAAACATCCTAAATATCCATCGGTTGGGGGGTGGGGCCAATACCTCAAAATATATTGAGATTCATCGCCAATGGGAAATAATAGGAACCTGCTAAAAAAAAAAAAAAAAAAAAAAGAGGTCGATTTCTGTGGTTGTGGCCTGGGAAAATCTGGATGGAATTAGCTCATTTCTGTAAAAATGAAACAAATAAACCACATATATATACAGGGAGGCCTGTAAGGAGAAAGGTTTGGAAGGGGAAAAATATGGCCAAACTGTCATCCCCTCCAGGGCCCGTGGGAGTGTGGCGGGCAGAGGGCTGGGGGGTCGTGAGGTTCAGTGAAGGGCAGGAAGGACATCGGGCTTTTACTTTGTTTACCTCTGCTGTTTGGCTTGTTTTAAGGAGCCTCCGTTGCTTCTGTAGCTCGGAAGGAAAATCCAATAAAATGTATTTTTAGAAATGTCCTGAGCTAGGTTCTGTGCTGACGGCAGTGGTTGGTTGCCTTGGGCCAGTGTCCTCTGTGCCCGGTGTTGTAGTCAGACTTGTAAGGACACCGTGGGGCAGTGCTCTTGTCACCTGATGTTGTAGATGAGGAATCCGGGGGTCGGTGAGGCTGAGTGACTTGCCCAAGGAGGCACAGCCGGCCAGACAGGGCGTACATCACCTTTTCCTGTTATCAGGGAGGGGAGAAGGGGTCGGGGGCGGAAGTCTGGGATGAAAGGTCAACCCCGGGCTATCTAGGGGCGGGCAGATACGTCTGCACTCTGCCGAGCGGCGAGGCAGTTCCACACTTGGAGGGAAGGGCCGTTCGTGTTTGACTGCATCCTCCCCGCTCAACTTAGCATCAGTCAGCATTCATGCGGCCGGGAGGTGAAAAGCCACAATGCACAACCCACTCCTTCACTCCCTCTTGCTCCGGGGAGGAGCTTTCAGATGCCAGTGTGGGTCCGGGAGGCAGGGCGTCCCCCTCTCCCTGCCCCCACCCAGCCATAGGATCCCGGTGTCCCACGCCAACGGGTGGGCAGCTCCAGGCAGGGCAACGAAGTGGGCTCAGCTCCGGTGATGGTGGTCCGGTTCGATTTCTCTCCAGAGCCTCAGCAAATGGTATGGGACATTTATGGCACTGAGAGAGTTGGGTCACATGTAGGAACTGGGCCAAAGTGCTCACCTCCAGGTGGGGCAGATTAGAACTTGGCTAATGTAAAGAATGGTTGGAGGGGCGCCTGGGTGGCTCATTCGGTTGAGTGTCTGACTCTTGATTTTGGCTCAGGTCTTGATCTCGGGGTCGTGAGATCGAGCCCCACATTGTGCTCCATGCTCAGTGGGGAGTCTGCTTGAGATTCTCTCTCTCCCTCTGCCCCTCCCCCACCACTTGCATGCACATGCTCTCTTTCTGTCTCTAAAATAAATAAATCTTGAAAAAATAATAAAAAGGGATGGTTGGAAATATATAACTGTGGATAGAAACCATATGGGGAAATGAGGTGACAACTGTCCTCAACCAGTGATTGGAGAGATCTGGGGTATAAATACCCCAGCTCCCTCACCTCTTGGTGGACCCGTTCTGAGGTGTATGGTCAACACTGTCTCCCCAGGTTCCTCAGTGGCACTGAGCTCTGGTTGCTCACAGAGGTAACTCGCTTTGTGACATGTCCCTACTGGCTTCCTTTCTTGTCTCACATTACCTCCTCCCACAGCCTCTCTTTGATCTGTTGTCCACAGAGCAGAGGTATTTATTAAAATCTAAATACAATCTTCTGCTCAAAACTTGCTATTGCTTTCCCAGCACACTTGGAGAACATTTCCGATTTTTTTCCTATAACCTCTGCTATAGGCTGAATGTGTCCCCTGAAAGTTCATATGTTGAATCCTAAGCCTCAGGGAGGTGGTGTTAGGTGGGGTCTTTGGGTGACTAGGTACAAGGGTGGCATCCTCATGAATGGGATTAGTGCCCTGATAAAGGAGAACCCAGAGAGTTCCCTCACCCCTTTACCAGGTGAGGACGCAGTGAGCAGCTGGCTATCTATGAGCCAGGAGGCTGGCCCTCACCACACCCCGAAATGGCCAGCATCTTGATCTTGGACTGCCCAGTCTCCAGAATTGTGAGAGAGAGATTGAGTTGTTGATAAGCCTCCCAGTCTGTGGTATCTGGGTTATAGCAGCCCAAATGCACTAAGCCAATGTCCGGGGCCGCGTGATCTGGTCTGGCCCATCTTCCTTCTATGTCTGCATCAATCTTCCTCACCCTGCTCCCTCCCTACTCAAAATCCCAGGCTCTGCTTTAACTCAGGGCCTTTACTCAGATGCTTCCTTTGACCTGGATTATTTCTCTTGTAACTGCACGGCTCTGTCACTCGGGTAGACTCAAGCTAAAGCATGCCTTCTTGGAGGAATCTTTTCTAGTCACTCATCTAAAGTTAGCCCACCCCATGGCCTTCTCTCCTCAGTCCCTCTTGGTCTCTTATACCCCATTCTTCACAATTCATAATTGCTTTCGTCTGTCTTCTTCCCTAAATCTCAAGCTTCCTGAGATTGGAGTCCTGTGTATTGCTTGCCATCACATACCCAACACCTAGAACAGTGATGGTCACGGGTAGGTGTGCAGCACTCAGTCGCTGTGTGAGTGAAACACACCGTCAGTGTCCCGAGAACCCATCTGGGACACCTCTCCCTTCACACAGATGACCCAGCAGGGTCTTCGCTGGAGAGCCCATTCCCCGGAGCTCCCCACATTCAGGGGCCACAGTTCCTGCTCTGAAAGGCCCAGATGCTAGAAATGGGGTAGAATCCTATCTTGGCTTCTTATACAACGTGTCTCAGTGAGCCTTATGAGTGACAACCCAAAACATAGTCACTTAAAACAGCAATTGATTATTTTTTATGATGCTGTGGGTTAGCTGGGCAGGTCCTGTGCTGGTTATGCTTGGGCTCACTCGGCCAGAGCGTCAGATGGTGCCATTCTGTGTGCGACAGCTGGTGTTGGCTGGTGGCTTTGGTGGCTTCCATTCTCCTTCATGAGGCCTTTCGTGTTCCAGGAGGTAGGACCAGTTTCCTTATGTGGAGGCTTCAGGTCAGTGTTCCTAGTCAGCAAAGATGGAAGCTGCCAGGCGTCTTGAGGCTTGGGCCTGGGGCTCATATATTCCTACTGCTGGCAAATCCTATTAACCAAAGCAACTCATGAGGCCAGCTTAGATTTAGGGAGATAGAGATAGATACCACTTCTTGGCAGGGGAACAACAGGGAATTTCTGACCACATTTAATCTAATGCAGTGGGCTGTGAAGCCTTGGGCCAGAGACCCAACTTCTCTGTGCCTTGCTTTCCCCCCACTGTGAAATGGGTCTCTTGGCATCTATTGTATAGAATTGTTCGTGGGGATTAAACAGATGGTACATGCAAAGTGCTTAGCACACAGCATATCTGTTAGAAAGTGCCCAGTGAAGAGGAACTATTATTATTATTATTGCTGTTAGTAACATCATTACGATAATTAGAGTGGGAGCCTAGCAAATGATGGGTGGATGGATAGGTGGGTGGATGGGT